>NC_049227.1:31168929-31469829 GCF_011100685.1 Canis lupus familiaris
CTCCAAACCAGCTCTGCAAGAAATTTTAAGGGGGACTCTTCAAATTCCCCTTTAAGAAGAAGTTCAGTGGAATAATCCACAAAAACAAGGACTGAACAGATATCATGTTGACACTAAACTCATATCTCTCAATAGTAACTCTGAACATGAACGGGCTTAATGACCCCATCAAAAGGTGCAGGGTTTCAGACTGGATAAAAAAGCAGAACCCATCTATTTGCTGTCTACAAGAGACTCATTTTAGACAGAAGGACACCTAAAGCCTGAAAATAAAAGGTTGGAGAGCCATTTACCATTCGAATGGTCCTCAAAAGAAAGCAGGGGTAGCCATCCTTATATCAGATAAACTAAAATTAACCCCGAAGACTGTAGTGAGAGATGAAGAGGGACACTATATCATACTTAAAGGATCTATTCAACAAGAGGACTTAACAATCCTCAATATATATGCCCCAAATGTGGGAGCTGCCAAATATATCAATCAACAACCAAAGTGAAGAAATACTTAGATAATAATACACTTATACTTGGTGACTTCAATCTAGCTCTTTCTGTACTCGATAGGTCTTCTAAGCACAACATCTCCAAAGAAACGAGAGCTTTAAATGATACACTGGACCAGATGGATTTCACTGATATCTACAGAACTTTACATCCAAACTCAACTGAATACACATTCTTCTAAAGTGCACATGGAACTTTCTCCAGAATAGACCACATACTGGGTCACAAATCGGGTCTGAACCGAAACCAAAAGATTGGGATCGTCCCCTGCATATTCTCAGACCATAATGCCCTGAAATTAGAACTAAATCACAACAAGAAGTTTGGAAGGACCTCAAACACGTGGAGGTTAAGGACCATCCTGCTAAAAGATGAAAGGGTCAACCAGGAAGAATTAAAAAGAATTAAAAGATTCATGGAAACTAATGAGAATGAAGATACAACCGTTCAAAATCTTTGGGATGAAGCAAAAGCAGTCCTAAGGGGGAAATACATCGTAATACAAGCATCCATTCAAAAACTGGAAAGAACTCAAATACAAAAGCTAACCTTACACATAAAGGAGCTAGAGAAAAAACAGCAAATAGATCCTACACCCAGCAGAAGAGAGTTAATAAAGATTCGAGCAGAACTCAACGAAATCGAGACCAGAAGAACTGTGGAACAGATCAACAGAACCAGGAGTTGGTTCTTTGAAAGAATTAATAAGATAGATAAACCATTAGCCAGCCTTATTAAAAAGAAGAGAGAGGGGCAGCCCCGGTAGTGCAGCGGTTTAGCGCCGCCTGCAGCCCGGGGCGTGATCTGGAGACCCTGGATCGAGTCCCACGTCAGGCTCTCTGCATGGAGCCTGCTTCTCCCTCTGCCTGTGTCTCTGCTCTCTCTCTCTCTCTGCATCTCTATGAATAAATAAATAAAATCTTTTAAAAAAAAAAGAAGAGAGAGAAGACTCAAATTAATAAAATCATGAATGAGAAAGGAGAGATCACTACCAACACCAAGGAAATACAAACGATTTTAAAAACGTATTATGAGCAGCTATACCCCAATAAATTAGGCAATCTAGAAGAAATGGACGCATTCCTGGAAAGCCACAAACTACCAAAACTGGAACAGGAAGAAATAGAAAACCTGAACAGGCCCATAACCAGGGAGAAAATTGAAGCAGTCATCAAAAACCTCCCAAGACACAAAACCAGGGCCAGATGGCTTCCCTGGGGAATTCTATCAAACGTTTAAAGAAGAAACCATACCTATTCTCCTAAAGCTGTTTGGAAAGATAGAAAGAGATGGAGTACTTCCAAATTCGTTCTATGAGGCCAGCATCACCTTAATTCCAAAACCAGACAAAGACCCCACCAAAAAGGAGAATTACAGACCAATATCCCTGATGAACATGGATGCAAAAATTCTCAACAAGATACTAGCCAATAGGATCCAACAGTACATTAAGAAAATTATTCACCATGACCAAGTAGGATTTATCCCTGGGACACAAGGCTGGTTCAACACCCATAAAACAATCAATGTGATTCATCATATCAGCGAGAGAAAAACCAAGAACCATATGATCCTCTCATTAGATGCAGAGAAAGCATTTGACAAAATACAGCATCCATTCCTGATCAAAACTCTTCAGAGTGTAGGGATAGAGGGAACATTCCTCAACATCTTAAAAGCCATCTATGAAAAGCCCACAGGAAATATCATTCTCAATGGGGAAGCACTGGGAGCCTTTCCCCTAAGATCAGGAACAAGACTGGGATGTCCACTCTCACCACTGCTATTCAACATAGCACTGGAAGTCCTAGCCTCAGCAATCAGGCAACAAAAAGACATTAAAGGCATTCAAATTGGCAAAGAAGAAGTCAGACTCTCCCTCTTTGCCAATGACATGATACTCTACATAGAAAACCCAAAAGCCTCCACCCCAAGATTGCTAGAACTCATATAGCAATTTGGTAGCGTGGCAGGATACAAAATCAATGCCCAGAAATCAGTGGCATTTCTATACACTAACAATGAGACTGAAGAAAGAGAAATTAAGGAGTCAATCCCATTTACAATTGCACCCAAAAGCATAAGATACCTAGGAATAAACCTAACCAAAGAGGTAAAGGATCTATACCCTAAAAACTGTAGAACACTTCCGAAAGAAATTGAGGAAGACACAAAGAGATGGAAAAATATTCCATGCTCATGGATTGGCAGAATTAATATTGTGAAAATGTCAATGTTACCCAGGGCTATTTACACGTTTAATGCAATCCCTATCAAAATACCATGGACTTTCTTCAGAGAGTTAGGACAAATTATTTTAAGATTTGTGTGGAATCAGAAAAGACCCCGAATAGCCAGGGGAATTTTAAAAAAGAAAACCATATCTGGGGGCATCACAATGCCAGATTTCAGGTTGTACTACAAAGCTGTGGTCATCAAGACAGTGTGGTACTGGCACAAAAACAGACACATAGATCAATGGAACAGAACAGAGAACCCAGAAGTGGACCCTCAACTTTATGGTCAACTAATATTCGATAAAGGAGGAAAGACTCTCCATTGGAAGAAAGACAGTCTCTTCAATAAATGGTGCTGGGAAAATTGGACATCCACATGCAGAAGAATGAAACTAGACCACTCTCTTTCACCATACACAAAGATAAACTCAAAATGGATGAAAGATCTAAATGTGAGACAAGAGTCCATCAAAATCCTAGAGAAGAACACAGGCAACACCCTTTTTGAACTCAGCCACAGTAACTTCTTGCAAGATACATCCACGAAGGCAAAAGAAACAAAAGCAAAAATGAACTATTGGGACTTCATCAAGATAAGAAGCTTTTGCACAGCAAAGGATACAGTCAACAAAACTCAAAGACAACCTACAGAATGGGAGAAGATATTTGCAAATGACATATCAGATAAAGGGCTAGTTTCCAAGATCTATAAAGAACTTCTTAAACTCAACACCAAAGAAACAAACAATCCAATCATGAAATGGGCAAAAGACATGAAGAGAAATCTCACAGAGGAAGACATAGACATGGCCAACACGCACATGAGAAAATGCTCGGCATCACTTGCCATCAGGGAAATACAAATCAAAACCACAATGAGATACCACCTCACACCAGTGAGAATGGGGAAAATTAACAAGGCAGGAAACCACAAATGTTGGAGAGGATGCGGAGAAAAGGGAACCCTCCTGCACTGTTGGTGGGAATGTGAACTGGTGCAGCCACTCTGGAAAACTGTGTGGAGGTTCCTCAAAGAGTTAAAAATAGATCTGCCCCACGACCCAGCAATTGCACTGCTGGGGATTTACCCCAAAGATACAGATGCAGTGAAATGCTGGGACACCTGCACCCCGATGTTTATAGCAGCAATGTCCACAATAGGCAAACTGTGGAAGGAGCCTCAGTGTCCACGGAAAGATGAATGGATAAAGAAGATGTGGTTTATGTATACAATGGAATATTCCTCAGCCATTAGAAATGACCAATACCCACCATTTGCTTCAACGTGGATGGAACTGGAGGGTATTATGCTGAGTGAAGTAAGTCAATCAGAGAAGGACAAATAAATAAAAATAAATTTATTAAAAAAAAAAAGAAGCCCTGTACTCCTACAACGTGAACTCCCCACGCCCCACTCCTCCAGGCCCTCCTCTTTTTATTTTTATTTTATTTTATTTTTTTTTATTTTTTTATTGGAGCTCAATTTGCCAACATATAGCATAACACCCAGTGCTCATCCCGTCAAGTGCCCCCCTCAGTGCCCGTCACCCAGTCACCCCCACCCCCTGCCCACCTCCCTTCCCACCACCCCTTGTTCATTTCCCAGAGTTAGGAGTCTCTCATGTTCTGTCTCCCTTTCTGATATTTCCCACTCATTTTCTCTCCTTTCCCCTTTATTCATTTTCTCTCCTTTCCCCTTTATTCTCTCCAGGCCCCCCTAACCTCAATTTTACCTCCTGTCTCTGAATTTGCCTCTCCCAGGCACTTCGCATGAGTCATACATGATGTGCCCTTTTGTGACCGATTGCTCTCACTTAGCAAAATGTTTCAAGGTCCATCCACATTGTGGCACGTATCAGAGCTTTATTCCTTTTTACCGCTGAATATATTCCATTGCATGGAGACGCCCCCATACCCCCGCATCCTCTTGGACACACTGCTAGGTTCCAAGCAAGCTTCCTCTTTGTATGCATCCCTATGCTTGGTTCCCCTGTAGCTTCTCCAGCTGTAAAATGGGGAAAGTTCTTAAAGGCAAGGATCGCAGAGAAGCAGATCCTAGAGCCAGAGCCAGCCCACGCTATCTCGGGGCCACAGTGTAGGTGGAGCAGAAAAGGCTCAGACACACACCAGCTCCAGGTGCATGTACCCCACTCTGCCACTGAAATGCCACCCAGGAAAAATGTGCAGTGACCTCCGTTTTCCAGCCCAGGGCCAAAGCAGGGTGTCAATCCTTAGGAAGCAGGCAATTGAAATGAATAAAGCAGGGGAGCATTAGAAAAACAACTCAGGGGATCCCTGGGTGGCGCAGCGGTTTGGCGCCTGCCTTTGGCCCAGGGCGCGATCCTGGAGACCCGGGATCGAATCCCACATCGGGCTTCCGGTGCATGGAGCCTGCTTCTCCCTCTGCCTGTGTCTCTGCCTCTCTCTCTTTCTCTCTCTGTGACTATCATAAATAAATAAACATTTAAAAAAAAAAAAAAAAAAAAAGAAAAACAACTCAGGGGGATCCCTGGGTGGCTCAGTGGTTTGGCGCCTGCCTTCAGCCCAGGGCGTGGTCCTGGAGTCCTGGGATAGAGTCCCACATTGGGCTCCCTGCATGGAGCCTGCTTCTCCCTCTGCCTGTGTCTCTGCCTCTCTCTGTCTCTCATGAATAAATAAATAAAATCTTTAAAAAAAAGAAAAAGTAAAACAACTCAGGGACACCTGGGTGGCTCAGCGGTTGAGCATCTGCCTTTGGCTTAGGGTGTGATCCTGGGGTCCTGGGATTGAGTCCCACGTCAGGCTTCCTGCATGGGGCCTGCTTCTCCCTCTGCCTGTGTCTCTGCCTCTCTCTGTGTGTCTCTCAGGAATAAATAAATACAATAAGAAAGAAAGAAAGAAAGAAAGAAAGAAAGAAAGAAAGAAAAGAAAGAAAGAAAGAAGAAAGAAAGAAAGAAAGAAAGAAAGAAAGAAAGAAAGAAGGAAGGAAGGAAGGAAGGAAGGAAGGAAGGAAGGAAGGAAGGAAGAAAAGAAAGAAAAGAAAGGAAAAGAAAGGAAAAGAAAGGAAAAGAAAGAAAAGAAAAGAAAAGAAAAGAAAAGAAAAGAAAAGAAAAGAAGGGATCCCTGGGTGGCGCAGCAGTTTGGCGCCTGCCTTTGGCCCAGGGCGTGATCCTGGAAACCCGGGATCAAATCCCACGTCGGGCTCCCGGTGCATGGAGCCCTGCTTCTCCCTCCTTGCCTGTGTCCTTCTTCCTCTGCCTCTTGTGTTTTGTGTGTGTGTGACTATCAATAAATATAATTTTAAAATAAAAAAATAAAAGGAAAGTTAATGAGACATAAACACTTAAAAAAAGGAAGAAAGAAAGAAAGAAGAAATCCCGCACGAAGAACCAACGCAGAAGAAGACGGAAAGAAAGCGAACGACGAAATGAAGCACGAAGAAACCGCAAGACAGCCACCCATCCCTCCGCACCACCGCCCCGAAAAAGGACCGCCAAGGAAGGCACCGCCAAGACCCAAGCCAACGACAGAAGAAAGAAAGAAACAAGAAAGAAGAAATAAGAAAGACAACACAGGCCTGAGGATAAGTGGGAGCCAGAGGGGAGTAGTGGGGAGTGTGGAGAACTGGAGCAAACACGTCCTATCAGCTCCCACCATGGCCATATGGGAATGTGGGTTCAATGCTGCCATTTATTCTGCTTGTTAAAAGATACCAGAAATCTGCATTTTTATGTAAATTTGCCCAATTTTAAGCACTGGCAATTAATCTGAGAATACTAAACACAGTGAGGGCAAACGAAACATGTCTGGTACCTGCTTGTGAACTGAGGGGGGCCAGGCCCATTGGCAAGAATCCATTACTATGAAAGGAGACAAGGCTCATGCCACTCCCTCATCAGGACCAAAAGTTCATGGCAGGGGGTGAAATTCAACACGTGGAGTCCTGCCCCACCTCTGCCTAATATGAGGTGTATCCTTGAGCACACTCCCTCCCCATGTGGACCTCAGGACGCTCACCTATGAAATGAGAGGTGAACCATATTCGACCTCCTTTAGGACTTTGCCCCAAGGAGAACCTAGGGAACAGTCTGTTTATTTTTCTAATTTTGCTAAGATACACATGACATAATTTACTACTAGTGGCATTTACTATATTCATAACATTGCGCAATCTAGTTCCTATCTGGTTCCAGAACATTTTCATCACCTCGCATGATCTCTCTCTCGTGTCCCTGAGTTGCCAGGCTCATATCTGATCCTGAAATACGTGACCTTAAGAGAAACATCGAAAGGGGCACCTGGGTGGCTCAGTGGTTGAGCGTCTGCCTTTGGCTCAGGGCATGATCCCAGGGTTCTGGGATCGAGTCCTGCATCAGGCTCCCTGCTTAGGGCCTGCTTCTCTCTCTGCCGTGTCTCTGCCTCTCTCTGTGTCTCTCATGAATAAATAAATAAAATCTTAAAAAAAAAAAAAACTTAGGAGTAGATAAAAGAGGGCCTCAGAAAGGGAGACTGGGCCCACAACGAGTACTGGGGGACCCTGTGGGGGGGGGACCCTGACCTGCACCCCATGAGCAGCTCTGGGTTTGAGGCCTTGCAGCATCCAAGTCCTTCCCTCACTAGAAAAGGGAAGTGAGAGCAGCCAGGCCCGTGATCTTCCTTCCTCTCCCCCAGGCTGTTTGTGCAGCCAGTTTCGGGGTGAGCTGAGAAAATAGGGTCACCAAAGCCAGCTTGCCTGTGACGCTGACCGTGCCCAGTTGAAAAGCTGGCTGGCTCTTTTCTGACATGTTATTGGAACTCATATGCTCTTGATTTTAGGAAGCAGTGCTGAGTGAGGATGGCAGTGGGGTTTTTGTTTTGTTTTGTTTTTTTAAAGATTTTGTTTATTTATTCATGAGAGACACAGAGAGAGAGAGAGAGAGAGAGAGGCAGAGACGCAGGCAGAGAGAGAAGCAGGCTCCATGCAGGGAGCCCAACGTGGGACTCGATCCCAGGACCCTGGGATCACGCCCCGGGCTGAAGGCGGTGCTAAACTGCTGAGCCACCCAGGCTGCCCGGCAGTGTTTTGTTTTTTAAAAATTTATTTATTTATTTGAAAGCGAGCACAAGCTGGGGGAGAGGCAAGGGAGAGGGAGAAGCAGGCTCCCTGCTAGGCAGGGAGCCTGATGCGGGGCTCCATCCCAGGACCTGAGATCATGACCTGAGCTGAAGGCAGACACTTCACCAACTGAGCCACCCAGGTGCCCAGGCAGTGTTTTGTTTTAATTTGACAAAACGAAAAGTCAACTTCACGCTTCACCAAAAATTTTGGAAAATTTACAGATGTGTGACATTCTAAATTCTGTTGAGACACTGGCCTACTTGTGACTAAGGACAGCCCCCCCTCCCCATCCTGATCAGGGAAGGTTGGGACACAAGAAAGAGGAGAACACCATGCGTCTTCTTTTCATTGTCCTGATTAGGGAACATGTCAAGTGTCAAACAGTAAGGAGAATAGTATAATAAACCCTGTATACCATCACTTGTCTTCAAAAATTATCACCAAAGGGGGCAGCCCGGGTGGCTCAGTGGTTTAGCGCCGCCTTCAGCCCAGGCCCTGATCCTGGAGACCCAGGATCAAGTCCCACATCGGGCTCCTGCAGGGAGCCTGCTTCTCCCTCTGCCCCTGTCCATGCCTCTCTCTCTCTGTGTCTCTCATGAATAAATAAATAAAATCTTTAAAAAAAAATTATCACCAAAGACCAAGATTGCTTTATCTTTACCCTCACTTCTTTCCCTTTGGATTATTTTGAAGCAAACCTAGACATCATATCATTTCAACTGCAGATATTTCAGTATGTGTGTCTAAAAAGTAAGAACTCTTCCTGAGAAAACATAACTACAATATGTTATTATACCAAAAACTTTTTTTTAATATTTATTTATTTATTTATTTGAGAGAGAGAGAATGCATGAGCAGAAGGGGCAAAGGAAAGGGAGAGAGAGAGAGAGAATTTCAGGCAGACTCCCTGCTGAGTGTGGAGCCTGACTTGGGGCTCGATCTCAGGATCCTGAGATCATGACTCAAACTGAAACCAAGAGTCAGACACCCAACCAACTATGCCACCTAGACGCCTCTATGCCAGCAACTTCTTATCATCACCGAATATCCTATTAGAGTTCAAATTTCTCTAATTTGTCCAATTCAGGATCCAAATAAGATCTGCACATTGCAATCTGTTGATATGTTTAAGTGTCTTGTCATCTATAGGTTCCCTTACATCTCTGTGTTTACCCATTTCTAATTTTTTGTTGTTGTTGAAGAACTAGGTCATTTGTCAGGGAGCATGGCTGGCTCAGTCAGTAGAGCATGCAACTCTTGATCTAGGGTTCATGAGTTCAAGCCCCACGTTTGGTGCAGAGATTACTAAAATGAATAAATAAAATATTTTTTTTCAAAAGTGGTGTTGAGGGCAGCCCCGGTGGCACAGTGGTTTAGCGCCGCCTGCAGCCCGAGGTGTGATCCTGGAGACCCAGGATCAAGTCCTGCGTCCGGCCCCCTGTGTGGAGCCTGCTTCTCCCTCTGCCTCTCTCTCTCTCTCTCTCTCTCTCTCTCTCTCTATGAATACATTTAAAAAAAAATTTTTTTTTAAGTGGTGTTGAGTGTGCTTTCATGGAGAGGCACACAATGACTGGTTGTCTTTCTATGGTGGTAACAGCCAATGACATCAGAATTCACCAATTAGCTAGGAGTGCTTCTATATTTCTATTTGGTGGGTCATTGGGTGACCAGCCCCTGCCATTTTGCCTGGGACTTCCCCAATGTTAGCACTTTCATTCCTACATCCCAGGAAACCACTCCAGCCCAGGCATCTGAAAAACACTTGTTCATCCTTTTTTTTTCTTTAACATAACATTAACCATCTCAAGCACACAATTCAGTGATTTTTTTAATTTACTCAGTTGTGAAACCATCATCACAATATAGTTTTTTTTTGGGGGGGGTGTTTTTATCTAAGATTTTATTTATTTATTCATGAGAGACACAGAGAGAGAGGCAGAGACACAGGCAGAGGGAGAAACAGGCTCCATGTAGGGAGCCCGATGTGGGACTCAACCCCAGGACCCTGGGATCACGACCTGAGCCGAAGGCAGATGCTCAACCACTGAGCCACCCAGGAAGCCCAACACTACAGTTTTAGATTATTTTCATCATCTTGGTAGGATCCCTCATGCCCATTTACTGTCATCTCCATTCCCACTCCAAGCCCCAAGCAACTACTAACCTACTTTCCACCTCAAAGGATTTGCCTTTTCAGAACATTTAGTATGGATGGAATCATATAATACATGGTCTTTTGTGACTAGCTTCTTTTCTTAGCATGTTTTTAAGCTTTACCATGTTGTAGTATGTGTCAGTACTTTATTCCTTTTTATTGTTCAACATTGCTTATCTGTTCATCAGTCTTAGATATTTGTGCTGTTTCTACCTTTGGCTACTATGAATAATATGGCTATGAACATTCCTGTACAAGTCTTTATATGGACACATGTCTTCATTTCTCTCAGTTATAAATAACTAGGAAGTTGATGGATCATATGGTAAATTTCTGTTTACACTTCTAATAAACTGCCAAACTATTTTTTCAAAGTGGCTGCACTACCAGAAATGTGTGAGGGTTCCTGTTTATCCACATCCTTACCATTTGTTATTTGTCTTTTTTTGAAAAAAAGAAAGATAATTATTTTACTTGAGAGAGAACACAAGTGGGGGTCAGGGAGAGGCAGAGGGAGAGGCAGACACCTCACTGAGCAGGGACCCCGATGTGGGGCTCGGTCCTAAGACCCTGGGATCATGACCTGAGCTGAAGTCAGATGCTTAACTGACTGAGCCACCCAGGCACCCCTTATTATTCTGTCTTTTTGATTATGGGCATCTGGGTGGATATGAAGTGGTTTCTCATTGTGATTTTAATTTGCATTTATGTAATGATGAATGTTGTTTAGCATCTTTTCATGAACATTTCCTCACTCTTAAGAGCAAGGCATGAAGAAACAGCAGTCTTGCTTCTTCAGATAAGTGGTCTGGGACCTTTTCACCATCCCAGGATGAGTGACCCAGAGGAGGAGGGAACTTAGAAAGCTGCAAAGGAACAGCATCAGAGCACCAACAAAACAGAACCCAAAGTCTTGGAATCACCAGACTTCTTCAGTCACAGGAGCCAATAAATCCTTTGTATGATTGAAGCCAGATTGAATTGGATTTTCTGTTACTTCCACTTTGTTGAGTATAATGGAGAGAGGCAGTTTCCTTCCCAATTCTGGTGCAGAAGCTTAGCATTTGGAATGAGCTTGCATTTGCTAAGATGAAGACTAAGAACTCAGGTCAAGGGGCGACTGGGTGGCTCAGTCAGTTAAGGGTCTGACTCAGGTCATGGTTTTGGGGTCCTGGTTTTAGGGACTCCACATTGGGCTCCCCACTCAGCTGGAAGTCTGCTTGTCCCTCTACCCCTTCCCTTGTTTGTGCGCTCTCTTTCTCTCTCTCTCCAAAAAAAATAAATAAAATCCTAAAAAAAAAAAAAAAAAAAAAAAGCTCAGTACAGCAAAGGAGTTGACACAGAGAGGCAACTGTTCCAACCTAGACATCCAGGAAAAAGAATGGAGGAAGGTAGACAGAAGAGAATCAGCTGGGGATCCCTGGATGGCTCAGCGGTTTAGTGCCTGCCTTTGGCCCAGGGTGCGATCCTGGAGTCCCGGGATTGAGTCCCATGTCAGGCCCCCCGCGTGGAGCCTGCTTCTCTCTCCTCCTGTCTCTCTCTCTCTCTCTCTCTCTGTCTCTCTCTATCATAAATAAATAAATCTTAAAAAAAAAAAAGAAGAGAATCAGCTAAAAGTGCCAGAGGACACCAAACTGAATGGCAGCACAGAGTATTATTTTAGTTCAAACTAAGAAATTTGTAATGGCTCCTTTGTGAGAAAGTACAAGAAATTAGTATCAGACTGCATCCTGTTGTATAGGATATGCAATCCATTATATGCCTTTCTCTTCAAGTTATTAACATTACAGAGTCTTTGTGGGTTCAATCATTCACTCTTCACTTCTCTTTTTCTCATCTCGATAAAGCCCCAAGAGCACAGATACTGGATAGATACTGGATAGATGATATCCAATAGTTGGATAGATAGAATATGATGGGGAAAATTATGTGGCTTTAACAGGAGCATAAGAGTTTCTTCTGGGGTGGGAATCGTCTTTGTCAGTCAAGATCACTCAATAAGTGCTTGAGTTGGAAAGTAAGCCTCCTCTTCTTCCGCGGGCTTTTAGGGTCCTACAGTACCCAGGCTTCAGAAAAGGGGAAGCCACCCAGATAAGGAGAAGGAGAAGCAGCTGAGCTCCCAGAGAGAATTCCTAGTAGGAGAAGACAAGGAGCAGATATAGGAGGAGGAGAGGAGATGAGAAACCAGTGGGACAGTGGAAAGCCATGCACTATTTCCTAAAATCTCCACTTGACCTGCTGTTGTAGAAACTGAAGAAGCTGAATTCACACTGGGCTTGGCGTGCTGTGAGAAACAGACAGCGTACAAACAAAGCAGAACCCAAGTGGCAAGGAAGGCCAGGAAAACACAAACCAACCAGGAAGAGGCAGAGGTCAAGGGTGGGACTTTGGATTTCTGTGGGTTCTGGGGCATAGGATGGAAGGTTTTTTTTTTTTTTAAGATTTTACTTATTTATTCATGAGACACACACACACACACACACAGAGGCAGAGACACAGGAGAGGCAGAAGCAAGCTCCATGCTGGGAGCCCAATGTGGGACTAGATCCCAGGTCTCCAGGATCATGCCCTGGACTGAAGGCAGGCGCTAAAACACTGAGCCACCTAGGCTGCCCCATGGAAGGTGATTCTAAGCCAGTTTCAGCTTTTGCCTTTAGTGGCAGGAAAGCCTCCAGCTGGTATCTGAGTTACACACATGTATCTGAACTAGATGCATTCTTATTCAACCACTAAAATCAATGGCTAGGGAAATAGATGAATTCACACAGATAGACATGAAGAAAAAGAGTGCTAAAATAAACTAATGAGTATTAAAAAACTGAAGTTACCAAGATCTCCATTGCCCCAAAATTCCATGTCCACACATTTTTAAGTTTTTATTTAAATTCCAGTTAGTTGGGACACCTGGGTGGCTCAGTGGGTTAAGCATCTGCCTTCAGCTCAGGTCATGAGCCTCAAGTCCCCCTCTCCCTCTGCCTGCCACTCCCCCTGCCTGTGTCCTTATGTTCACTTTCATGCTCTCTCTCTCTCTCTCTCTCTGTCAAATAAAAAAAATTTTCAAAAAAAAATTCGAGTTAGTTAATATATAGTGTAATACTAGTTTCAGGTGTTCAATATAGTGATTCAACACTTTCATACAACACCCAGTGCTCACCACAGTGCTATTTCACCCATCCTGCCACCCCTTCCCCTCAGGTACCATCAATGTGTTCTGTGTAGTTAGGAGTCTGTTTCTTGGCTTTATAAGTGGGTTCTACCAAACTTTCAAGAAATAATTTGAAACAGACAGAAAGAGAAAATTTCCCAGATAACATGAGACTGGTGTGATCTTGATTCTAAATCCAAAGATCAGGGATGTCTGGGTGGCTCAGCAGTTGAGCGTCTGCCTTTGGTTCAGGGCGTGATCCCAGTCCAGAGATTGAGTCCTGCATCAGGCTCCCTGCAGGGAACCTGCTTCTCCATCTGCCTATGTCTCTGTCTCTCATGAATAAATAAATAAAATCTTTAAAAAGAAAAATAAAACCAAAGATCAACCCAGGAAAATTAAAGGCCCATTTCACTTATGAATGTAGATGCCAAAATCCTACCTAATGTGTTGAACTATCCTTGCATTCCAGGGATAAATCCTGCTTGGCCATGGTATGTGATCCTCTTAATGTGCCGGTAAATGTGGCTTGCTAGTATTTTATTGAGGATTTTTGCGCCTATGATCATCAGGAATAGTGACCTACAATTTTATTTTCTTGCAGTGTCTTTGGTTTTGGTATCAGGTGATGGTGGTTTCCTAAAATGAGATTAGAGGGTTTGGAGGTGTTCCCTCTTCTACTTTTGGAAGAGTTTAAGAAAGATTTGTATTAATTCTTGGAATGTTTGGTAGAATTCAGCCATGAAACCATCTGGTTCTGAGCTTTTCTTTATTGAAAGGTTTTATTTTTTTTAAGATTTTATTTATTTATTCATGAGAGACAGAGAGAGAGAGGCAGAGACACAGGCAGAGGGAGAAGCAGGCTCCATGCAGGGAGCCAGACCTGGGACCTGGCCCCGGGACTCCAGGATCACTCCCTGGGCTGAAGGCAGGCGTCAAACCACTGAGCCACCTGGGCTTCCCCTTGAAAGGTTTTTGATTACTGATCAATCTCCCTATTTGTTACTGATCTAGTAAGGCTTTCTATTTCTTCTTAATTCAGAAAACATGGCATAGGGGTGCCTAGCTAGCTCAGCCAGTAGAGCATACAAGTCCTGATCTCGAGGTTGTGAGCTCAAGCCCACATTAGGTGTAGAGATGACTCAGAAATAAAATCTTTAAACAAAAATGTGGTATATATCTATACAATGGAATACTTTTCAGCCTTAGAAAAGAAGTATTGCCATCTGCAACGATATGAATAAACCTGGAGCAATTTATAATAAGTGAAATAAGCCAGTTATAGAAAGACACATGCTGCATAATCTCACTTATGTGTGGAATCTAAAATGGTCAAATTCATAGAAGCAGACAGTAGAATGGTGCTTGGCAGGGGCTCAGGGGAGGGAGAAGTGGGGAGATCCTGGTCAAGGAGTACAAGCTTTCAATTATGCAACGTGAATAAGTTCTGGAGATCTAACTAATGTATGACACTGATCACACTTAACAAAATATGTATTGAATACTTGAAGTATGCTAAGAGAGTAGATCTTAAGTGTCCTTACCCTCCTACACACGCACGCATACAAGAAGATAATAAATATATTAATTAGCTTAGCTGTGGTGATTTACAATGTATACCTATATCCAATCATCAAGTTGTACAACTTAAGTATATACAATTTCTAATTGTCAATTATACCTCAATAAAGCTAGACAGAAAAAAGGGAAAAGCTTACCTAGGAAATTAGCCAACCAAACCCAACAATATATTAAGAAAACAGCATACTGTGACCAAATAGGGTTTATCTCAGGAATGCAAGGATAGCTCAAAATAAGAAAACCTATCATTGTGGAACACTACTCAGTCATTAAAAAAAAAAAAATGCCATTTGCAATGATGTGGATGGAACTGGAAAATATTATGCTAAGTGAAACAAGTCAATCAGAGTAAGATAATTATCATATGTTCTCACTCAGATGTGGAATTTAAAAAACAAAACAGAGGATGACAGGGGAAGAGAGGAAAAAATAAAACAAGATGAAATCAGAGAAGGAGACAAACCATAAGAGACACTTATTCATAAGAAACAAACTGAGGGTTGCTGGAGGAGACGGGGGTGGGAGGATGGGATAACTGGGTGATGGGCATTAAGAAGGGCACGTAATGCGGGACGGCTGGGTGGCTCAATGGTTGAGCATCTGCCTTTGGCTCAGGGCATGATCCCAGGATCCAGGATCGAGTCCCACATAAGGCTCCCTACATGGAGCCTGCTTCTCCCTCTGCCTGTGTCTCTGCCTCTCTGTGTCTTTCATGAATAAATAAATAAAATCTTTAAAAAAAAAAAAAAAAAGAAGAAGGGCATGTGATGTAATGAGCACTGGGTGTTATATAAGACTGATGAGGGATCCCTGGGTGGCGCAGTGGTTTGGTGCCTACCTTTGGCCCAGGGCATGATCCTGGAGACCCGGGATCGAATCCCACGTCAGGCTCCCAGTACACGGAGCCTGCTTCTCCCTCTGCCTGTGTCTCTGCCTCTCTCTCTCTCTCTGTATCTGTCATAAATAAATAAAATATTAAAAAAAAAAGACTGATGAGTCAATGAACTCTACCTCTGAAATCAATAATACATTATATGAAATTAATTTAATTTAAATTTTTAAAAAAGGAATAAAACCTATCACTGTAATTCATCCCATTTTTAGGCTAAAGGGAGTAAATCATATGATTATCACACTTCATTTTTTTTTAAGATTTTATTTATTTATTCATGAGAGACACACAGAGAGAGGCAGAGACACAGGCAGAGGGAGAAGCAGGCTCTATGCAGGGAGCCCGATGTGGGACTCGATTCCGGGACTCCAGGATCACGCCCTGGGCCAAAGGCAGGTGCTAAACCACTGAGCCACCCAGAGATCCCCTGATTATCATACTTCACATAGAGAAAGCATCTAATATCATTCAATCAAAAATGCTATACAGATAAGTCAAATAATGAAGTAGTGCCCCTTCTAGAACTATAAGAGGAGGCATATTCATTCAATGCTTACCAAGTGAGTACCATGTACCAACCACGGTGCTAGATGAGCTTCTTATGTGGCATCTTTAGCCCTTATTACCCCCATATGCAGAGGGTCCTATTATGATCCCCATTTTATGGATGTGTACCATATGATATGCTTCTCCGCTGTGAGTCACTTGGCCCTGGAGCCAGTATCCCTCCTCTCAGAGAAGCAAGAGCCCCAGCTCTGCCAGGGGCCACAGGCAGTTTGCTGATCTTTGTTGGAGGCCCCCTGAAGGCCATCACTCCTATTCACTGTGCCAAGATACACGGATCAGCAGAAACCAAGCCTGGAAGTCAGCAAAGAGGAAGAGTAACAGACGTTGGCCATCACCAGCGTCCTCCTCCCATGAGACTCTGGTTCCAGGCGGAACCCCAAGTTTACTATTTATAGCTCTCCTTTCCCCCACTGGAGGGGGAGCTGTGTCTGTGTATTTAGCTGCCGGATGATTCGTCCAGAGACTGAAAAGCCAACTGAGCCCCGTGAACTGTCAGGAAGAACTGAAACTGGTGACCTCAACTGTTCTAGAAACCAGTGAAGCCCATGAATCTATATGCTGGGAGAGACCCCAGCAAACTGGGTCCTGCTCTTGGAAATGCTTATTCCTGGGAGGTTCTATTCTTTTCAGAGACACTGTACATTCCTCCCAACTCTTCACGGCAAGACTCTACTACTTCTTGGCTTCCAGGCTATGCCAATGATTGCAGAGGCCTGGGTTCAAATCTCAGCTCTGAAAGTTCCTAGTTATGTGACCTCCAGAAAGTTACTAAACCCCTTTCTAAGCTTCATTTCCTCATCTACAAAATGGAATCCATAAAAGTAGCTACCTCATAGGGTTGTTATGAGGAAGAATTAAGATGAAACATGTAAGTGGCCTAGTAATGTGTCTCACCTACCAGGCACCATCACATGTTAATTGCATGTCAGCAGCTACGGTGGCAGCGGTGGTGATTGTTAATACTATTATTAGTACATGGGGGGAGCCCGGATGGCTCAGAGGTTTAGCATCGCCTTCAGCTCAGGACATGATCCTGGAGATCTGGGATCGAGTTCCACATCGGGCTCCCTGCATGAAGCCTGCTTCTCCCTCTGCCTGTGTGAGTGTCTGCCTCTCTCTCTCTCTCTGTGTGTCTCTCATGAATAAATAAATAAAATCTTTTAAAAATATATTATTGTTATTATCATTACTACTACTACCATTATTATGACTGTTGTCCCATCTAAGGATAAAGCAGAAGGGCAGTAGGTGGCAGTAGCTTTCACAGGATCACTTACTCTTTTGATGTCCTTGGTAAAGGACTTGAATGGTTGTCACAGTCTCCCAGGTGACGCCTGACCGACCCCCACTCGGGTGTCTATAACACCATGCGCTTCCATCCAGTGGCTCATTCCATCTTTGATAAATATGAATATGAACCACATCAACACTAGTTCATCATTGTCCTCTTGCTCATAGTTGGGGTCAGCCAAGTGGGAGACGCCAGCAGGACAGTAGCACCAGAGGAAAGAGGCTGGGGTATTAATACCCCCAGCTCCCTCTTATCCAGACACAGCATGTTGGTGCCACTCCTCCAACCAAAGGCCACAGACTTTGCCAGGAAGTCTTCTCCTAAAACTAGAGTTACTCTGGGTTCTGGTAACTGGTCTCTCTGCTTGCAGATTCAAGCAGGAAGATAAGTGCTGTGATCAGGGAAGTAGACAGTGCAGATGGAGCAAGGAGAAAGGCATCCAACCCAGACTGGGTAGGGGGATAAGACAGTCAGCAAAATGTTTCCCTATAGGCTCCCAAATCTGCAAGCTTCAGTTTGTGATCAAGACTGTCAATTTTCCTTATGTTCGGGCTAGACGCATCTGGGGCTGGTAAACTGGTCTGGCTTCCAGCACTTTGCAACAGGCCAACATGAGCCCCTGAGGGCAGGAGGTGGTCACATTTGTTCAGTGTTGTGTCCCCAGAATCCAGCACACAGCTATGACCTAACATAGAGGCACAAGGTTGCCAAGCCATACAACCCCAGGGGCCCCTGTGTCCTGTGCATTCTCTGTACATCACACCTCACCCCCAAGAAGTGCACAACAGAAGGCACTGTATCTGTCTACACACATCTGCTAATTAAAGGAATGAATGAATTGGCTCTACTCCCCAAATTAAGCCAGCCACAGACTCATTTCATTTGGAAGATTTCTCTGTGGATTGTGACAGGTGTAAAGGGGGGAAATTTTCAATTATGGGAAACTGGTTGCATTAGTCAGGGTTCCCCAGAGAAACAAAAAACAACAGGAGACACACAAACCGGAAACTGTAACACACAAACTAAGGAATTGGCTCACTTGCTTATGGGAGCTGAGAAGTCCCAATGTCTGCAGTTGGCGAACTGGAAACCCAAGAGAGATGATGGCATAAATTCCTCCATGAGTCCAAGTCAAAAAGCAGGAAAAGACAGATGACCTAACTCAAAAAATGTCTCCCTTACGTCTTTCGTTCTACTCGGTTTTCCAATGGATTGGAAGAGCCTACCCACCCTGGGGAGGACAATCCAATGGACTCAGGTTCATATGTTTATCTCCTCTAGAAACATTCTCACAGACACATTCAGAGTAATGTTTAACCAACTATCTGGGTGCCCTGTGCCCTCTCAAGTTGACAAATGCAGTTGACCCTGTCAGTGATAAAGTTTTCAAAGGTGTTAGAGCCCAGAGTACCTAATGCCTGAAAAGCACTTAAGTCCAAATTCCTGTCACTTTTGTGGTTGGGTCTCTGTGTTCCTCTTCTCACACCCCGGAGTCCCACTTAGCAACAGAACACACACACACACACACACACACACACACACACACACCACCTGGCTGGCTCAGTTGAGCATCTGCCTTTGGCTCAGGTCATGATCCTCGAGTCTTGGGATCAAGCCCCACATCAGGCTCCTGGCTCAGCAGGGAGTCTGCTTCTGCCCCTCCTCCTGCTTCTTCTCTGTCTCAATCACTCTCTCTTTCAAATAAATAAATAAAATCTTAAAAAAAAAAAAAAAAAGAACACACACACACACACACATACCTATACTTGCAGGAGGCCTGGAGTCATCCAGATAGGAGAGCAGGAGAGACTGGCACCCATCCTGTGATCTCCCACCCTCCCCACCCAGGAATGGTAGGTTTTCACCTGCCTGCTAGGTAGACCTGCTGGGACCACTGCCAGTTCTCGAGGAAACAAGGTGAGCGCCTGGGAACTGCTGAGAATCCCCCCAGCAGCCTCTGCCCAGAGTGCCAGGCCCCCTTGGTGGTACCTCTGTGCCCTTGTGGGGGCCCGGAATGCTGAGGAGTCCCCCACGGTTGGGCTGGGTGGGATTGTGTGCAGAGGAGAGGGCCGAGGATCATAAGAACTGGCTTTTATTTAACCACTTATGATGAGCCAGACACTGGATCTTCCTTAATCCTCACAACGGCTGCCCTGCCCCCTGCCACACTCATTCATTCTTGAGAGCAGAACCTGAAGCCCAAGGAAGTTGAGGGACTTGCCCTCCCCTCCCAGGAGGAAACAGAGGTACAGAGAAGCTGGATTGCTTAACCCTAGAGCACAGGGTTGGTGAGCGGGGATGCTGGAAAAGATGCCAGACTTGCAAAGAGAAAAAGAGAGCAAAGGAGACCCCTGGGGGGGAGGGGCACCTCGGGCCATATTTTTGACTTGTCCTTTATTTTTTATTCTATTTAGCATCCAAAACCTTCTTTGAGATGCCTTCCCCAACTCCCCTCCCTCCTCCCACTCCATCCTGCAAACAGCCTCCAGTGAATTTTATTTCAACGTGAATTTATCATTAACATTTAGAACTTGGGAGATTTGGGGTCCCTGGGTGGCTTCAGTTGGTGAGGCGTCTGCTTTTGGCTCAGGTCATGATCTTGGGGTCCTGGGATGGAGCCTCGTGTCTGGGCTCCCTGCTCAGGAGGAAGCCGGCTTCTCTCTCTCCCTCTGTTCCTCCTCCCAGCTTGTGCATGCTCTCTCGCTCTCGCTCTCCCTCTGCACTGTCTCTCGAATAAAAAAATAATAAAATCTTTTTAAAAAATTAAATAGTGGCACCTGAGTGGCTCAGCAGTTGAGCCTCTGCCTTCGGCTCAGGTTGTGATCCTGGGGTCCCTGGATGAGTCCCACATAGGGCTCCCCGTGGGAAGCCTGCTTCTCCCTCTGCCTATGTCTCTGCCTCTCTGTGTGTATCTCTCATGAATACATAAATAAAATATAAATTAATTAATAATTTAATTAATTTTAAAAAATAAAAATTGGGAGATTTCGCATTTCAAAATTCTAGATATCTAGCCTCCGTTTAAAAAAATTGGGCACCTGGGCCAGTGCTGCCCCATGGCATGAAGATGAGGACGTAAGGGGAAGAGTCTACACTATCAGGGAGGCCTGAGCCCCTCCACCAGGGTCCCTCGCCCCACAGCCTATTTGAATTCTGTTCCTTCTCAAAGTCAGCTCCAGCCACACTGTCTCTCGGCTGTTTCTCAGACACACCCAGCTCCCTCCTACTGAAGACACCAGCCCCGTCTTACACTCAATATGCTCTTCTTCAGAATCAGCTCAGGACTGGAGCCCTCCTTTCCTGGTCTCAACCAATTGTCCCCCACAGAGCAGCTGACCCCAAAGAGCAGCACACACAACCCCTCACTAGGGATTGAATTGTGCCCCCCTGGAATAAAAGAAGTTGAAGCCCTAACCCCCCACCTCAGTACCTGTAATATGACTTCAATTTGGAATTAGGGTCTTTGCAGATGTAATAGGGCTAATCCAATCTTCTGTGGCAAGGAGTGGAATAAACTAGTGCAAATATGACCACCTAGAGCCACCACTTCAGAAACATAGTGGGGTACATCTGAAGAAGGGGGAAGTTACCCAAAACAGAGAGGAAGAAGGGAAGACATGAAATGGTAATGGTGCAACCCGCAAAGCCCGGATGGCTAAGTCCCTGGGCAGCAGTTAACAGGTGTTTACTGAACACCCACTCCATGAACACACCAGAGTGTAAACTCAGTGCCAACTACTCAGATGTTCTTCTACTTTAATCCACAGAAAGACTATGAGGGGTAAGGGGCACCCCTTGCAAGAATTGAGAGCCCTAGGGGTGCCTGGGTGGCTCAGTGGTTGAGCATCTGCCTTTGGTTCAGGCCCTGATCCTGGGCTCCCTGCGGGGAGCCTGCTTCTCCCCCTGCCTGTGTCTCTGCCTCTTGCTCTCTCTCCTTTATGAATAAATAAATAAAATATTTTTTAAAAAGTAAAAAAGTAAAAAGAAAAAGAATTGAGAGTCCTGATTTTGCTGAAAACAAATTCAGTGGTCCCTCACCTAGGAAAGCTAGAACCCAAAATAGCACTAACAAGACTGAAATGAAAGTTATCACTATGAATATAGTTCTTGTTAAAAAGCTTCATTCTCAGATGTTCCACTGCAAATTTCCACACGAAATCCTGAAGGTGGCAAAACCTACAGTGGCGATAATGATATTGCATGTTTACTGAGGGGCTAGTCTTATATTTTTGGTACATGCTAAGCATTTTTACATTCATTTTCCCATTTAGAGGGGGCTGTTATTATTTTTATGCCTCTTTAGAGAAGAGCCTGATGCACAGAGAGATTCAATTATTTTCTGAAGTCACACAGCTGGTACATGATGGAGCCAAATGTCACTGAGTCTCAGGCTTTAGATTACTGTTTTGTTTTGGGGGCTTGGGGTGTTATTTATTTATTTATTCATTTATTCATGAGAGACATAGAGAAGCAGAGACACAGGCAGAGGGAGAAGCAGGCTCCATGCGGGGAACCTGATGCAGGACTCGATCCCAGGAACCCTAGGATCACGACCTGAGCCAAAGGCAGACACTCAACCACTGAGCCATCCAGGTGTTCCTAGATCTCTGTTTTTCATGCTATTTTCCTAGAACTGGACCATCCATTCACAACAGGTGATGCGATAGAATAATATAAATGTCATGTAGATATAAGAAAAGTGAGAGCTGAGGCGCCTGGGTGGCTCAGTTGGTTAAGTGTGCGACTCTTGATTTCGGCTCAGGTCATGACCTTAGGGTCATGAGATCGAGCCCCACAGCAGGCTCTGTGATGGGTGTGGAGCCTGCTTAAAATTCTCTCTCTTGGGGCACGTGGGTGGCTCAGCAGTTGAACATCTGCCTTCAGCTCAGGTTGTGATCCCGGGGTCTTGGGATCAAGTCCCACATCGGGCTTCCCACAGGGAGCCAGCTTCTCCCTTTGCCTGTGTCTCTGCGTCTCTCTCTATATATATATATGTATATATCATAAATAAATAAATAAAAATCTTTAAAAAATAAATAATTTTTTTAAATTTTTTTTTATTTATTTTATGATAGTCACAGAGAGAGAGAGAGAGGCAGAGACACAGGTAGAGGGAGAAGCAGGTTCCATGCACCGGTAGCCCGATGTGGGATTCGATCCCGGGTCTCCAGGATCGCGCCCTGGGCCAAAGGCAGACGCTAAACCGCTGCACCACCCAGGGATACCCAAAAAATAAATAAAATTTTAAAAAAGATTCTCTTTTTCCCTTTCCCTCTGCCTCGCCCCTCAAAATGAAAAAAGAAAAGTGAAAGCCAGTGCACTGTAACAAATCCATTTTCATTTGAACATCATTTTCTAGATCAGAGTTTTGTGTCCCCGCTATATCTAACACTTCAAGCCTGAAAAACTATGGGCAAGTGAGGACAAAAATCAAATGCATTTTGAGGAACAATCATTAAATAACAAGGGTGCAAATATTTATCCAGGAAGTATCAGAAAATAGCAAGCACATTATCATACTCTGACTTTATATTAAATTAGAAAGTCAATTATGGACACACTACATTTGTACACAAAGAAAAATTTCAAATGAATATTATTTGTCTGGTTTGCTAACTGGAAATCAGCCAGTCTCTCCACCAAGCAATTATAAACAGACTCTAATCGCCTGGCTGGAAATGAAAAGCAAACCTGTTCTAAGTCTAAGGCTTGCCGCTCTTACTAGTTTAGTAATAGCCATGAGGATTAGTACCCACCAGCCGGGCTAATCTGACAAAGGCAATTTAAACCCCCAAAGAAACAGGACCTAATTGTAATTTATAACGGATAAGGGCTTAAAATGTGTTTCTGAATACCAAACAAATGCAATATGTATTTCTCTCTTACAATGTGGGTGACAGTATAGACACTCCTCTTGCTCCAAGGGACTTTGGGCAATGTGGATTAAAAGGCTCTAAAATATAAATATAAATATAAATATAAATATAAATATAAATATAAATATAAATATATATTCTTTGATCCAGAAGCTCATTTCTAGGAATTTATTTTTATGAAATTAAGGAAGCCTTCAAAGACTTGGTTATAAGAATGCTATCATCTTGGTATCTAAAATAATGAGGGGGCATCTATCTGGGTGGTGCAGTTGGTTAAGCATCTCACTCTTGGTTTTGGCTCAGGTCGTGATCTTGGGGTCTTGGGATCCAGCCTTGCATCCGGCTCTGCACTGAACATGGAGTCTACTGGAGATTCTCTCTCTCTCTCTCTCTCTCTCTCTCTCTTTCTCTCCTTCTGCTCCTTCCTCTGCAGGCTCTAGCTCTCAAAATAAATGAATAAAATATTTAAAAATAAATAAATAAATGGGGCACCCTGAGTGGCTCAGTGGTTTAGCACCACCTTCAGTCCAGGGTATGATCCTGGAGACCCAGGATCAAGTCCCACATCAGGCTCCCTCATGGAGCCTGCTCCTCCCTCTGCCTGTGTCTCTGCCTCTCTCTCTTTCTCTCTCTCTCTGTGTCTCTCATGAATAAATAAATAAAATCTTTTAAAAAAATTTTAAAAATGTAGAACATCTATACAATGGAGACTATATAGCGAAAGCTAGATACCCTAACACATAAAGAAGGTAGGGAGGGTAGGCACTTAGAATCAGGACTTGAATAGACCTTTTACCTGAGAAGATATACAAATGAGCAACAAGCATATGAAAAGATGCTCAACATCAGTAATCAGACTAGAACTACAAATCAAAACCACAATGAGATACCACTTCACACCCACTAGGATGGCAATTATAAAAACAAAAACACAAGAAAGCAACGCATGTTAGTGAGGACTTGGAGATACTGAAACCCTTGTCCACTGTTGTTGGGAACATAAAATGCAGTGCAGTCACTGTGGAAAACAGGGTGGAGGTTCTTCCAAAAAATTAAACTTAGAATTACTACATTGTTCAGCAATTCTACTTCTGGTTATACACAGAAGAAGATTGAAAGCAGGGACTCGGGGATCCCTGGGTGGCTCAGCAGTTGAGTGCCTGCCTTCGGCCCAGGGCATGATCCTGAAGTCCCGGGATCGAGTCCCACATCAGGCTCCCTGCAAGGAGCCTGCTTCTCCCTCAGCTTATGACCCTGCCTCTCTTTCTCTCTCATGAATAAATAAATAAAATCTCAAAAAAAAAAAAAAAAAAAAGAAAGAAAGCAGGGACTCTAACAGATATTTGTACACTAATAATCATAGCAATAGCTCCATATTCATTCACAATAGCCAAAATATGGAAACCATCCAAATGTCCATTGATGGCTGATTGGATAAGCAGAACGTGGTCTATCCATACAATGGATTGTAATTTAGCCTTAAAAAGGAAAGACACTCTGACATGCTACAACATGGATGAACTCAAGGACATTATGCGCAGTGAAATAAGCCAGACACAAAAGACAAGCACTGTATAATTCCACTGATACGCAGTACTTAGAATAGTCAAAATCATAGAAACAGAAAGTAGAATAGTGGTTGCCAGGGGCTGGAGGGAAATATTGTTTGATGGGGATAGGGTTTCAGTCTGGGATAGTAAAAAAGTTCTGGAGATGGATGGTGGTGATGGTTGCACAATAATGTGAATTTAGCTAATACCACTGAACTTACACTTAAAAATGGTTAAAATGGTAAATTTTATGTGTGTGTGTATATATACATATTTTTAAGATTTTATTTTTAAGAATCTCTACACCCAACAAAGGTTTTGAACTTACAATCCCTAGATCAAGAGTTGCATGCTCCATCCACTGAGCTCACCAGGAGCCCCTTATGTATATTTTACCAGTTTATTATTTTTAACTCAAGACTTTTGCGTTTATTTTTTTAACTCAAGACTTTTGCGTCTATTTTTTCTATAATGAATACATATTTGTGCAACTGTCAACATCTTAAAAGTACAGATATAACATGAAACTAGCCAGATATAAAATAAAGTCTCAAAATGAAGTAAATACTAATACTAATAAAGACTTAAGGAGGGATCCCTGGGTGGCTCAGCGGTTGATGCCTGTCTTCGGCTCAGGGTGTGATCCTGGAGTCCCAGAATCGAGTCCCAAATCAGGCTCCCTGCATGGAGCCTGCTTCTCCTCTCTGCCTCTCTCTCTCTCTCTCTCTCTGTGTCTCTCATGAATAAATAAATAAAATACTTAAAAAAACATACGGAATACCACGCTCGTGCAGAGTGATTAGGGAATACCATCTCCCTGAGAATAAAGAAACCTAATTATTTATTCATCCAATATTTGTGGAGTGTCAACTGTGTGCTCGGCACAATTTAAAGCTTGGGAACACTGCGTAAATATGATAGAAACAGTGCCTGTTCTTAGGGATTATGGAAGTGCTATCCCAGGAAATAAAGCAGTGATCACTTCAGACAGTGAAAATGCTGTGAAAAATTAGAAAGTAATTAGGGAGACAGTATCTTACAAGTCCTCTTCAGATAGTGTGTTCGGCAAAGGTCTCTCTGAGGAAGTGATATTTGAGTTGAGGCCAAAGCTACCAAAGAGGATTCTGGATGTTGAAAAGAACAAGTGTGAAACCAAGCCTGTTCTCAACCCTGGCTCCACTCCAGTATCCTCTGCTTTAAAATCATATCATTGCCAGCTTCCACCTAGAACAAGAGAATCAGAATCTCTGGGAGTGGGCCTGGAGACCAAAAGACACTGTTTGTTTTCAAAAGCCTTTTCTACAGACTATCAATGAACTAACAGATACCAAAAATTTAAATACAATACCATTATAATAGCTTTAGGAGGGGCGCCTGGGTGGCTCAGTGATTGAGATTTGCCTTTGGCTCAGGGCGTGATCCCAGGGTCCTAGGATCAAGTACCTCATTGGGCTGGGAGGGGGGCCTGCTTCTCCCTCTGCCTGTGTCACTGCCTCTTTCTCTGTGTCTCTCATGCATAAATAAATAAATAAAATCCTATAATATATTATAAAATATATTATATATAATGTATATTATATATTTTATGTTATAAAATATATATAAAATATCTATTAATATATAAAATATATTATAAAATATTATATATAATAGCTTAGGAAAAAATGAAATATTTAGTGGAAATCTAACAACACATGTACAAGACTTCCATACTGAAAACTCATAAACAATGTTAGGAGAAATCAAGGAAAATCTAAATATTTTAGTATACGTTATGCCGAAGCAAGCACATGGAAAATCTAAATAAACCGTGAGACAGACCATGTTCATGAATTGGAAGACTCAACATAATAAATGTCTCGGTTCTCCCAACTTGATAAGCAAATGATGCCATTCCTGTCAAAATTTAAGTAAGATTTTTTTATAGTTCTAGATAATTCTGAAGTCCATATGGGACTAAAAATAGCTCAAACACATTTCTAAAGAAAGACTAAAGAGGAAGGAATAAGTCTACCCACCATCTGGACTTATTATATAGCTACGGTAATCAGGACTGCGTGGTATCAGAAAAGGGATAGAAACGTAAAACCTGTGGAACAGAACAGAGGACACAGAAATAGGCCCACACAAGTGTGGCTGACTGACTTTTTTTATAAAGCTGCAAAAGCAATTCAGTGGAGGAAGCCTTGATGCTAGAGCAATTGGATGTTCAAAGACAAAGATGGAGATAAAGAAGAAGAAATTGTTTAACATGGAAGATAAGACAAGGGAGGGCCACCTGGGTGGCTCAGTGGCTGAGCCACTGCCTTTGGCTCAGGTCGTGATCTGCAGGTCCTGGGATTAAGTCCCCCATCAAGCTCCCCACAGGGACCCTGCTTCTCCCTCTGCCTATGTCTCTGCCTTTCTGTGTGTGTTTCATGAATAAATGGATAAAATCTTAAAAAAAAAAAAAAAAGACAAGAGATCCTTGTGATGATGGCATGTTCTTCACTGTATTAATGTCAGTGTCCTGGTTGTGCTATTGTACCACAGTCTAGACTATATTCTTCAAAAAAGTCAATGATATGAACCAGATTTTTTTTTTTTTTGGCTATATAGGACATTGTAGGACAATTAGTGAAATTGAATGACAAAAAAAAAGAGAGAGAGAGAGAGAGAAAGAAACTGAATGATATCTGCATATTAGATTAACATATATTATCTGTATATTATATTAACGTTAATTTCCTGATCTTGCTATGTCCTTACTCTCAGGAAACACACATGTTGAAGTATTTACTGGTAAGGTGGTGTTCTCTAAAACAGTCCAGAAAAAAATTTGTAGCAATAAACAGAGAATGATAAGCAGATGTAGTAAAATGTTAACATTTAAGAAATCTGGGTAAAGAGTTTCCAGGAATTTTTTGCAGTACTCTTACGACTTTTCTAAAGTCTAAAAAGAAAAAGGAAAAAAGAATATGGGTTGGAATCAATGGTGAATCCTGTCTCTGCCACTTCAGAGCTGAGATACTGTGCAAGTTGTTTACTATTTCTGTGGCCAGTTGCCTCATCTACAAGAAGAATAATATGTCATATCTCATACAAACCGTGAGTAGATTATTCTAAAATGATTAGAATAGTCATAGGCAGATAGTAAGTGCTCAATAAATGTTAGTCAATATTATCTTAGTCTGTTTGACATGGATGCGTGGATGGGTAGATGCATGCCTAAAATCAAACATCTGACACTGGGGCACCTGGGTGGTTCAGTGGTTGAGCATCTGCCTTCGACTCAGATGGTAATTCCGGGGTCCTGGGATCAAGTCCCACAAACAAGGAGCCTGCTTCTCCCTCTGCCTGTGTCTCTGCCTCTCTCTCTCTCTCTCTCTGTGTGTCTCTCATGAATAAATTAATAAAATCTTTTTTAAAAAATATCTGACACTGTGTCCTGAGCTGGATATCAAGGCAATTTCTCTGTGTCAAAGTGACTTAGATGATAACATTGGGATGTTGTTAGTGGTATAATTTCAAACAACAAAGTTTCTGGTTGTCAATAATTCTACAGAACAGATTTTCTCAAGCAGTAAAAAGGCAGTACTTACTCAAAGAAGGAAGATTGTTACAAAACTTAATATGGTTTTCTCTATTTCTGTTTTTCTAGCCTGTAGCATGGTCAGATTTTCACTTCCTTAGTCCAAGCTAAATTTTTGTTTTTCCTTTTTAATAAAATATTTATTTATTTATTTATTTAGTTATTTAGTTATTTATTTAAGAGAGAGAGCAGGAGTGGGGAGGGGGAGAAGGAGAGAGAGACCTTCTCCCTGCTAAGCTCAGAGCCCCACATGGGGATCGGTATCACAACCCTGGGATGATGACCTGAGCAAAAACTGAGTCAGATGTTCAACTGACTGAGCCACCTAGTCCCAAGAGGTTTTTTACATTTTTTTATAAGCCACGGAAAGGCAACTGGGTGGCTCAGCGGTTGAGCATCTGCCTTTGGCTCAGGTCGTGATCCCGGGGTCCTGGGATCTAGTCCTGCATCAGGCTCCCTGCAGGGAGCCTGCTTCTCCCTCTGCCTATGTCTCTGCCTCTCTCTGTGTGTCTCTCAAAATAAATAAATAAAATCTTAACAAAAGAAAAAGAATTGGGGCAGCCCCGGTGGCACAGCGGTTTAGCACCGCCTGCAGCCCAGGGTGTGATCCTAGAGACTCCAGATCGAGTCCCATATCCGGTTCCCTGCATGGAGCCTGCTTCTCCCTCTGCCTGTGTCTCTGCCTCTGTGTGTGTGTGTGTGTGTGTGTGTCTCATGAATAAATAAAATCTTAAAAAAAAAAAAGAAAAAGAATTATACCTGACATATAGATCCTCAAAGGGATGGCTCTCAGTAGACAATCAAAGCCAACTTTGATTATATACCATTTTTCTCCTCACTCATGGGCTTGGCTGGAATCTCTAACTGCATTATAGATCTAGGTGAGTGTTTTTCAGATTGACAGCTGAAACCTTAGGATAGAGTTTCTCAAAGTGGGGGGGTGGGGGGTGGGGGGTGGGGGTAGACCACTGGCAACAGAATGATTTAGCGTGCTTATTTGAAAAGCAGAGTCCTGGACCTCACACCTGAGGTCTGCTGAGCCATAATCTCCGAGATGGGAGCCCCAGGCCTCTGCATAATCCACTAATTCCTGGAGCAATTCTCTCATAGACTAACATTTGAGAACACCGCTTAGAAAACAGGAGCGGGCTGGAGGGGCTGGCTCCTGACTGGCTAAGTTGGTGCAACGTGTGACTCCTGATCTTGGGGTCGTGAGTTCGAGCCCCATGTTGGGTGTAAAGATTACTTAAAAATAAAATCTTTAAAAAAAGAAAGAAAATAAATAAAAAAAGAAAGAAAGAGAGCAGCCCAGATGGCCCAGCGGTTTAGTGCCGCCTGCAGCCCGGGGTGTGATCCTAGAGACCCTGGATGGAGTCCCACGTCGGGCTCCCTGCATGGAGCCTGCTTCTCCCTCTGCCTGTGTCTCTGCCTCTCTCTCTCTCTGTCATGAATAAATTAATAAAATATTTTTAAAAATTTTTTTAATTTAAAAAAATAAAAAAGAAAGAAAGAAAATGAAAAAAAATGGGAGCCAGGAAGTTGAAGAATTTATACGCTTCCACACACTAATTATGAAACACAGTAGGGCACCTGGGTGGCTCGGTCAGTTAAAGCATCTGCCTTCAGCTCAGGTCATGATCTCAGGGTCCTGGGATCAAGTCCCACATCAGGCTCCCTGCTCAGTGTAAGGTCTGTTTTTCCCTTCCCCTGCTTTTATGTGCTCTCTCTCTCTCTCTCTAGCTCTCTAATAAATAAATAAAATCTTTAAAAACCAAAAACCCACACACAGTAGGTTATGCAGGCCAATTTAAACAACCTATTTCCTGTCCCTGGTTCACCACTTTTTGTGTCCTTACGGGCTTCTAATAAGGGAGTATGCATTTGTGTGCAAGCTGTGCAATCAGCCTGGGATGCCCTGCACCCCTCAGAAACCCTGCAGGACTCTATTTTTTACAGCTCAGCTTAGAAACCTTCACCTCTTCCAGGAAGCCTCCCCAGCTGCCCATCTAGCTATTCCCTCCTCTGTGCTACTGCACCTTTTATTTTTCTGTTGATTAAAATATCAGGAATGGGGGATCCCTGGGTGGCTCAGCAGTTTAGCACCTGCCTTCTGTCCAGGGTGTGATCCTGGAGTCCTGGGATCGAGTCCCACATCAGGCTTCTGCATGGAGCCTGCTTCTCCCTCTGCCTGTGTCTCTGCCTCGCTCTCTCTCTGTGTCTCTCATGAATAAATAAATAAAATCTTTTAAAAATATATCAGGAATAATAGTTTTGACTTATGGAGCTCTTTTGGTATCCCAGACTCTGTGCCAAGTGCTACCTGCATTAATTCATTTAAGCCTCATAAGTAACCCGTGAAATAAGTACTACTGATTTCCCCATTTTACAGGTGAAGAAACTGAGATGCACAGAAATAAAGTAATTTGCACGACCGCAAACTAGTAGAGCAAGAACCAAACTCAGGCGGGGCTATTGAAGCCAAAGCCCATTGGTCTTAACTACTGTATTGTACGGTCATCTACTTGTCACTACTTGCATCTCTCCACCAAGACCATAAAGCCCTTGAGGGCATGGACTCTCCCATTCATGGATGGCTGCCCAGTGCCAGCACAGAGACTGGCAGATAGTGACAAGTGACACCTGCTGAATAATTGAGTATTAATGGGTGTGGAGGGAAACCCCTGGATCTCCTGATCCCATCTTTTCTTTCTTTTTAAAATGTATTGATTTGAAAGAGAGAGAGAAGGTGAGAACATGAGCAGGGGGTGGGTCAGAAGGAAAGGAAGAAGCAGATTCCCCACTGAGCAGGGAGCCCGACAGGGGGCTCGATCCCAGGACCCCGGGATCATGACGTGAGCTGAAGGCGGACGCTCAACCCACTGAGCCACCCAGGTGCCCATCCCCACTTTTTTTCTTGTCCCGTCTTTTAACTGAGGGCACATTCATTCTAAAATGTCTAAAGATGGGGCACCTGGGTGGCTCAGTTAAGTGTCCAACTGTTGATTTCAGCTCAGGTCATGATCTCTGGATGATGAGATCGAGCCCCGCAGGGGGCTCCACACTGGGCATGGAGCCTGTTTAAGATTCTCTCTCTCTCTCTCAAGATAAAAATAAAAAGTTTAAAATGTGTTAGGATGAAGAGCATGGGAGATGGGAGAGAGAGAAGAAGGAAGGCAGAAAGCCCTTCTAGCAACCTCTTCCTCAACCACCCAAGCTACCCGCCAGTTCTTTTTTTTTTTTTTTTTTTTTTTTTTTAAGATTTTTATTTATTAGGCAGCCTGGGTGGCTCAGCGTTTAGTGCCGCCTTCAGCCCGGGGCGTGATCCTGGAGACCCGGGATCGAGTCCCGCGTTAGGCTCCCTGCATGGGGCCTGCTTCTCCCTCTGCCTGTGTTGGTGCCTCTCTCTCTCTCTCTCTCTCTGTGTGTGTCTCTCATGAATAAATAAATAAAATCTTTTTTAAAAAATATTTTTAAAAAGGCAGAGACACAGGCAGAGGGAGAAGCAGGCTCCCTACGGGGAGCCCGATGCAGGACTCAAACCCAGGGCCCCGGGGTCATGCCCTGAGCCAAAGGCACATGCTCAACCGCTGAGCCCCCAGGTGTCCCGCACCTGCCAGTTCTGAGACCCTCAAGGTCTCGCCTGCCCTAAGCTCCGGGTGGTGCAGGTACACTGCAGCAGAGGCATCCTACCCGATATCACTCCTGACAACCAGGCCCCCTCACCTGTCTTCATAAGGAGCTCCATAGCTTCTCCAGCAGGACTCCCCTCCCTCCCCTCTGCTTTTGTTCCTTTGGGTGTCTCTTCACTTCCTCTTTGCACAGCCAATAATGGCTCTGTTTCCTGCAAGGCTGCAGAGGAAGACTCGGAGTGGAAGACAGAGACCTTGGGGCACCTGGGTGGCTTGGTCAGTTGAGCGTCTGACTCTTGGTTTCAGCTCATGAGCTCAGGGTTACGAGATCGAGCCTGGTGACAGACCCAAGACCCTGCTTGGGACTCTCTCTCCCTCTGCCCCCACCCCCTGTTCATGCGAGCTCTCTCTCCCTCTCTCAAAACAAACAAAACAAACAAAAAACCCACAAGAAGACAGAGACCTTACGTCAATCTAAATTAGTCCTCCACCTACCGTGCGCCAGTCCTCAATTACCAGCAGCACCACTCTGCCCTTATTATGAATTTTTATTTCCTCCCATGATCCTTACGGCCATTCTCAAAGCCAGGCATTGTGACTTTGATGCATCCTAGAAAGCCACTACAGCATAATACTCATCCTCTGGGGCGACTGACCCCTTGGCCTCTCCTCTGGGACTGGAGCAGGTGTCAGCCCAAGGCCTTCCATTTCCGGCCCCTTAAGTCCCCTCTGCGAACTTTCCATAACATCAGCTTTGCCTCCTTATACTGTTCAGAGGCCACGCACATCAGGGCATAAGGCCACAAAGGTGTACTGCCCTTTCCGGTTTCCCAGAGCCTGGGGGGCCCAGGAATTGGTTTTAGGACAAGGGGGAGATCATGTGGGGTGGAGAAGCGTGGCATTAAATAGCAGTGAGTCGGACAGCCAGACAAAAATTCTCTTTTCAGATACCCCTTAATTAGTTCTAAAAGACGGCCTCAGGTGAATTCTCCTCCTCTAACACCCCTCCAAGGCTTGCTAACCTGTACTGTAAACAGAAAAAGCCTCAAGCAGGTAACGGTGTGTGGCCAAAACACAGCAACAATATTTTGTTTCCTTTAATATATACTGTCAAAAGGATCTGGTCTCTGTAAGAAGGGGCACTTGTTTTCCATTGATTGGAATTACAAAGTTTCCTTTTAAAATAAATTTGACCAGAGACGCCTGGGTGGCTCAGTCCATTAAGTATCTGCCTTCAGCTCAGGTCAGGATCTCAGGATCCTGGGATCGAGACCCGCATCGGGCTCCTTGCTCAGCGGGGACTCTGCTTCTCCCTCTGCCCCTACTCCTGCTCTCTCTCTTTCTCAAAGAAATAGATAAAATAAATCTTTATTAAAAAATAATAAAAGAAATTTGATTTAAAAAGGGTGTCGTCTTAAAATATATATATAAAGCAAATAATAGTACAGATGGCAAACAGGTGAAGGCTGAAGTTTGAGAAACAGATCAGGCTCAAGGCCTCCCAGTCTGGGATGGGGCTGGCCTGGGTTTGGCTTTCAGCTCTGCCCCTGGTGGCTCGCTGATCCTCGGCCAATAATTCCACCTGTTTGAGGGGTTAATCCCTCCCCCCCAGAGTCCTGGTGTGGTTTAAAGAGAAACGGGAGCAAGACACCAGCACACCGTCTGACTCCTAAAAGCAGCCCACTCCATGGATGTTAGTGATATGACAAGTGTCTGGCCTGCCTCCGGGCCACGGCCTGTGTGTCATGGTGAACGATCAGAAGCCCACCCATGCAGGGGTCCATTCCAGTCCATGTACGCAGAACCACAGGGACAAGGATATTTCTGGATTAGTCCCTCACTGCCCACACCTGCTCCTTCCCATCTACACGTCATCGCTCCGGCTCCCTTCTACTCACACCGCCCAGTGTGGCCACCTGTCAGTGGACCTGCCTGGCTCCTAACCCTCCCTCCTGACCGCAGACAGCCCGATCTTTTCTTTCGTTTCACTCACTCATGTGACAAGTAGTTATTAAGCTCTTGCTATAGGCAAGGGATGGGGGAAGGACAGCAAGGAAAGTGGGAGGGGAGGGTGCTGCTCTCAGAGCACTTACACTTCCAAAGCCCAGAGGTTAATAATAATAATAATAATAATAATAACAATAATAATAACTTCCAAAGCCCAGAGAATAATAAAAAATAATAATAATAACTTCCAAAGCCCAGAGAATAATAAGAATAATAAAAACAAGAAGATCCATAGACATGAATCAGTTTCAGAGTCTGTGCCCATTTTTCACCAGAAAAGCACACTTGCTTACAACATGACAGCAGAAACAAAAAGGCAGAACACGGCCTTGCTCCAATCCAGCAGGGAACATGCACATCAGGTGACTGAAATTTTTTTTTGCCACTCTGTGCATGTTCGTGGATGAACGTGAAAACACTGTGAGTGTTGACTGGGGGATGACAAATAAATTCCAGTGAATAGGTGCATTCACAGATACCGAATCTCCATGCAAATGATAATGGGACTGACTATAAATCAGTGGGATGTGGTAGTGAATTGGGTGGGGGACAGTTTTTTTTTGTTTGTTTGTTTGTTTGTTTTGTTTTGTTTTGTTTGTTTGTTTTTTTGTTTGTTTGTTTGTTTTAAAGACTTTATTTAGGGGATCCCTGGGTGGTGCAGTGGTTTGGCGCCTGCCTTTGGCCCAGGGCGCGATCCTGGAGACCCGGGATCGAGTCCCACGTCGGGCTCCTGGTGCATGGAGCCTGCTTCTCCCTCTGCCCGTGTCTCTGCTTCTCTCTCTCTCTCTCTGTGTGACTCTCACAAATAAATAAAAATTAAAAAAAAAATAAAGACTTTATTTATTTATTCATGAGAGACACACAGAGAGAAGCAGAGACACGGGCAGAGGGAGAAGCAGGCTCCATGCAGGGAGCCCGACATGGGGCTGGATCCCGGGTCTCCAGGATCAGGCCCTGGGCTGCAGGCGGCGCTAAACCGTTGAGCCACTGGGGCTGCCCAAGGGTGGGGGGACAGTTTTCAATTGGAAATCTCTCTGAGGAGGGCGTGGGGAACATCTCACCTGAGACCTGAGGGATGAGAAGTAGACTGCTGTGTGAGGTTTAGGCCTCACAGCCTGCCGGGCAGAGGGAGCCCCAAGAACATGGGACTTGAGGGAGAAGCCAGCCTGGAGAATTTGTGAATCAGAAAGGAGGTCTGAGCTGCTCAAATGTCGGAGAGCAGGAGGTGAAGCTGAGAAGTAGCATGGAGGGTAGGTTGGCCCTGGGGACCCACGGAGATCCTGACCCATCACCAAATAAAACCTGGATCCGCCTTCAGGCCTCACCCATGGTCCCACCCTCAGCCCCTACCTCTGATCGCCCTACCTGGTTCCCCTAGCAGCTCCTTTGGGGGCCTGCCCTCTCACTTGGGCCCCAGCACTTAAATCCCACACATTTACATGTTAACGAGTAGAAAGTTCTCTCTCATGCGTGACCCAAATCAGTCTTGCAACAATCCAAGTCCCTTTTCTGTTGTCTTGATTTCAGTAATAATATAGAGGAGTCACCATCACCATCGTGGTGATGTCACCATTGTGCTTACCATTCTGAGGACAAGCCATATGCTTTAAGGAAAAGGACTCAGAGAGGTTAAGTCACTTGTCAAAAGTCACACAAGCTTGATGCTGCGAGAAGATTCAGACTCGGGACTATTTGACTCTAAGCTGGGCTCTTTCTATTATTGTTCTATTGCTCCCCTGGCTCTTCTTAAACCTATAGACTCTCAGCACTTCTCTTTATGGATGGTCACAGTATCCTGTGGTTTATCTTATTCACCATACCTTGCCTACAGGGTGAATCAAAAGTCAGTCTCAATGGCTTCTTGCCCTTTGCAAGGTTTGTAATCAGCAGGAGTGAATTCAGAGTATGACCGAAGGTACACTGATACTGTTTCAATCTTGAATACGGGAGATTTGAATTCAACATCTGTTAAATGAAGAGCCACGCAGGAAGGATCACATTTGGCCAGTTTGGCTGAGAGGGCAAATGTCCTGGCATGTGTCATGCTGTGCCCGTGTCGTTGAGTGTCTATCATACAGTGTTTGTCCTGGCACTTGTTGTTTTTGGTTATTCCACATCCATTCCCTCTTTCTAGTAACACACCGATTTCAGGCTGAGGAAATAAATACCTTTGTGGGGAACCTTTCTCTTGCTGGGAAGCAGTCCCACATGAGTGCCTTCCACAGTTCCAGCTCAGTGGGGGGGAAGAATGCAGCAAGAGCTTGGCCAATGGGCAGCTCTGTCCCTGGACTGTGAGTTGAGTAGAGGTGAGAGGGACACTGGCGTGCTGACCGGATCTTGCTCGTGGCTAGTGGTTGTACTTGGCTTTTCCAAGTAGGTCTTGGCCCTCTGGCATTTCCATTCCCAAACTAGGTCTCCAGGCTCCTCTCAACTCTACAGCCACCACAGAGCCTTCCAGTCAATGTCCTTATGCATTAGGTAGCTAGAGGTAGATATTATAGCTCTCAGACTACAAGAACCCCAAAGCCTGGACCTGTCCTGGAAGAAAGGATTTGGTCCTATCTCAAGAGACTGACAAACAAAAGCACATTTATAGATTTTAGGCATGCAGGTGTTGTTGTTTCTAGGACACCTGCTGGCATCATGCAACTCTTGATCTCAGGGTCATGAGTTCGAGCCTCATGTTGGGCATGGAGATTACTTAAAATATTTTTTGGATATTATTAAATATTATATATAAAAATAAAAAATAATTCCTAGGGACGCCTTGGTGGTGCAGTTGGTTAGGTGTCCAACAATTGGTTTCGGCTCAGGTCATGATCTCAGGGTCCTGAGATTAAGCCTTGGTGTACGGGCTCTGAGTTTAGCTTGGAGTTGGATTGAGATTCTCTCTTCCTCTTCCTCTGCTCCTCCCCTTGTGCTCTCTGTTTCTGTCTCTAAAATAAGTAAATAAATCTTAAAAAAATAAAAAAAGAAATCCTAAACAAATATATAAACAAAACACAACTCCTTGTTTTAATTTGCTTTTTTAGGGAAGCTCTCTATTACTTCATGCAACTGGGACATGATATTAAATCTTCACCTTCACAGAGTAGATGATGAAGAAATTAAATCTGTAAATGAGTTGTATGTTAGTTAGTAATAAATACTGTGGAGAAGGCCTTTTTGCTAAGTCATCATTTAAGGACCTGTAGGTAGTGAGGGTGCAAGCAGAGAAAACAGCAAGTGCAAAGGCCTTGCGGTGAATGTAGTCTTGGCATGGCTAAGGTCGAACAAGGTCAGTGTGGCTGAGCAAAGTGATCAGAGAGGTAGCACAGAGCCAAGTGATGCAGAGGCTTGCAGGCCATGATGAAGACTTTGACCTTCATTTCTGGAAAATCATCTCATATAGCATTTTGAGTACAAGAAGAATTGAGGATGACAACAGCTTCTGTGCAGAGAACAGATGGAGCAAGCCAAAGATGCATGAGGAGCTCTGCTAGACAGCCATTGCTACTATTAAGGCTCAGCAGGATTTGATTTAGCCTCTTCCTCTCATTTTATCCCATGCCCCACCCTTCTCCTGCCCTGCTCCCTTCCTGACATTCTTTCTGTGCCTAGAAAGAGCTAATTTTTTTTTTTTTTTTTTTTTTTAAGATTTTATTTAGGGGCAGCCTGGGTGGCTCAGCGGTTCAGTGCTGCCTTCAGCCCAGGGCGTGATCCTGGAGACCCAGGATTGAGTCCTGCATCAGGCTCCCTCCCTCTCATATTTATTCATAAGAGACACAGAGCAAGCAGAGGGAAAAGTAGGCTCGCCACAGGGACTTGACTCCAGGACCCCAGGATCAGGACCTGAGCCTCACCACTGAGCAACCCAGGTGTCCTTAGAATGAGCTACCTTATTCCAGGTCTTTGGGAGCCTGAGTCTGCATTCCAAGCATGCCTGCAGGTAAATCTGATAGGTTAAATTCTGAGAACCACCGCCCTCAGGTATGTTGAGAACGCAATCCTTGAGCACCAGAGAGGGGAACTCTGTTCGAGTCCCAAGAGTGAGGAATTACATATCTAGGAGGATCAAAGTGGTTCTGGGAAATTCACAGAACTAATCCAGCATTTGTTCCAATACCCCGCTTCACCCGCTATCACCTTTGAACTGGCCTCCGCTTGATAGTGTAGGGGAGAAAAGAAATCTTTTTCCTCCACCCACCTTGTGTTCTCTGACTGTGACCTGTTCCCTATAAATTGAACGAACAAATGACAGATTGACAAGAAGAAAACAAACAGAAGTTTATCAGCATATGCATTTAGTGTGAGTTTGGAAGCACTCACACAAGTACGGGGTGGTTAGAACATGGGCTTATAAAGCATCTTAACAAAAGAGCAACGCAGTTTTGGAGAAGTGACAAATCCAAGGAAAAGAATTTTGGGCTTCTAGAGGCAGCAAATTATTTTTTAAAAGATGTTATTTATTTATTCATGAGAGACACAGGGAGAGAGAGACACACACACAGGCAGAGGGAGAAGCAGGCTCCATGCAGGGAGCCCGATGTGGGACTCCATCCCAGGACCCCAGGATCATGCCCTGGACCAAAGGCAAGCACTCAACCGCTGAGCCACCCAGGCATCCCGAGGCAGCAAATTATGGGAGGGTAAATATATGGGGAAACTGATGATGGTGAGGGTTAGCCTTTAGCAGGGTTTGTTATGCGCATGTCTCATGATGATAAGGATCTAGGATTATCTCCAGTGATTAACTTCTGTCCTCCCTGGTGTCAGGGGAGGGGAGACACTTTTACAAATTTTTGTCCTACTTGTAGGCAAATAAGGAAAGGGCAGAGAATTTTTCTTAAATCTGTTTCTTCTCAATTGTTCCCAGCTCAAGCTAATCCTTAGGCCAAAGTGGCATATTTGGGGATGGCATAAACTGCTACCCTTCAATAACCATTTTAAGTAAGTAAAATCTTATTCTGCTATAAGAATTATGGCCATACATTTCCTCAGAGTAATTGAGTAAGCATATTCTGTATTAACATCGAGCATCGTTTCCTCTGAGGAACTCCTATCCATCTTTCAGAACCCAGCTAAGGGGTCATCTCCTAAGAGAAGACTTCCTGAATATTCTTCTAAAGAAATTAAGTATAAGGGCACCTGGGTGGTTCAGTCGGTTAAGCATCCAATTCTTGACTTCAGCTCAGGTCAAGAGCTCAGGGTTGTGTGCTTGAGATTCTCTTTTTCTCTCCCTCTGTTCCCCCCCCCCCAAATAAGTAAGTAAGTAAGTAAATAAATAAATCTTAAAAAAAAAGTTAAGTCTTCCCTGCCTTTAAACTTTGCATAGAGCATTTTCAGCAAAACAAAGAAACCAAGTAACTATGCGAGGTGTTAACCTGATTTTTTTTTTTTTTTTTTTTTTTTTTTTTGTGATAGTCACAGAGAGAGAGAGAGAATGAGGCAGAGACATAGGCAGAGGGAGAAGCAGGCTCCATGCACCGGGAGCCCGACGTGGGATTCGATCCCGGGTCTCCAGGATCGCGCCCTGGGCCAAAGGCAGGCACCAAACCGCTGCGCCACCCAGGGATCCCTGTTAACCTGATTATGGTAACATTTCACAATATATATGGGTATCAAATCATCACATCGTATACTGTGTGTATATATATATTTAATGTATATATATTTTTTTATTATATATATATATATATATATATTTTTTAATGAAGTATAGGGGTCCCTGGGTGGTTCAGTTAAGTGTTGGACTCGGTTTCAGCTCAGATCATAATCTCAGATAGTGAGATCGAGCCCCACATGGGGTTTCCTGCTCAGCACGGAGTTCCTTCGCTGAGATTCTTTCCCCTTCTTTCCCCCTCCCCCTCTGTTCTTCCCACCCCTCCCCACTCTCTCTCAAATAAATAATTAGATATTTTTAAGAAATAAAATAAATAAAAAATAAATAAAAAGAAAATGAAGTATAGTTGGTACACAATGTTACAATGGTTTCAGGTGTACAACACAGTGATTTGACAAGTCTATATGTTATGCTGTGCTCATCACAAGTGGAGGCACCATGTGTCACCATACAGTACTATTGCCATACCCTCGACGGCGCTCCCTATGTGGTACCTTCCATCCCTGTGACTTGTACGTTTCATAACTAGAAGCCTGTACCCCCCACTCCCTTCATCCATACTGCCTATCTCCCTAGGCCCCAAACATATTACAGTTTCGTCAGTTATACTTCAATAAAGCTGAAAAATAAAACAACCAGAAGCAGCTATAAAAATGTCTTGTGTAGGGACATCTAGGGGGCTCAGTGGTTGAGCATTTGCCTTGGGCTCAGGGCATGATCCCAGGGCCCTGGGATCGAGTCCCCCATCGGGCTCCCCTCAGGGAGCCTGCTTCTCCCTCTGCCTGTGTCTCTGCCCCTCTCTCTATGTCTCTTGTGAATAAATAAATAAAACCTTAAAAAAAAAAAAAGTCTTGCATAGATTTCTATTGTTATACAAATTGGACTTTTAGAAATTATAAAGTATCTCAAACACAAGCTGCAGAGAAATAGCTTAGCAGACCTCTGCCTACCTATCACTTAGAGTTCACAAATGAAAACAGCCTGTAACATTTGCATCAGGCCTCTTGTAAAAAATAACTAGCCAACTTACCAAATAAAATGTTACGTATACAACTAAAAACCTGCCCTCATTCTGTTTCTTTCCCCCTCTCTTTTGGATTAAAGAATAAAGAAAAGAACAGGCAGGCTGGAATGAAGCTCAGAAAGGCAACCAGCACCTTTTGGTGCAAGCTTCCCTGACATCTTTTGATACTTCTCTGGAGGATATCCAGAGGAGGAAATCCCACTAGTGAAGGTGCAGGAGGGACACCTGGGTGGCTCAGCGGTTGAACATCTTTCTGCCTTTGGTTCAGAGCGTGATCCCGGGTCTGGGAATCAAGTCCCACAATGGGCCCCCTGCGAGGAGCCTGCTTCTCTCTCGGCCTAGGTCTCTGTCTCTGTCTCTGTCTCTGTCTCTCTCATTAATAAATAAATCTTGAAAGAGAGAGAGAGAGAAGGTACAGGAGAACCAGGAAGCTGTCGATGAATCAGTGAGGCAAGAATAAGCAGTGAAATGAATTGAGGACAGGGACAATCTTTGTTGTCACTCATGTCCTGAAAACTGTGTATTCAGCTTATGTGGCATCATATGCTGGTAAATGTATTCTGTGTTTCTGAATGTGCTCCAGTGCTCATCAGGACCCCAGCAAAGCTCTTATCAATAACGGAGGCCAGTCACATTTGGGGAGGTCAGAAGTCCGGGTGGGAAGGTGGGACCCCAACATCATAGGTTGTGTTGTATTGGTTGTGCTAACATCAACTTCCAGGAAGTGACTTCAGGATCAGTAAAAAGTTCATTGGTCCTCAGACTCACAGTGAATGAAAATAAAATGAATGAATGAACAAATGAATGAATGAACGAATGGATGAACCAGTATATACTCTACTACCAAAGAGAGGTACACAATCCGCCCATCTTTCTTTAGTCCATGTACCCTTCCTCACTCAACAAATCTTGATGTCCTTTCCCTCTTCTTCCCTTTGTATATCTTGGTTTCTGACCTTTCTCTCATTTTATGCTTTTTAGCATTATTTTTCCTAGATGTGTTATTAAATACTTCTAATCTTAAAAAATAATAATAAATAAATAAATAAATAAATAAATACTTCTAATCTTCTCTGGAAGTTAATAGGCATTTGAATCAGTGACATTTTTAGAATGTTCAGCCATTCTGATGGAATCAGTGACATTTTAAAACCAGAGGTTCATTTTCAATCCAAATGATCAGAAAACAGCTTATTTGTTAGAGCAAAGCATTAAAATGCATTCTTTACAGAAACTGACTTGTGCAATTTTCTGATTGAGTCCCTAATCAAGACACACCAGTGATATTAGGATTATGTGTGAGGATGTAGAGAAGGAGCCAAAGCTTTGCAATCCGACAGATCTGGGTTCAGGTAATTCAATGCCTCTGAACTCTGTTTCTTCCCTTGGCAATGGACAGAAGGGATGCAGACCTGGAGGTTATTATTAAATATAATAGCGAGGGACGCGTGGGTGGCTTAGTCTGTCGAGCGCCTGCCTTTGGCTTGGGTCATGATCTCGAGGTCCTGGGTTCAAGCCCCATGCTGGGCTCCCTGTTCAGCTGAGAGTCTGCTTCTCCCTCATCCTTTGCCGCTTCCCCCCCCGCCCCCCGCTCATGCCCATGTGACTCTCTCTCTCAAATAAATAAGATTTTTTTAAATAAAGTGTCATGAATAATTAAAAAAATAAGGATAATGGCTATATGATCCAGCAATTCCCACTTCTGGGTATACACCCAAAATATTTGAAAGCAAAGACCCAGATAAATAAATACATTGTACACCAATGTTCCTAGCAGCATTGTTCCCAGTAGCCAGAAGGTGGAAAGCACCAAGTGTCCATCCACAGATGCATGCATACACAAAATGTGGTATATTCACACATTGGAATGTGATTCAGCCTTACAAAAGAAGGAGATTTTGACACAGGCTACAACATGGATGAATCTTGAAAACATGTTAAGTGAAATAAGCCAGGCACAAAAGGAATGTATGATTCCACTTACATGAGATACCTAGAGTGGGCAAATTAATAGAGACAGAAAATAAAATAGGGCTTACCAGAGGGACTGGGGAAAGAGAGAATGAGAAGTTACTCACAAAGTTTCTGTTGGCAACAGGGAAAAAGTTCTGGACATGGATGGTGGTGATGGTTGCAGAACAACAGGGATGTATTTAGCGCCACTAACTTGTACAATGAAAATATTAAATAACAATCGCTATTATGTATTCACAAAACATATACATTACTTAATAGGTTAAGTTGTGCAGCTTAAAGCAACTGAATTTAGTTGTTTTCCTGATCCCACTTATAAATCACCTCCTCCCCGACAACAGGGTCTGGGAAAACAGGCCGTGGGGGGTGGAGGGGTTGGGGGTGGTGAGGGGGGTCCTGTAATGAAGTTAGCCAGGCCAGGCTCCCTGATATAAAACATAATAAGCAATATGTTAATACCTCGGGAATAATGAGCCCTGATTTCTGCAGAATGAATCAACTTTTCATCTGAGTTAACTGATCATTATCAGACTTTCTCTGTGCTCTCCATTATGGGTCTTTTACACTCACAAAAGGGATGTAATGAGATAATCATTAGCAATGAGACAGCTATTTCAAATGTAAATCAATAGGCCAGTGGAACCTGGGGACAGCTGCCACTTAGATACCCTTTCTGAGCCAAGCCCTGCTAACACGGGGAGCAGAGCTGGGCCAGGCTGGCTGAGGAAGCAGGCTGCTCTCAGGGGTGTCCTAGAAGCTTCCTTCTGCCTCAGGGGGACAAACCATTACAGTGAAAGCCAGCAGAGGTCAGCAATCATCAAACCTCCTGGATTTTAGTCGCCGGGTGGAGGAGAAGGGCACCGGGATTACATTGGCTAAGATCTCTGAATACAATCCTTTCCTCTGGGTGGATGGTCTTGGAAAATGAAGCCTACAAAGTGACATAGAAGATTGACTCACGGAATTGTCTCCGAGTCCTGGAGAAACCAGAACAACTGGTTTTCCCAGCAGTTTCATTGAACAGGGGTTAACCCACAGGAGCTGGTTGAGGAAGCCAATTTCCACACCAGAACTGGTTGATTGACTCAAGGTCATTGCGCACGTGCTGGCATCACCAAATTTAGCATCACTGCCATCTGCTATCAATTCAATGTTTCATTACCTTTCTTACCTCGCCCGCTGTGGTCTTCTTTGTACTTAGACCCTCTGTTTCTGCTTCTTTGCTGCTTGATGCCAGTCTCTTGGGTCATTTCGGTCCAAACTGCATTTCCATTCAGACTTCAAAAATAAACACCGTGATATTTGGGGGCAGTTGCGCAACAGTGACTGTGCTACAAAACCATTGAGCGGTACACTCCAAATGGGTGAACTGTATGGCATGTGAATGGAATCTCAACAAGCTGTTAAAAACAAAACCCACCCACTTGAAAGGACAGAGTCTAGCCCAAGTGCAGAACCAGTCAATTTACCTTAGTGTTTGTTGCCAATTCTACCAAAATACTTGCTGGGTGAAGAAATTAAGCAGCAAGTCATATTTTCTGTCCATTATGGTCACCTGGGCTACCATGCTGCCCTGCTTCTAATGTCTAGGAATAGGGCACCTGGGTGGCTCAGTGGTTGAGCGTCTACCTTTAAGTTCAGGTCGTGGTCCCGGGGTCCTGGGATTAAGTCCTGCACTGGGCTCCCCGTGGAGAGCCTGCTTCTCCCTCTCCCTGTCTCTGTTTTTCATGAATAAATGAATAAAATCTTTAAAATAAATAAATAAATTCTATGAATAATTTAGAGCTAGCTATACCTACCAAGTACAGAACCCCCCTTGAGGACTCTGTAGTTTCAATTCTGAGTAGTATTGAACACTGTAATCGATTCCCCCAACATACATTTTTTTTTCTGCTAGATGATGTGTCTTTATTCATTTGACAGACCGAACACAAGTGGAGGAGTGACAGGCAGAGGGAGAGGGAGAAACAGGCTCCCCACTGAGCAAGGACCTGATACAGGGCTCCATCCCAGGACCTTGGATCCTGATTTGAACCAAAGGCAGATGCTCAACCTGCTGAGCCACCCAGGCATCCCGGTGATTTGTCTTTAGACCAGTGATTCTTAAGCTTGGCCTCACATAGAGGCCTCATACCTAAAATTTGTCAATGCCCAGGTCCTACTCAAGACCAATTAAATCGGAGTCTGGAGATGGGTTAAGTTTAAAGTCCCCCCCAGGTGATTTTAATGTGTAACCAGCAGTCTAAATCATTGGTTTAAAGGATCCCCTTTCTACAGTGAGATATAATTTCATACTCATTAGGATGACTTATTTATGCATTTATGTAGTTATTTTTTTTTAAGAGAGGCAGGGGGAGGGGAAGAGAGAGAATCTTAACCCCATAGGGCTTGATCTCATGACCCTGAGATCATGACCGGAGCTGAAATCAAGAGTTGGATGCTAAAAAAAAAAAAAAAAAAAAAAAAAAAAAAAGAGTTGGATGCTTAACTGAGCCACCCAGACACCCCTAGGATGGCTATTATTAAAACAAAACAGAAAGTAATACGTTCTGGTGCGAATGTGGAGAAATCGGAACACTTGTGCATTGCTGGTAAGAATGTAAAATGATTTAGCCTGGGGGTACCTCGGTTGGCTCAGGTCATGGTCTGGGGTCCTGGGATTGGGCCCCATGTGGTGCTCTGCACTCAGCAGGGAGCCTGTTTCTTTCTCCCTCTCCCTCTGCTCCTTCCTCCACTGATGCTCTCTCTCTCTCTCTCATATAAATAAATAAATTCTTAAAAAAAAAAAAGATAATGTCTGCTTTAAAAAAAATGGTTTAGCCTTGTGGAAAACAGTATGGAGGTTGTTCAGAAAATGAAACATGGAATTGCCATATGATTCAGCAATTCTACTTCTGGTACATACCTAAAAATAATGAAAGCAGAAAAAAAAAAAGAAATGAAAGCAGAGACGTGAGCAGGTATTTGTGCACTCATATTTATAACAGCATTATTTGCAATAGCCAAAAGGTAGAAGCAATCCAAGTGTCCTCTGACAGATGAATGGATAAACAAAATACACAAACACACACAGAGTTGAATGGAAAATTATTCAACTCTAAAAAGCTCATCCGTGCTGCCACATGGATGAACCTTGAGGATATTATGCTAAGTGATACAATATTTGTATAGAATCACTGTTGGAGGGCGCCTGGGTGGCTCAGTAGTTGAGCATCTGCCTTTGGCTCAAGGTGTGACCCTGGGTCCTGGGATCGAGTCCCACGTTGGGCTCCCTGCAGGGAGCCTGCTTCTCCCTCTGCCTGTGTCTCTGCCTCTCTCTGTGTCTCTCATGAATAAATTTTTAAAAATCTTTAAAAAAAAGAAAAATGAAAAAGTTCTGGAAATGGATGGTGGTGATGGTTGCACAACAGTGTGAAATGTACTTAATGCCACTGTATTGTATATTTACAATTGGTTAATGTGGTGAACCAATTAAAAATTATTAAACCAATTAAAAATTTATTCATTTTTTTTTTGTGAATCTTATTTTGTGTATATTTTACCACAATAAAAAGAGATGTCCTTTCCAAGGATAGGTATCTGATCCAATTCATGCCAATGACACAGGGGGAGATACTTCCTGGAGGGCTTCTGGGAAAAACTTCCTCATTCTTAGAAGAAAGCAGCAGGATGAGATGTTCTTTATTGTTTCTCTGGACTTGGCATCTGAGGATCTGCAGCTCTCTTGGGACCAGCCTGAGGATGAAGCCAACATCCAGGGCAACAGATAGATGGAAAGGTACAAGCCCTCGATGATGTCATTAAGCTCCAGACCCAATGGACTAAGAACTCAGTCTTAGGGTTTATTGTTAGAAATAAGACAACAGGCCTAGAATAGGGTCACTTAGCTAAGCACACGTCAACACACAGGGACTTTTTTTTAAAAGATGTTTCTTTCTTTTTTTTTTAAGATTTTACTTATTTATTCATGAGAGACAAAGAGCGAGCGAGAGAGAAAGGGGGGGGGCAGAGACACAGGTAGAGGGAGTAGTAGGCACCATGCAGGAAGCCTGATGTGGGACTCGATCCCAGAACTCCGGGATTATGGCCTGGACTGAAGGCTGAGCCACCTGGGCTGCCCATCTTTCTTCCTTTATTTAAAGGATTTTATTTATTTATTTATTCATAAGAGACAAAGAGAGAGAGGCAGAGAGACAGGTAGAGGAAGAAGCAGTTTCCCTGTGCGGAGCCTGATGCAGGACTCAATCCCGGGGATTCCAGGGCTCAGGATCACACCCCCAGCCGAAGGCAGATGCTCAACCACTGAGCCATCCAGGTGTCCCAACACATTAAGACTTAACTTAATTTCGGTTCTGGCCTCTCCCAGAATTGGCATCTTAAATCAATCAGAAATCACCTGGTCAGCACTAATGAGGTCATCTGCCTAACAGACCCCTGCTGTCCGCCAAAGGAAAGTGACCTTGCCACAACCAATCTTCCTTTTTGCTAGCATAATTTCCTTGTCCGGCTCCCTGCTGCCTGTAGAAGTCTTTCATTTTGTTCAGCTCTTCAGAGCTCCTTTCTGCCTGCTAGAGGGAATGCTGTTTAATTCATGAATCATTAAATAAAGCCAATAAGATCTTTAAAATTCAACCAGTTGAATTTTAACGTAATCATGTAAAATACTACATTTCTTGTGGCTAAATCTAGTTTGAATTGAAATTTCTGTAACTTGTTTTCTGAAAGGATCTTGACACTTATACAAGTACTGTTGGTACAAAAAAATTTTGGAAATAACCTAAAAGCCTATGAGTGGGAAAATGGACAAATAAAAAAGAAGTATAAACATAGATGGAGTTACTCTATAGCAGTTAAAAGACAAACACAGGAAGTGAAACGCAGGCTTTATATATGTAAATCGTGCAACAGTACAGTGGTCTTTCATTGTGTTGTATGTGTAAACGTTTTTTAAAAATTAGGTGGATCATATTTAAAAAAATATTTTATTATTTATTCTTGAGAGGCAGAGATATAGGCAGAGGGAGAAGCAGGCTCCCCCCAGGGAGCCTGATGTGGGACTCAGGACCCCAGGATCACAACCTGAGCCAAAGGCAGATGCTCAACCACTGAGCCACCCAGGCACACCAGCCCTGATAAGTTTTCTGAGGCTAATTATGGGGGGAGGGGCAGGACGCATCATCAGAAATGGAACCACTGGGGATCCCTGGGTGGCTCAGTTGTTTAGCGCCTGCCTTCGGCCCAAGACGTGATCCTGGAGTCCCAGGATCAAATCCTACATTGGGCTCCCTGCATGGAGCCTGCTTCTCCCTCTGCCTGTGTCTCTGCCTCTCTCTCTCTCTCTCTCTCTGTGTCTCTCATGAATAAATAAAATCTTAAAAAAAATGGAACCACTGCCCAAATTGCCAATGTTCTATTTTATGAATATCCTAGAATTTTAAGGGAGTTTATTTATTTATTTATTTATTTATTTATTTGTTTGTTTGTTTGACACACAGAAAGAGAGGCAGAGACATAGGCAGAGGGAGAAGGAGGCTTCTTGTAAGGAGCCTGATGTGGGACAGGATCCCAGGACCCTAGGATCATGCCCTGAGCCAAAGGCAGATGCTGAACCACTGAGCCACCCAGTGGTTCCTCTTAATAATTTTTTAAAATTTTATTTTAGAGAGAGAGAGGACAGGTAGGAGGGTCAGAAGGACAGAGAATTTCAAGCAGACAGCATGCTGAGCATGGATTGGGATCTCACCTGAGATCCTGAAATGAACCAAAACCAAGAGCAGGATGCTCAACCAACTGCACCACCCAGGCGCCCCTGAATTGTTCCCTTTAAAATGGTACATTTTATATCATGTGAGTTTCATCTCAATAAAATAATTTTTTTTTAAAGATTTTAATTTATTCATGAGAGACGCAGAGGGAGAGAGAGGGGCAGAGACACAGGCAGAGGGAGTCCTCTGATTTGGGACTCCATCCCGGGACTCCATTCCAGGGCTCCAGGATCAGGCCCTGGGCTGAAGGTGGCGCTAAACCGCTGAGTCACCTGGGCTGCCCTCAATAAAATAATTTTTAAAAAAGTTTTAAGTAGGGGATCCCTGGACGGCTCGGCGTTTTGGCGCCTGCCTTTGGCCCAGGGCGTGATCCTGGAGTCCGGGTATTGAGTCCTGCATCAGGCTCCTGGCAGGGAGCCTGTTTCTCCCTCCTCCTGTGCCTCTCTCTCTCTCTCTCTCTCTCTCTAGGTCTATCATAAATAAATAAATCTTAAAAAAAAAAAGTTTTAAGTAATCCCTATACCCAATGTGGGGCTTGAACTCATGACCCTGAGATCAAGAGTCATATGTTCTTCCAACTGAGTCAGGCGACAGATAAAAGAATTTTTTAAAACAATTTGCTTCTTGTAGGAAAATCCAAACATAAAAGTAAAAAATTGCAATTTCTTCTTTTAGCTACTTTCCATTCACATCCAATCCCATCCCACACGCTTTCCATTAACTGTTTAATATGTAACTGTCCACACTTTAAAGTTTTATAACATACAAAATGATACATATGTCTCATTCTCTCTCAAATGTTTACTGAGCACTTTATCCATGCCAGGCAACAGTTGTAGGCGATGAGAACACAATAGCAAGTCAGACAGAGTCAGGGAATTAATTTTCCAGTAGGAGGAGATGGGCAGTAGGCACGGAGACCAGTAAGAACTTCAGATTGTGATAAGGCATCTGAAAGAAATAAAAAATAAAACTGGGTAACAGGGTAGAGAGTGATGTGGGTTGGTGGAGGGTCAGGATGGTTAGGAGAGGACACATCGGAGCTGAATGACAATGAGCTGGAGGGGTGAAGATCTAGGGGAAGAGTACCCAGAGAGTAGAAAAAAACTAGATGCTTTTAAAGAAATAGGATCGTACTAGATATACTGATCCACTCTATATTCTACACATATAAGACATATTGCTCTTCCTTACTTCACCACATATTATTATTTTTTAAGATTTTATTTATTTATTCATGAGAGACACACACAGAGAGGCAGGGACATAGGCAGAGGGAGAAGCAGACTCCCTGCAGGGAGCCCAGTGCGGGACTTGATCTCAGGACCCAGGATCACGACCTGATCCAAAGGCAGATGCTCAGCCACTGAGCCACCCAGCTGCCCCACTTCACCATATGTTATGGATTTTCCCTTCAGCACAAAGTCTGTGTGACTTTTTGAAAGCTGCATATTACTGCATACTGTTGCTATCCATCACATATTGAGTCATAATATCCCTGTTGATGGACGTTTAGGTTGTTTCTGGTTTCTGTTGCAAAAATGCTGAAAGGACAGCTTTTTACACTCGTGTTTGTTCCTATGGAAAACATTTCCAGGAGTGGCCCTGCTACCTGAGTCCATCTGTAGGTACACGTTTTCATCCCCTAAAACCTCTGGGATGGCCCTGAGTTTTCACATCAGCTTCATGTTTAGAAGCATAAAAGACACACTATTATTTATTTATTGAGGCAGGGAGCCAAATGCAGGCTTGCAGTAAAGTGGTTGTCCAGCTAACCCTGTGTGTTCATGGAGCATAGAGCAAGACGTCCTTGGGAAAACTCGCTCTTTATGTTGACAGTCCTGTGTCCCAATAGCTCTAAATGAGTATAAAAGGGCAGTATGGTCCAAAACTCCCGATTGATGCACTAATTCATTCATGAAACATTTGTTAAGCATGTTTTCTATGCCAGGCATCACTCTGGGCATTGGAGACATAAAGAAGATGAAAAGATGCTGACCTCAAGTCATTCAATCTTAGCACAACAGCAATTATCAAGAAGAGCCTCTCACTTCCCTGCTGGAGCAGTGCCTCAACCCTGGCAGGTCACAGCTTTTGAAAACCAATGGAGTGGATTCTTTTCTGAATTTCCATAATTATCCTATTCAGGGACATGGAAGTTAATGACATCAACTGCTTTTCTAAGCTGTGGGGCTCAGCAGTTTTTGTCTTTGTCTCTTGAAAAAGCTTGTGGGCACAAAGACACTGCTAATTTAATTAGATGTGAAGAACTAACCTAAGAGGGATCCGTCATCCGGTGCCCTATGGGTGATGCATGTTGAAGTATGGCATCCAGGGACAAAGCAGCTGAAGGACAGTACGGGTCACTCTTCGAGTCAGTTGCTTTTTTTGACATTTGTGTGTGTGTTGACATGATTTTTTTTTCCCTTAGGAATAGGGTAGGGAGTGCCAATCTTGAGTGAGGAGGCACTTTATTTTGGACACACTGTATTTTCTTCCGTGTTGCAAATATAATATAAAAATATCTCAATAGCAATGCAGGTCTCCCTTATATAACGGAAGATCTGATTTTTATTTATTTATTTTACATCAATTGTTACTAAGGTTTGGGTAGATTCGAGGGCAATCACTTAATACCAACTTTAAAGTGGGATGGTCTTAAGAAAGATTTAAAATGGGTCTTCAGAGAACTATATTAATAGGCTGTAACCTGAACTTTGTATGAATCAGGGGGATACATCATCTGTCGTGGAAAAAAAAAGAAAAATCAATACCCAGAAGATTAAAAAAAAAAATATATATATATATACCCAGAAGATTTCAGGGAGCCTTGACCACAGAGTTGAAGAAAAAGTTAAAGCCAGGTTTGTTTTAAGGAGGGTCTCTCGTTTCTTCACATTTACAGCACTTGATACTCTCAAGTGTGGAGTTCAAGGGAAAAAAATTCATAAAAATTGCTAAATATTAAACACAATTTTAAACCACTTTAGCATAAGGATTTGTTTTGAAAGGTACCAGACAGCTGTTTTTGAGCTGTCTCATTAATGGGCTGAGTCCTGTTTTATCGTTAAGATACAGATGTTTAGGGATCCCCCGGGTGGCTCAACGGTTAGTGCCTGCCTTGGGCCCAGGGCGTGATCCCGGGGTCCTGGGATCGAATCCCGCGTCGGGCTCCCTGCGTGGAGCCTGCTTCTCCCTCTGTGTCTCTCATGAATAAATAAATAAAACCTAAAAAAAAAAAAAAAGAAAAAAGAAAAAAGAAAGAGAAAGAGATACAGCTATTTAAAATTCAAATTCACATCTCGATCTAGATTCTGGACCCTAACGTAAGGTTGCTAAGAAACATGCATTCTCTGAGCGTCTACGCCTTCCCTCTGTAATTTTTAGCAAGTTAGTTTCACTCTGTCTAGACTCCTTGGAGAAAAAGATCAGCAGTAGGTTCCCCGCCCCCGCCCCCCCCACCCCCCCCTCCACCCCCCAGCCTGGGGCTCCACAGGCCACAATTACAGGAAAAAACCTCACAGGTACTCGGAACAAGGTTGCTTTCCCACTGCATCTAATCGGGTCTGGGTAGTCATCTCCTGCTTTGCTCCCCCGTCCCCCTCCCCTCCCGCATCCCCCCGCCCCCCACGTTTACCTAACCTCGGTCCGCTCGAGCCAACGCCACCACCACTCGGAAGAAAAACCCACTTGGCCTAATGGTGCGTCGTACGGAAGCTGGGCGCACCGGGATGACCTTATTAGTTGGGTACGTCTGGATACACCGTGGAAGAGGCCCCGGTCCTCTGTTTAGCCTGCGAGGCCCCGGGCCGGGAGGAGGGGGGAGGGATGGAAAAGTTCGGGCGGGGGGGGAGGCTTTCAGTGACTAGTCAAACAGGCGGTGAGTCATCCAAAGTTTCCAGCTTAATAACCGCCCCCCCCCCGCCCCGGGGCAGAGCCTGGGCCCCGAGCGCTTTACGAGCCACGCCGCGGCCCAAGTCACTGCCGTCTCGCACCCAGTGAAGGCAGAAGATGCGAGACGCGCGGCGCCGGCTTTGAAAAGTAGGGCGAAATCCGGCTGCGGGGCGGGGCGGGGCGGGGCGCGGGAAGGCGGGGAGGCCCGGGGAGCCCGGGGGCCGAGGACGCACCGGCTGGCGCCGCGGGAGCGCAGGACCGCGGCGAGGACCACCCCGGCGGCCGCAGAGTCGCGCGAGGACGCGCCGCCGCCCCGCCCCCACCGGGTGACAGGTGGGGCCGCCGAGCGACGCCGAGTCCTCCGCCTCCTCCCGCTGCCTGCCGGGAGCCCGAGCCGCTTCCGGTTGCTCCGGGCTTCCGAACTCCGACTCCCGTCGGCCCCCGGGAAAACCGCAGCGGGGATGGGGGTGGGGGTATCGCGCGGGCGCTGCCGGGACTCGTAGTTCGGCCCGCCGCCGCGCTTCGTAGCCGGCAACGCGGACGGGCAGGGTCGGGAACTACCGAGGCGAAGGTACGGGTGGCGGGGAGGGGTCAATCCGCGCCGGCGTGGGGTTGGCGCTGAGGCGGTGCGAGGTGGTTGGGGTTGGGGTTGGGGTTGGGGTGGGAGGAGATCCGCTCGCACACACGAGGAGGGCTGAGCCGCCGCCGCCGCCGCCGTTCGTCGTCGCCGGTGCGGAGTTGGGACCGGAGCCCTCGCCGCGACGACGCCGGGGATTGTGTCGCGAGCCCCCCGTCTGCCTCGCTGCTTGGCCGGGTCAGCGCGGCCTGCTCCCGCCCGGCCCGTCGCCCCCGCCTCCATTTCCCGCCCTCTCTTCGCCACACACACGGCCCCCCCGATCATGGATCCGGGCAGCGGCGGCGGCGGCGGCGGCGGCGGCGGCGGGAGCAGCAGCGGCAGCAGCAGCAGCGACTCGGCGCCCGACTGCTGGGACCAGGCGGACATGGAGGCGCCCGGGCCGGGACCGTGCGGCGGCGGCGGCGGCGGCCCCTCGGCGGCGGCGGCCGAGGCCCAGCGGGAGCCCCTCAGCGCGGCCTTCAGCCGGCAGCTCAACGTCAACGCCAAGCCCTTCGTGCCCAACGTCCACGCCGCCGAGTTCGTGCCGTCCTTCCTGCGGGGCCCGGCCCAGCCGCCGCCGCCCGCCGCCGCGAGCCACGGAGCCGGCAGCGGCGCGGGAGGCGCTCCGGGTAAAGGGCCGGGAGCCCCCGGGGGTGCGGGTGGGCGCGCCCCGCGGGGCCGGGCGGCACGTGGGGCGCTGACAGCCCCGGCCGGCCCCCCGCCCCCCCGGAGCGGAGCCCGCACAGGGCGCGGGCGGGGCCGCGGCGGGTCAGCGCCACGAGGCCGGGGAGCGGGGCCGGCCGGCGCCGGCGCCGCGGGGGGGCGGGGGGGGGCGCGCTCGCGTGTGTCCCCGCCACCCCAGGCCGCGGCGCGGAGCGTCCCGGAGGAATCCCGAGATGCATTGCAGCGGGGCGCCCCGGCCGCGGCCGCGCGGATGCCCAGGCCGCCCGCCGACGCCCGCCGACGCCCGCCTTGCCGTAAGGGGGGCTCGCGCTTCGCCCCCGCTCCCTGGCGACACCGTCGCGTTGCCCCAGCCGTCGGCCCGGCCCAGGTTGGCCTCGGCGCAGCCCGCGCCCGCCGCGTGTCCGCCCGTCCGCCCGCCCCACGCGCCCGCAGCGTCTGTTGAGGACTTCTGCAGCCGCCGCGGGCGGGCCGTTCCCCGGCCGAGCTTTTGCGAGGTTCCCAGCCGAACCCCCGCTTCTTTACGAGAATCCTCGGGTCTCAGCACGCTCCCGAGGACTCGTTTACAGGAACGTCGGACGAGCGGACTTTATAACTTGGCAGATAAAGGCGCTTATTTTAGGAGCTGTCAGCGTGGGTTTAAAGAGGAAAAGGTTGAAAAGGGACTTTGCTCCCGGTGTTTAAGGCAGAGGATTGGGGGCCTGGGTCGTGCACGTTCCCACGCAGCTCGTGAGTGAGACCGGATTGCTGATCTTTCCCTGAAGCTCTAAGTTGCGCTGTTTCTTAGTCTAGGTGGGCATCATAAGAGTGCTCTAGGAGGCTGGTTTCTTAAGTTGTCGTAACAGTCTTCTCCCCGGAGGCAAAGGAGGTTTGGAGAAGTACTTTGGCCAAGTGTGTATGTGAGGACGTAGCTCGGGTTTGGTTGCTTTGTTGATTGGTATTTTTTTTTTTTTAAGATTTTATTTATTCATGATAGACCTAGAGACAGAGAGAGAGGGGCAGAGACACAGGCGGAAGCAAAAGCAGGCTCCATGCCTGGAGCCCAACGCGGGACTCGATCCCGGGACTCCAGGATCACGCCCTGGGCCAAAGGCAGGCGCCAAACCGCCGAGCCACCCAGGGATCCCCTGTTGTTTGGTATTTTATTTGCATAGGCAGTTGATGTTTTCCTTTCCAATAAGGAAATTAAGCTCTTTTTTTTCCCCCCTAGATCAAGCCATTTCTGCTGCCCAAACTAGTTCCTTGCCAGCTCCTTAAAGTGTTGGTTTCCCTGTACTTTATCACGTAGATTCCTTTTATCCAGCCATTTTCTCTGTGGCCCTCCCTGCTTCCTTTGGAGCGGCCCGCACCACTTGGGCCACCCGTAGAACTCCGTTTCCAGCCTGAGTAGCCATCAGAGCCATCAGCCATCCAAGGGCAGTCATCCTGAGAGCAGTGGTCAGGAACGATGGTTATTGTTGAGTGGCTAGGCGGTACATCTTACACCAGGGGGACTGCTTTTCTCTTCCTGGTATTTGCCAATTCCAGCTTTATTCTTAACAATTTTCCCTGTGACATTGCTAGGAGTTGGCGATGTAAAAGTGTGTGGGGAAGTGGTTGTTAGTAAGGAAATTCCCTACATTGCGATCGGTTTTTTCTTTTTGTTATCAGAAACCTATTTTGGTGTAACTTTATCAGATGCTTCTACAAAATGTCTCTGAATCTTTTTTTTTTTTTTTTTTTTTTTTTTTTTTTTTTTTTTTTTAAATTTTTATTTATTTATGATAGTCAGAGAGAGAGAGAGAGGCAGAGACACAGGCAGAGGGAGAAGCAGGCTCCATGCACCGGGAGCCCGACGTGGGATTCGATCCTAGGTCTCCAGGATCGCGCCCTGGGCCAAAGGCAGGCGCCAAACCGCTGCGCCACCCAGGGATCCCAATGTCTCTGAATCTTAAAAAATAATCCTCTGTAGGGTGTTTATTTATTTTAAGAATTTTGGCTTTTTTTTTTTTTTTAGTTTTTTTTTTTTTTCAAAGATTTTTATTTATTCATGAGAGACAGAGAGGCAGAGACACAGGCAGAGGGAGAAGCAGGCTCCCTGCAGGAGCCCAATGTGGGACTCAATCCTGGACCCCGAGATCACGTCCTGAGCCAAAGGTAGACGCTCAACTGCTGAGCTACCCAGGTGCCCCTATAGGATGTTTATTTAGAAAAGAATGGGTTTTCTCATCTCATGTCCAGAGTTTTATGTTAGATCGCATGTTCCAGCCCATTCAGGTCCATAAAATACCACCCTTAGAACAGGGAACTGTGCTTGGAAGAAGCAGGGGAAAAGTTGGAAATAGTACTTAGATTGAGATTCACGGTGGGGCGGGGGACCATAAAATTTGCAACTTTTTTTTATAGTGAGGAAATAGTCAGTAGGGCAAGCATGTTTTCTTTTGTTGTTAAGCCATAGCTGAAATTTGTGGTGGGTGTGTTTTGAAACTAAATACCAGGAGAGCTCTTGAAGGATTCTAGAGATAGAGCATGAGAATGGATGACTTGTAAAATGTGTCTATCTAGAATGAATATCTGTCATTTCTGGAGGAAATGGTCTCCTTCTTTCCTCCCTCCTTCCCTCCCTCCCTTCCTCTCTTTTTTTGGAAATTCAGTGGGCCTTGAGCAGGAGGAGGAAGATGTTTTTGCCCAAAGTGTCATTCACCTTTCTGGAGGGCTGCTTGTTATGCCTGTTTCTTAGCCGTCCCAAGTCAGAACTTGGGATTCAGTGTTGACCTTGAATCTTTTTGAAAATTTAATACAGGTTTCCAAAGGAATGATTAAGTAGAACACATTTAAGTGTAATTAAGTATAATTCGTTTAAATATAATTCTCTGCAGATCCAAGTAAATTGGCTAAGTGATGCTCCTTAAAGTAGAGGTCCTGAAATGAATGAAAATGTGTAAGATGGGTTACTTGTACTAGAACTAACATTTTCTATGATAGACTGTACTTGAAGTTCCACTTTGCACCCAGTTCAGTCTTTGTTGTTGTTGTTAAATGAGAAACAGATTTAATGGTGGTGATCAGGGTTGCTTGGTGTCTTGGTTTATTTGGGCTGCTGTAACAAAATACTCCAGACTAGGTGGCTTTTAAACAACGGAAATTTATTGCTTACAGCTCTGGAGGCTGGAAGCCTGAGACATCAGGGAATCCAGCCTGTTCTGGTGAGAGTCCTCTTCTGGGTTGTCAGCTGCTGACTTCTTGTGGCTCAAAGGAGCTCTATGAGACCTTTTTTTCTTTTTCTTTTTCTTTTTTTTTTTTAATGAAGGCAGTAATCCTATTCCCGAAGGGTCCACCTTCATGACCTAGGACCTCTGAAAGGCCCCACTTAATTTTATCACATTAGGCATTAGGATTTCAATATAGGAATATGAGAGACACACATTTTTCAGAGCATACATAGCACTTGGACTTTTAGAACAGCCAGAGCTTCTAAAATAGTAGTTTAGTGTTCTTTCTACCACCCCACCCTCAACACCTCTCAAAACTCTGCCACTAAAAGCAGTACAGAGGGATGCCTGGGTGGCTCAGCAGTTGAGTGTCTGCCTTTGACTCAGGGCGTGATCCTGGAGTCCCGGGATCAAGTCTCGCATCAGGCTCCCTGCATGGAGCCTGCTTCTCCCCCTGCCTGTATCTCTGCCTCTTACTCTCTCTCTGTGTCTCTCATGCATAAATAAAATCCTTAAGAAAAATAATAATAAAAGCAGTACAATAAAACTAGCAGTCCTAAGTAGGCCCTCAGAGGAGGAATTGTCTTCAAAATGTTGCACATTGTATTGTGAAACTTGAATTTTAGAAATGTTCTTTTCTTTCTTTTTTTTTTTTTTTTTAAGATTTTATTTATTTATCATGAAAGATAGAGAGAGAGGCAGAGACGCAGGCAGAGGGAGAAGCAGGCTCCATGCAGGGAGCCTGATGTGGGACTCCATCCGGGTCTCCGGGATCACATGCTGGGCCAAAGGCAGGCACTAAACCGCTGAGCCACCCAGGGATCCCAAGAAATGTTCTATTTTGTAGTGTTTGAGTTCCGCTGAATGCCTTTTTGTAGGGGAGAGGTGGTTTTTTTTTTTTTTCCCCAAAATGAGTAAGCTATAATGCACCATTAAAAATTTACCTTTTAGAAATATACAGTAGTGGGACGCCTGGGTGGCTCAGCGGTTGGGTGTCTGCTTTCCAGCTTTGGGTGTGATCCCAGGGTCCCAGGATCAAGTCCCACATTGGGCTCCCTGAATGGAGCTTGCTTCTCCCTCCGCCTGCCTCTCTCTCTCTGTCATGAATAAATAAACACAATCTTTTAAAAAAAGAAATATACAGTAGTTTTTAGTACATTCACAAAGTTTGAGACCATTACCACTTGGTGAATGCTTGTTAGTCACTAGTCTCAAAGGTGACCTCAGCAGAGCCATAAGATCCAGAATCAAAGTAATAATTGTTTTGTCCAGAAGGGCTCTTAGACATTATTTACATTACACAATACCTGTGGAAATTGATAGATAAATTTAGATAAGATTCTTTTTTTTTTTTAAGATTTTATTTATTCATGAGAGACAGACATAGGCAGAAGGAGAAGCAGGCTCCCTGTGGGGAGCCTGATATGGGACTTGATCCCAGGACCCAGGGATTATGACCTGAGCTGAAGGCAGATGCTCAATCACTGAGCCACCCAGATGCCCCAGTAGATAAGATTCTTGAGATTTGTTTCTCTTTCTGTAAGACCAGAAGGCCTGCAACAACAATTCTACTGTCAAGGATTTTTCAGGATTCCATGGAACAGACAGTGGAGTGCAGTAAGAGAGAAGCAGGGAAAAGGATTGTTCCTGGAATTTCTTTTCCTACCTTGATTTACTGATTTATTAGACTCTTAGATTTGGGTTCTTTCTTTCTTTCTTTCTTTCTTTCTTTCTTTCTTTCTTTCTTTCTTTCTTTCTTTCTTCTCTTTCTTCTCTTCTCTTTCTTCTCTTTCTTCTCTTCTCTTTCTCTCTCTCCCCCTTTCGTTCTCTTTCTTTCTTTTTTCTTTTCTTTTCTTTTCTTTTCTTTTCTTTTCTTTTCTTTTTTCTTTTCTTTCTTGCTTTCTTGCTTTCTTAGATTTTTATTTATTCATGAGAGACACACAGAGGAATAGAGACATAGGCAGAGGGAAAGGCAGCCTCCTCACAGGGAGCCCCATGTGGAACTCAGTCCCAGGACCCCAGGATCACTCCCTGAGCCAAAATTGGACGCTCAACCCCTGAGCCACCTAGGCGTCCCATTAGATTTGGGTTCTTATTTCATGATTTTACAAGCTTGAATGGCCAGAGTATGGAGAACTATGTAACAAGCGAACGCATTGACTGGTGCTGTGCCACATCAAGCAGTTTTTTATTTAAACTGTTAGAATTTTTGATTGGTAATAAACTCACTTTGGGGCAGATTTTATTTAGGGTAGTTAGTACATAGCTTTGTGCCTTCTTTTGGCCTTTGCTTATTTTTCACCTTTTCTGGAATGAAAAGACAGCAATTAAAATTTATCATGCCAGTTAGAGAAATGTACAGGACAGATTTTAAGCCTTGTCTTGCTTGCATTTATTCACTGGGGAGTAGATACCTTTTTTGAAAACAAAAAGTTTTTTTTTTTTTTTTTTTAAGAGAGAGTGCACACACAGGAGGGGCGGAGGGAGAGAGAATCCCAAGCAGACTCCTTGCACATTGAGCTTGGAACCCATGGAGGGGCTCGATCTCAGGATCCTGAGATGACCACTGGAGCCTAAACCAAGAGTTGGACACTTAACTGGCTGAGCCACCCAGGTGTCCCAAAGAGGAAATGTTTTAAAGTGTTAAAGTAGTATGGTCTTTCTGTTGAAAAGAAAGGAATGAAAGAGATTTGATAACCTTTTGGGGTGAATTAGCAGAAATAGAATGGATTGTTTTGAGATGTGAATCTCTGGCTTTGCTTATATATATATAGCAATTAACCAACAAACGTTTGAAGGCCTTTAGAACACAGGAGAATGCTGTGCCAGGTACTTGAAGGGATGCTACCAAGATGATTAAGTTGTGACCCTCAAGGAGCCTGGAAAGGAATGGATCAAATACCTATTTTACTCTAATGAGGGCCCCAACATGGTAAGAGGGCCATACAGAGTGGGGAGAGAGCTTTCAAAGCTGAGAGGAGGAATCGTTCACACTTTTCCTTACATAAGTGGTTTCAGTCCTGTCACCCTAATCATAAAACTGGAGATCTATTTTCTGCTAAGTGTTCTTTGTAAATACCTTGGGGTCTTTTTAAATTGAGATCTAATTTACATATACAACTTACCCTTGTGTTTCTCTGTTTTAAGTTTCCTAGGAACTTGCTGGAGTAGAGCATTGGTTATCTTTTTACATTAATTGAAGTATAGTTGACACACAATGTTACATTAGTTTCAGGTGTACAATATAGTGGTTCCTCCCACAACAAGTATAGCTCCCGTCTGTCACCAGGCAGCTGCTATTACAGTCCCACTGACTATTCCTTGTGCTAGAGCTTGCATTCCTATTAGCATCGCTTGCTCTTCTTTTTAGACTATTTGTTGTCTCTTTCATATGAACAGCCCTGAGCTACCGCAGTTCTGGTAGTGTATCTGTTGGGCATGTTAATTTAGGATTGCATCCTTCTATTTGCAGTTCTTAAAAATCTTTGGGAAGCAAGAATTGGCCGCTAGTTGAAGATTCTTGATTGTTCTGAGACCCTTAGACTCCTTTTTTAACTGTCATCGTTGATTCATATCAAAGCTGCTTAAAAGTTTTGTCCTTGCTTTCAGTAGATCTTAACAAAGCATGGCTGGGCTGTAGATGTATTTGTTTTTTTTTTTTTTCATAAATGGCTTTGTTCTGAGGAAACCCAACTGTTACCGTACTCCAAGTTGAACCAGATCCCCAGCATAATTCTACTTTCCAGGTGAGAGAAACTGTAAGGGTTTTCTGAGCATCTTTTATTAGCCTGGCCTGAGAGTGGTGACACCAAATTCCAGACCACATTCCGACTAGGTAATGATAGTCACTTGAAACAAACAAAAAGTGCATACCTGTCAGTGTCATTGAGGCAATTTCCTGGTTGACCATTGCTGCAGAACTCCAGTGGGTTAACCATACTACTAAGTGGCCTGTGTCCATCTCCTTTGGGTAGTTGCTTTTGGTTGCATATAGATGTTTTTCTCTTACTTTGTACCTTATTAGGGCTGTCTGAAATAGTTTCAGGTTTATGTATTTCAGGTATACCTCCTTGTTTTTAATGCAGGTGGGATATAAATCTTAGATGGATATTTTAGGGTTGTTTGAAGAATACAGTGGGACTTTACAGAAAGCCTAATCAAGTTGGTATGTGGCATTGTTAGTGATTAAATAGATAAGATTTTGGAATGTGGGGGCTAGAAATGACTCCAGCAGTAATACAATTGCCTCATTTTTGGATAAAGAAACTGAAGCCTAGGGATCCCTGGGTGGCGCAGCGGTTTAGCGCCTGCCTTTGGCCCAGGGCGTGATCCTGGAGACCCAGGATCGAATCCCACGTCGGGCTCCCAGTGCATGGAGCCTGCTTCTCCCTCTGCCTATGTCTCTGCCTCTCTCTCTCTCTCTGTGTGACTATCATAAATAAATAAAAATTAAAAAAAAAAAAAAAAGAAACTGAAGCCTAGAGATGCTAAGTGAAGGCATAAGGTCACTCACTGCTTTAATGACATGGTTGATTCTAGAATCTACATTTGCCAACTGCTAGTTCAGTGCTCTCTGCACACATCACTTTTTAATAATGGGGAAAAGGGTATGCTTAGAGCTGATACTACGATCAGCGTGGGTCTTCTCACTCTGGAATTTGCCTTACATTTTATTCTTAAGTTTTTGTAATTATTAATGGGGCTTTGACCTGCTTGTTGTAATCATAAATTTACTTGGCAGTTACCACTTAATGTGGAATCTTCACAACAATCTCCTCATGTATAGGTGCTGTTAACACATTTTACAGATAAGAAAATTAAGGCTCAGAGAAGCTAAGTAAATTAGCAAGGTGATATCCATGACTACACGGAGAAGCTAGATTAGAATCTAGGTCTGACTTCAAAGCTTATTCTAGTAATGGTTATTTGCTAGCCCTTTCCTTGTGATTTGATATTAAAAGATCTTTTTGGCCGAGATACTTTCTTCAGAAAAGGAGCCCATGACTGTGTGGGCTATGGCACTCTCTGTGTTCTGTCTCCGTGTGAGCGGAGTAACATTCTTATAAGGAGGCAGTGCTCTAAAGTAATACCTTGAAATTGCTGCTTTATACATTTTTGGAAACGATGATGTAAAATAATTTAAACAGCTCTGGCCATGACTGTCTGTGACATCATGCCTTTTATTTTTAGAGTGTTAGGTAATTAAGGCAAAAACATGGACCTTTGTATATGTTCTGTGAGCTCTTCTTTCTGATGTCTGCCTTTACTGTTTCCCGTTTTGTCTCTGGGAGAAAAATAGCTCAGCATGCAGTTTTGGTGAGACTTCCTAGTCACCTGGGTGCTAGAGAAGTTTTAGTTCCTTACTCAGACTGTACTTGAACATCTTTTTTTTTTTTTTTTTAAGGTTTTTATTTATTCATTCATGAGAGAAACAGAGAAAGAGAGGCAGAGACACAGGCAGAGGGACAAGCAGGCTCCATGCCTGGAGCCCGATGTGGGACTTGATCCTGGGACTCCCAAGATCTGCCCTGGGCCAAAGGCAGGCGCCAAACCGCTGAGCCACCCAGGGATCCCCCCAGAACATCTTTTGAATATTGTTTCTCTAACCTCTTGTTAAAAAGTCGGCACACAGGAGGTTGGTTTTACTCTATTGAGCCCTAATGGGAATGTGGTAAACATAAGACGACACCAGTACTGCTGAGAAAACTGAGCCAATAAGATCACAAGGAGCTAGCTCTGAAAACCAAGAGAAAGCTGAAGGGATTCAGTAAAATCAGGTGTGTGTTCTGTATGGTCCATGCGCTGTGCCAGCTTGTGGGGACTACAAGGGTAGGAAAAAAGTCTCCATATTTCAGAAAACCACTGTTCTGGAAGTCTGTAATGGCCTTGGGAACCAGAAGGAAGATGAGTTTGCACCTGTAATTGAAGGCAGGGTACTATCCTAGAGGAGTTCTGAGGAGGGATCATTAGCCTTCAGGTGGGGGGCCGGGTAGGGACTGTGATGAGAGTGGAAGATCAGGTGTGGCTGGTTTGTACCGCAGTGGAGGAGAATGTGTGAGCAGCCAGAGCTGTGCACTTGGGGCTCTTTAATTAATTGAAATTAAAATATAAAATTCAGTTCCTCAGTTGAGGTAAAACTTTTCAAGGGCTTAATAGCCACATGTGACTTGAGACTATCCTGTCATAACACAGAGAACATATCCATCACTGCAGAAACTTGTATTGGGACAGGATTTTGTCACACTATTCTCACTTCTTTTTTTGGGGTGCAAAATGGTGGTTTTATTAAAGCATAGCATAGGGATCCCTGGGTGGCTCAGCGGTTTAGCGCCTGCCTTCGGCCCAGGGTGTGATCCTGGAGACCCGGGATCGAGTCCCATGTCAGGCTCCCTGCATGAAGCCTGCTTCTCCCTCTACCTGTGTCTCTGCCTCTCTCTCTCTGTGTCTCATGAATGAATAAATAAAATAAAATAAAAAAAAACCAAAAACATAGGACAGAAGGAGCAGTTGCCTATTTTTTTCTTTAATGAGCATACAATGTACAGGACTAAGGAATTTTAGTTAGGATAGCCCTTTTATAGATTGCTGTTTAGTGTGTAGAGGGTTAAAGATCAGTTTCATTTCTAAAGCAGTACAAATTTAAATTGGTTATTTATGAAATATACAGATTAAGCACTTTTCAAGAATTGGCCAGACGTTTGTGTTGAAAACATGTGGCTTGAATTGAAACATAACTTTCATTATTAACCACCTGTATGACCTTGATTAACTTAACTTGAGCTTTATCAATGAGCTGGCTGAGGAATCTCCATGTTGAAGGCTTGATTTCATGATGAGATCTTTCATTTCATGTGGGGCTTGAACTCCCCAGACCTGAGAACAAAGAGTCTCATGCTCTATTGACTGAGCCAGCCAGTTGGCGCCCTCCATGATCAGATCTTTTAAAAATATTTATAATCTTTTAAAAAATTACAGTGAAATCACGGGGCCCCTGGGTGGCTCTGTTGGTTAAGCATCTGACTCTTGATTTCTGCTAAGCTCACGATCTCAGGGTCATGAGATCTAGCCCCGCAGTGGGCTCCATGCTCAGCTGGGAGTCTGTTGCTCTCTTTCCCTCAAGAGCTGCACACGCGCGCATGTGTGCTCTCTTGCTCTCAAATAAATAAATCTTTAAAAACAAAAATTAGAGAGACGCCTGGGTGTCTCAGCGGTTGAGCACCTGCCTTCAGCCCAGGGCATGAACCTGGGGTCCTAGGATTGAGTCCCACAATCAGGCTCCCTGCATGGAGCTTGCTTCTCCCTCTGCCTATGTCTGCCTCTCTCTCTCTTTCTCTGTGTCTCTCATGAATAAATAAAATCTATTAAAAAAATTACAGTGCAATCCACATAACAAAATTAACCATTTTAAGGTGAATAATTTAGCCAATGTTGTGCAACCACACCTCTGTCTAGTTCCAAAACATTTTCATCACCCCAAGAGGAGACCCATTCCCATTAAGCACTTACTTCCTATTCCCCCCTCCTCCTCCCAGCTCTGGCAACCACCAGCCTGCTTGCGGGCTCTATGATGGATTTTCCTATTCTGAACATTTTATATGAGTGACCCTTTGTGTCTGGCTTATTTCAGCAGGTTCAAATTTTCTCTAACAGTTTTAAGATTCAGATTATCATCTGTGCTTTAGCACAGGCAATAATATTGGTAACATCCTTCTTGTTTTAAAATTTGTGGTGGTATACCCAGTATCACATCCAGTTCATTAATCTTCCTTGATCACGAACCAGAGTATTAGTTTCCCTTTTAATCTGGGGTATTGCAGGTTACTCATTGATGCACTCTGATAGCTTTCCCACTTAAGTAGAATTGTTCCTTTTTTTGAATGCTTGATAAGAGTTTATCTCTGAACATGGAAATACCATTGGAAAATAGGAAACCATAATGTCACTCCTCACTCCTCGGGAGATTTACTAACTTTTCCTTCGCTAGCGGATATGAACTGTGCAGGACTTGAAATCATGGTCATCTGTTTGCTGACTATGAACAAATGACTTTGGGCCTTAGAATTCTCAGCCCGGGCTCCTTAGTAGCTAGTAAAGTCAGAATGAATGTACATTATGAGTAAGATCTGAGTAGAATGAACTGGAAAGGGTTGCCTGGGTGTATGTGTGTGTATGAGAAGACGGGTGCAGTTATATTGAGAAGTTTAAATTTAAAAGAACAGCTTGCTATATCTGATTTTTCTGGTTCATTATTGCAAAAATATGAGTTCACAAATGTCGCTGGCATTGCCATTAAGTTTATAATGTGATCTGTCTGAATGGGTGGAAAGCTTTTTTCCACCTTGGGGAAAGTACGGTCAACTTCTTATTTGGGGGCCTTTTAATATGCCTAGGTATTTATTAAGCACTTAGTTGTTTTTAGTACTTGACTCTGTCCCTGTGAGCTTTACAAACATAAGGCAAACATAAATAGAATGTTTTGAAAAATAAGGCCACGAACAGATTATTATTATTTTACAGCCACGGAGGTGGTCTGGTGATTGATGTCATTATCCTGGAAGTGCCTCACAGTCTTCTGCATGTATTGTGTATTTGTAAGCCTAAGAGTTGGTTCTAGAACTAGGTGGTCAGGTGTGGTATTGTTTGGTTTTGTAAAGCTCCTCTGCAGTTTGGGGTGTCTTACTACGTGATCTTTTCCCTCGCCTTAAAACACTGCATCACCTCTGACTCAGTTTACTTTTACTGAGTAGTTTTTCAGCAACGGCCATTTGAAGAAGGGCGAGATGGCACTTGTCTAACTTGGAAAAAGCCCAGTTGGGTTGGGTTTGTCTGCGTGTTAGATGGGAGTGATTTATGTATTTCAGGGTGTTTGGTGGGGGGGGGGGGGGAGTTGAATGAGTCAGCACATCAGGGCTCATTAAAAATCAATTGGAGTTAATTTCCCCCACCGCCAGTGCTGTGTGGATTTTTGAGTACCTCCGTCTGATCGACACATCTGATAGTCATGCTGGTTTGATAGAGTTGAGTGTACCTCAGTGCGTGTTAGGGGGAGAGACTCACATGTTGATTATCTGCTTGGTGCCAGTAATTATTTAATAGACTTGAAACAAATGTATTCTCTCATTTAATTTTCTCAGCAGTCCTGTCAGGTGGATGGCATGTCATTTCCAGAATTCCAGTGAAGTAGCTGCATCTCATAACTTGAGGGGACAAGCCAGCATTTAAAGTAGGAGTCAGCTCAGTGCCAGCCCCTTACCACTACCCTGTGCTGCTCTCCTCCATCCCGAGGAGGCACAAAAACTTGGTTCACTTAGCATGCCTGGTTTTCTCTGAAAATGGGGCAATTTTCCTTACTCTACCCATAAAGTTTTCTTTGAAATAGGAAAACAAAAAGTTAATCTCTATTACACCTGAAGTATAATTCCTGTTCCCTCCCAAACCTTGTTCAAATGATTTTTTTGGGGGGTGAGGGGGTGGGAGGACGCCCGGGTGGCTCAGAGGTTGAGCGCTTGCCTGCCTGTGGCCCAGGGTGTGGTCCTGGAGTCCTGGGATCGAGTCCCACATCGGGCTCCCTGAAGGGAGCCTGCTTCTCTCTCTCTGTCTCTCATGAATAAATAAATAAAATTTTAAAAAATCAAATGATTTTTTTTTTCTTATTTTCTGTTAATATCCTGCTAATCATGTAGGCTGGGATCATCTTAGACCTTTCACTCTTCCTCCTCTTGCCAGATGATGCCTCTGTTAGCTTTGCCCTCAACCCCTCCTCTCTATTTGTACTGCTCATTTGTTCAGAGGGCAGGCTTTCCTATATGGTGATGTTGGTCTATCTGCCACCATAGAGGGATCTTCCTGAGTAACACTCAGCATGTTACTTTTCGGAAAAACTTGGTTGCCCTTTACCTTTCTGGAACAGGAAATTACTTTCTTCCTACACTTCACATTGTTGGAGACTGGACCCAAAACTTTGTCTTGATTTACAGGTGTATCTGTGCAGTGATTTTTAAATATGAGCTTTGCAGTTTATGAATTCACTATTCTTTATTATTTGGTGTGTAGGATTCAGGTGACTTGGAATTCTTTGATACATTCTGCATCTTAGAGATTTTTTGAAGCAAGGGCACTTTCATATTGGGAGTGTCATTTAGGCTTATCACATATAAAATAAACTCACGTATATTTGGGTATCAGGATATATTTCTCATACCTCTCTTCCAGTGATGTCATAAGTAGATTTGCAGTGTGACAGCTGTGGAAACTGGATTGTTGCTTGATCTTAGAATTCTAATATAGGACAAAACTGGCATCATTGTAATCACCTTTTCTGACATGTTGTAAGGGATCATTTGCATTTCAAGGACTTCATGTAAATGTCCTTTTTATATTATTGGTATCAAACAGAATTTATTCAAGGATCTTGGTAATAAAATGTGATTATGGAATCTTAAAAATAGCTAATCATAGCCTTCTTGGGCTGGAGCTGCCAAGAGAGAATCTAGAGAAGTAACGTGTATTTGTTGAACAAAATCTCACTAATTTGATCTGCACTGTGCTGCAGATTACTTTTACAATATCTTTGAAGGAGAAGTTTTATGAAGCAAATTAAGAGAATTAGCATGCCTTTATGAGTATATTTCAATTACAGAAAATGTAAAACTGGCTGTAATCAGTACGTGTTTAAAAAGATTTTTTAAACAGAGACTTCTAATTTGAACACCTGAGTTAGTTGCTCTTGGTCTAAATTATTGAGGCTTTTGTTGTGTTATTGAAGTTCGGTTTTTACCGTAACTTAAAAGATATATAAAGATGGATGTAAAGGACTTCATTTTTAATAGAACTTATTTCTATTTAACAGCACCTGTGGAACCTTCTCAAGAGGAACAGTCATTATTATGTGAAGGTAATTTTCTGTGATACGACCCTCTGTCTAATTGAGAAAACATTAAGTTGTCTATGGTATGTGAAACCTGGATATTGTTTTGTAAATACAATATCTCAATTTCTTGTCTAGGTTCAAATTCAGCTGTTAGCATGGAACTTTCAGAACCTGTTGGTAAGAAAATTTCTGACCATATTAATACAGTATTTTGAAACCCTATCAGGATATAAGGTGCAAATGTAAGTGTCATGGTTATTGTAATGCCTACGTTTAAAACTTTGAGTCTTTGCTGTTGGAATTTAGAAAGCAGTAGTTGGGCATCAGCGCTGCCATGATATGCTGAATGATTGCAGATGTTAAAGCTGAGTGGAAGACTGCTAAAGTTGGGTTAAGGACTTGAGCTTGTTCTGTTTTGTTTGTGAAAAATTTCCTTCCTTTTTGCAACTTTCTTATTCTTAAAGGTGTCAGATTCCCAATGTGGTTGATAAAGTTGACACCAGATTATTTGCAGAAGAAAAAGCAAAGATCTTGTAAACCCTGTGTTCTGATTTTAAACTTTCCCATTTTCCTGACACTGGAATAACTGGGCTGTTAGGAGTGGTACATCTCCTGTTTACATTTTGTTTGTCCTTATGGAAATGAAGCTTTGTTAAAATAGCAATCTCTCATCAATCTCTGAGTCATCTCTGATGTCAGCAGTGGGGCTGGCTTGAAAGCTGTAATCCATTTCTGTTGTGAAAGAGACTTCCTTGCTTATGTTTCACTAGACTTTAAGAACTAGAACTAAATATGCAAGGTTCTATTTGTTGTTGGAAGGCATCTGTGTTGTACAGTACAGATTGTTGTAAGTCTTTTTCAGAATTCTACATTAAATGTCTTATTTCAGTAGAAAATGGGGAGACAGAAATGTCCCCAGAAGAATCATGGGAGCACAAAGAAGAAATAAGTGAAGCAGAGTTAGGGGGTTGTTCCATGGGAGATGGAAGAGCTGCTGAGGAGAGTGCCCAAGAAATGATGGAGGAGGAAGAGGAAATACCAAAACCCAAATCTGTGGTCGCGCCCCCGGGGGCTCCAAAAAAAGAACATGTAAATGTGGTATTCATTGGGCATGTAGGTAAGTTGCCCTCCTGGCTATGAAATACCACCAGTCACTGGGTACATCAAACAGCTCCACAGAGATTTTGAGTGAAACTGACGTGAATTAATCTGAAATGTTTGGATTTTTAACTCGATAAATTTTTTTTTTTTTTTTTTTAACCTGGCAAAACTGCCAACACTTTGTGGGACAAATAAATAATTTTGTAATGGCATGGGAGCTGAAAAAAATAAGATTTAGTATATTTATATGTGATGCGCCATTGGTCTATAGATCCACCCTCCCAGCGCAATGGTGGCTAAACATATGATGACATATTTTTTTTTTATGATGACATATGTTAATTAATATCCCAATCTGGTTTTCTTGTGTGTAAACTCCAGTTAATTTGTTAATTTTTTGGGCTTCATCTAACTAATTTTGAGTGATATAGGAAATTAATTTGGAGTGACTTCTGGATGCTGGGTTAGCACAAAATGAAACCCATTTAATTTACTCAGATATTCCCTGGCCATCTGACTTAGCCCCAAAATCGAAAGAAGAAAATACAGAATTATGTGTCCTTTTTTCCTTCCCTTTATCTCTGCTTTCTCCTGAATATAACGTTATATACCATACTCCTTTTTTAGTAGCAAGGACTCCTTTGAAATGTGTAAAGGAACACCTATATTTGCTAAAATTAGTGAAAGGCAGACTACCTAAATGTAGTTCACAGCTCTTTGGCTACTTTTGCTCTCCCCTGAGGTTCCTCTTGGGTAATTTATATTCTGTTGCTGCTGTGCTCTCCGCTGAAGGTCAGAGAGCAATCTGTTCAAAAATTCTTCCTTATAGGTAAAGTAGTTCTAAGTTCTTGTTTTCCACTAGTAAGTCATTGTTGAGCTGCAAGGGGTCTTGGCAGCTTCATTTGCAACTGAATTTATGTAATTACATATGCTAGTCAGCAATGCTGTTAGTGCACTTAGCGGGTTTTGTTTTGTTTTGTTCTGTTCCATTTACATCTGTGGTTTATTTATCTTTGATGGTGATGTTACTTTTAGATGCTGGCAAGTCAACCATTGGAGGACAAATAATGTAAGTCTGTATTTTTTGTTAAATAATAGAGTTAACTTGATTGAATGAATTTTGGGCATTGTACACATATAATAATTCAAAGACAATAAAATAGGTCACCTGAAGAAATTATAGATAGACATTACCTGTAAGGAAAGCTGACGTTAAGAAGGAATTTTTGCAATGTGATCATTGTTAGTAGTTTCTGATTAGATTTAGGCATTCCTTAGAATTCTTGTGTCATCACTGTCAGACTGTCCTGGAACATTAACTAAATGTATTTCTAAAAGCTGTCTGTTAGATTTTTTTTTTTAATAAAAACTAATATAAAACCTAGATTGTAAGAAATATTAGTTTGCAGACCTTAAAATAAGCTGTTAAGGGCAGCCCCAGTGGCGCAGTGGTTTACCGCTGCCTTCAGCCCAGGGCCGGATTCTGGAGACCCGGGATCCAGTCCCATGTCGGGCTCTCTGCATGGAGCCTGCTTCTCCCTCTGCCTATGTCTCTGCTTCTCTCTCTCTCTCTCTCTCTCTCTCTCTCTCTGTGTCTCTATGAATGAATGAATGAATAAATAAATAAATAAATATCTAAAAAAAAACCTGTTAAATTGGAATCGTTAACTAAAGCTCTGTGGATGGAAGTGTTGGGCCCATTTGATTTTTTGTGTTTTAGGAGAACGTATATTTTTTGCTTATGGGCTGTAATTTTCATGGACATTTCACTAGGATTCTGTGCTCAGCTGGCTAGGAACATGCACTGTAGATGATTGCAGAGAACACACAGAGATGAATGAAAGCTCCAACAGGAAGCTTTGATTTGGATGAGTCAAGGAAAGCAGTTCAGCATTCCTAAGGAATTGTTTTAAAATTTTAATTGTTGATAATTTTTTAAAATATTAAATATTGAAGTGTATTAATAAGACTTAATTGCCTGGACAAGACTGTTGGACAACACTTCTTTTATATAGTATTTGTATTTGCCCTTTAAAAAAATTTAATTCTGGGAGCACCTGTGTGGCTCAGTCAGTTGAGTGTCTGACTCTTGGTTCTGGCTCAGGTCATGATCTCAGTTCCTGGGATAGGGCCTTGCATGGGGCTCTGTGCTCATTAAGAAGTCTATGTCTCTCTCCCCTTGTCCCTCTGCCCCTCCCCCCGCTTGTACTCACACTCTCTCTCTAAAATAAATTAATTTGGGCAGCCTGGGTAGCTCAGCAGTTTAGTGCTGCCTTCGGCCCAGGGCATGATCCTGGAGACCCAGGATCGAGTCCCACGTTGGGGTCCCTGCATGGAGCCTGCTTCTTCCTCTGCCTGTGTCTCTACCTTTTTGTCTCCTGTTTCTCATGAGTAACTAAACATTTTTTTTTTTTTTTTTAATTTATGATAGTCACACACAGAGAGAGAGAGAGGCAGAGACATAGGCAGAGGGAGAAGCAGGCTCCATGCACCGGGAGCCCGACGTGGGATTCGATCCCGGGTCTCCAGGATCGCGCCCTGGGCCAAAGGCAGGCGCTAAACCGCTACGCCACCCAGGGATCCAATAAACATTTTTTAAAAAATAAAATTAATTAAAAATATTTTTATTCTGAAATAATTTTAGAATTACAGAAAGGTTACAAGAATAGTAACAAAGTTCCCATATACCTTTCATTCAGCCTTTCCTAGTGTTAACATATTAAATAACTGTAGTACACTCCTCAAAACTAGATGGTTAATATTGGTACAGTACTACTAACTAAGCTGTGGCTCTTGAATTTCACCAATTTCTCCTCGAATGTGTTTTTTTGGGTTCTAGAATTCCACCTGGCATTTAGTAGTTCCATCCTCTGGTTCCCTCTTCTCAGTTTTCTCAGCTTGTGACATTGCCGCAGTCTCGTCTTCCACAACTGTCATGAATTTAAAGAGTGCCATTTAGTAGGTTCCTTATTGAGGTGTTTCACAGTTACATTGACGTTGTACATTTGGGCAAGAATGTCACACAGGAGATATGTTGTACTCTCCTCAGACCATCCTATCAGGAGTACCTCATGTCAGTTCTCCATGTGAGAACTTTTTTTTTTTTTTTTAAGGATTTTATTTATTCATGAGAGACACACAGAGGCAGAGACATCAGCAGAGGGAGAAGCAGGCTCCCTCAGGGAGCCTGGTGTGGGACTCAATCCCAGGACCCCGGGATCACGCCCTGAGCCAAAGGCAGACACTCAACCCTGAGCCACCCTGGTGCCCCTCCATATGAGAACTTTACTGCTGATGGTCTTAGCCAGGATTATTTGGTTGATGTGTTGTCTGCCAGGATTCTCCACAGTAAAGTTATTACTTTTCCCCTTTATCTGGAGGGGAGAGAATTTGAGACTATGTAAATATCTTTTCCTCTTAGACTTTCTATGATATCAGCATCCATCAGTGATTCCTGTATTTTATTTATTTTTTAAAGATTTTATTTATTCATGAGAGACACAGAAAGGTGGGGGTGGGTGGCGGCAGACGGAGAAGCAGGCTCTATGCAAGGGGCCTGACCTGGGACTCCATCCCAGGTCTCCAGGATCAGGCCCTGGGCTGAAGGCAGCGCTAAACCACTGAGCCACCCGGCTGTCCAGTTCCTGTATTTTAAAATAGCTGTTTTCTGGAGTTGAATTTCCACTATAAAGAGCTTTAGAGTTGAAATGACTTCACTGAATAATTTGTAATTGTTTACTTCTTTTCCCTTTGTTTCCAGGTATTTGACCGGAATGGTTGACAAAAGGACACTCGAGAAATACGAAAGAGAAGCTAAAGAGAAAAACAGAGAAACTTGGTATAATAAACTTTTATGGCACTATAAATTACTTTTAAGGAAACACTGCCTACTTAATACTATTGTAGTCTACTAAGGTGTAGGTGCATGAGGTCTAAAGTGGTGTCATAACGAAGAAGTTTCCTTTCCCCTTATTCTACAAAGTGGATCAGCTCCTGATGACTTCAAAACTTGTACGGGAGCATTTGAGAACATTCATATGTCTAGTAATACACTTGTTGGATAAATTCTAAACCATCCATTTAATAGGGTCATTACATAACCACTAAAAAATTGCATTTTTGGAATTTATAATACCCAGAAGTGGAGCTTAAGTTACAGTGGAATTTGGAGAGAAAGGAGGTGACATGATAGTACTTAGAATATGATCATTAGGGATCCCTGGGTGGCGCAGTGGTTTGGCGCCTGCCTTTGGCCCAGGGCGCGATCCTGGAGACCCAGGATCGATTCCCACGTCGGGCTCCCGGTGCATGGAGCCTGCTTCTCCCTCTGCCTATGTCTCTGCCTCTCTCTCTCTCTCTGTATGACTATCATAAATAAATTAAAAAAAAATTAAAAAAAAAGAATATTATCATTAATGATGTAAATAAACACTGGAAAGAAAAAAGAATGGACAGAATTATTGATAGGGGTTGCCTTTGGTGAGAAAAAGGGTCAGTTTTTTGTTGCTAATCTCACTTTTTTTTTTTTAAGTTAGATTTATTTGGGACATTCATGGCTTTTGTTGTTTTTTAAATTGTATTCCTCTGTATTAAGGGAAAAGATCATCATTATACTAAAAAAAATGGATTACATACAATGAAATACAGATGATGAGGTAATCTAAAATAACACTTATTCTGAATGGTTTGAACTTACATGAATCATCTTCACATGGCAAAGAAACACTGAAATGATTTTTACCAAGTAACCCATTGCTCCCAAATGGTGGTTACTGGCTTTCACTTTTTTTTTTTTTTTTTTTGGCTTTCACTTTTGAAAACATCCTTAGATAGCTATTATTTGTATTATACTTTGTGCCAGATGATCATAAAAGCTCCCAGTCATATTGACCTTGGTACAAAGTAGTCTTCCTGTGTATGTTGTCAGCTTGTTTTCATAAATACTGTTTGCTTATAGAATATATATAGGTTTGAGGCACCTGGGTGGTTCAGTCATTTGAGCATCTGATTCTCGATCTCAGTTTAGGTCTTGATCTCTCAGGGTCATGAGTTCAAGTCTTGCACTGGGCTCCATGCTGGGCATGGAGCCTCCTTTAAAAAATAAAAGTAAAAAATATATACAGAATTTCTCTGCTATGTAAGAGTAGAGCATTTCTTTGAAACATTGTGTAAACCAAAGTGGCATAAAGCAAAGAAGTGATTGTCATTAGTTTTTATGGAAAAAATTTTTGAGCATTACCAGACCCAGAGAATATTAGGCTTTTCTGATATCTAAGGACTCATCTTACTAAGGGATGTACAGAATAAATGGACATAAAGCACAGATGTTCCCAGACATGGTTCAGAGCAATGGCATTTTGATGCAGAGGTGCTTTGTGTAGTTCCTGGGGAGAGCTGGAAGGGCTTGAGGACGCCACTCTTCACTGCTCAGGGTGCACACTGCTTCTATGATAGCTCGCTGCAGAGCAAACACTGGACGCTATCTGACTCTTAGTTTTGTCTCAGGTCATGATCTCAGTCCTGGGATTGAGCCCTGCATTAAAAAAAAAATCATCTTCAGATGTCTCTGTTAGCAAAAGCAGTTACAATGTAGGTCTTTTGTTTTTTGTTTTTTTTTTATTTGTTTTTCTAATGTAGGTCTTCTGTAAAAGCCAAGTGGTATAATGTGAACTTTAAAAAATCAGGATACCTGTAAATGACTAGATATTTCTAAGAGCTCCAAGTGTTTGAATCATAATAATTCAAATTTTATTCACTCGATTTTAATTTCTACTCAGTCCTATTTGTGATTTTTTTTTTTTTTTTTTTTAAGATTTAATTTATTTATTCATGAGAAACAGAGAGAGGCAGAGACGTAGGCTGTGGGAAGCCGGCTCCATCCTGGGACTCCAGGATCATGCCCTGGGCTGAAGGCAGGCATTAAACTGCTGAGCCACCCAGGTATCCCTTGTGATTTTTTTTTTTTTTTTTTAAAGATTAAAAAAATTTTTAAGTAATCTCTACACCCAACTTTGGCTCAAACTCACAACCCCGAGATCAAGAGTTGCGTACTCCACCGACTAAAACAACCAAGTGTCCCTGTCCTGTTCCTGATTTAAATGTATGCTGCACATAAAGCTGGATGTCATCAATGTCATCATTATACCTTGGTATAATGTGGTATAAGAATATATACCATTATACCTTGGTATAAAGTGGTAGAAGAATATCATAAAAACATACATTCTTAGCAATCTTAATCTTATTTTAAAATTATTTCAGGTATTTGTCTTGGGCCTTAGACACAAATCAGGAAGAACGAGACAAGGGTAAAACAGTAGAAGTGGGCCGTGCCTATTTTGAAACAGAAAAGAAGCATTTCACAATTCTGGATGCCCCTGGCCATAAGAGTTTTGTCCCAAATATGATTGGTGGTGCTTCTCAAGCAGATTTGGCTGTACTGGTAAGAAAGACCTTTCCAATTCACTTGTGTGGTTGTGAGCAGCCCCATTTCAGTGTTAAGTATTTGAGTTTATCCTCAGAGTTAAAATTGAGGTTGCAATGAGTTATATACAGTCACAAATTTTACTTTTGTCTCACTCATCTGCTCAAATCTTTATAATGGGATTCACTTAATGTTTTCTCTACCTCGTCATTATCTATCTATGACTGTCAGATCTCCGTGTCCACTAAATGCCAAGCTGGGTTTGCTTTGTACATACCACATGTGCTGTGGATACACAGCTGAGGGAGAAATTATCTGTTTTCTTAAGGCCTCAGTCATTTTGCAGAGTTTTTGTTTGTTTTGTCACTGTACCAACACTGTCACATACATGTTTGAATCGCAAAATATAAAGGCATACTAGATTTTTTTTTTAAATTGGGGGATCGGAAGAAACATTTACCAAAATCTTAAGCCATTTAGACATTGTGACATTCAAAAGCCTGCAGGGTATAATTAACGTACTTTTATTTTCTTGCAAAAACCTGATAAAACTGAAAGGAAAGCTGTTTCACTGCTCAAGGGCTATATACCTGAGTGTTTAAAAATAAACTGTCGGATTTCTTGGAATAGGTCATCTCTGCTAGAAAAGGAGAGTTTGAAACTGGATTTGAAAAAGGCGGACAGACAAGAGAACATGCAATGTTGGCAAAGACGGCAGGTGTCAAACACTTAATTGTGCTCATCAATAAGATGGATGATCCAACGGTAAATTGGAGCAATGAGAGGTAAGTTTTGCCAGTCTTACTAGATTTTACAGACACATAAGTGGAATAAAGGATGGTTTTGCTACTGTATCCTTTTTCCCCCTGGGGTTTTTCTTCCCCCCCCCCCTCGGGTTTTTCTTAAACCTTAATTTGTTTAATAATAAAACCAGAGTTCCCTTGCTTTCTATTACAATTAAGTTATTTATAAATATTCATAGATACGAAGAATGTAAAGAGAAACTAGTGCCATTTTTGAAAAAGGTTGGCTTCAATCCCAAAAAGGACATTCACTTTATGCCCTGCTCAGGACTCACTGGAGCGAATCTAAAAGAGCAATCAGATTTCTGTCCTTGGTACACGTAAGTAACCTTTGCTTCTTTTTAGAAAAACTTTACGTCGTTATAAGTAATATCAGAAAACGATAACTGTAAGTAACTGTGGTTTTTAAAAATACCATGACTTTTGCCCATTTTTTAATTGGATTGTTTTTTTGTTACTGTCTTTTCACTTTCTTGATGATATCCTTTGAGGCATAACAGGTTTTAGGATCAACTTGTCAATATGTGTTGATAGGCAGCTGGGATTATTAATAGGGATTATACTCAGTCTGTAGATGAATTTGGGGGAGCATTGCTATCTTGGCAGTAAAGCTTCCCAATTCCTATACTGTAGTTTTAAAGGGGAAATTAGGGATCCCTGGGTGGCACAGCGGTTTAGCGCCTGCCTTTCGCCCAGGGTGCGATCCTGGAGATCCGGGATCAAGTCCCACGTCGGGCTCCCGGTGCATGGATTCTGCTTCTCCCTCTGCCTGTGTCTCTGCCCCCCCCCCCCCTCTCTCTCTCTCTCTCTCTCTCTCTCTCTCTCTCTCTCTGTGTGTGTGTGTGTGTGTGTGTGTGTGTGTGTGACTATCATAAATAAATAAAATTCTTTAAAAAAAATAAGGGGAAATTATTTTATAGAATCCTGATTTGAGAGCTGGAAAAGTCCTTAGGAATTAAGTAATAGAATGTAGTCATTTTATGGGCTCCTGAGTGGCTCAGTTGGTTAAGCATCTGGCTCTTGATTTCAGCTTGGGTCATGATCTCAGACAATGTTGGGCTCTGCTTGGAGTGCTCAGCTTGGAGTTGGTTTGAGATACTCTATCTCTCTGTCCCTCCCCCTACTCTCTAAACAAATACTATCTTAAAAAAAAAATTCTCTTCCCTCTGCCCCTCCCCCAGTGCTCATGCTCTCTCTCCCTAAAGAAAAAAAAAAGAATGTAGTTCTTTTATTACAAAATGTAAGCCATTTACTAGAAAATGTTTCTAATTTTAATAAAGTAAGTTGTTGGGGAAGCTTTTTCATTATATTTATAGGCTATTTTGTTATATTTTTGGTTTTCTGAGGAAAGAAGGGCATGAACCGAATAATAAATCAGTTGTATGGGGGGGGCACCTGGGTGGCTCAGTGATTGTTTGCCTTTGACTCAGGTCATGATCCTGGGGTCCTGGGATAAGTCTCACATTGGGCTCCTCACAGGGAGCCTGTTTCTCCCTCTGCCTGTGTCTCTGCCTGTCTCTGTGCCTCTCATGAATACATAAATAAATAAAATCTTTTAAAAAATCAGTTGAATGAGAAGAGTATGTGGGTAGAATGAAAGTATTATAACTGTTTTTCATATAAAGTTACGGTCATGTAACTTCTTAAAATTTTGACATTTATGTTGATTCTCTTTAATGGATATTGTTATGTTCTCAGTGGATTACCGTTTATTCCATATCTGGATAATTTGCCAAACTTCAATAGATCAGTTGATGGACCAATCAGGCTGCCAATTGTGGATAAGTACAAGGTACCCAGAATGTTCAAGAGATTGGGATTTATGGGAGGTGAAATCATTGTTTTGTGTATTAAGTTACAAAACAATCCGAATAACAACATAGCATAGATGTCTCTTAATGTTATTTAGTGGTGTAGATGGATCCTAATTTAGTTTAAGCTGTTTTCTCAGTGAGCCAATGATCATTTTTTAGAGAGAAAGTCCTACAAGTAAAACTGCTGGAGTCAAAGAATTTGCACATTAAAGTTGCTGAATATTGACCAGCAGCCTTCCCAAGTACTGCCCGCAGCATATGAGTGCTGGTTTTATCATAGCCTCACCAATATTAGATGTTAGTCTTTAAAAAATAAGCTTTATTATGTTTAATTTAATTTTCAAAGTGAGTTTTCTTTTTTAAAGGTTTGTCAGTATGTAATATTTGACCTCCTCAAATAATTCTTTCATTAGCTCCATGCTAAATTTCTTAAACAAGTGTTTTTCCAATTTTACACATGAGGAAGCAGGCTTAGATTTTTGAACGAACCAGAATTTAAACAAAAAATTGAGATCTTCAGATGTAAAAATTTGTGCTGTTTCTGGTACCATGTTTTTTTTTTTTTTTTTTGGGGGGGGGGGGTCTTAAAAGATCTTAGACCTACATACTTACTAGTATTACTAGTATTATAATTGCACATATGCTAATGACACAGATAATATATTTTTTACTTAGCTTGTATTTAAGATTAATCCTAACCATTCTACCACTTGAACTAAAGATTTTCTGAGTAAGCCCCATAAGATTTCACTTTGGGTTGTTGAACTATTGTAGAATAGTAACAAAAGTCTGTAACTTAGTTTTTTATTTCAAATTTAAACAGGATATGGGCACTGTGGTCCTGGGAAAGCTGGAATCAGGATCTATTTGTAAAGGCCAGCAGCTTGTGATGATGCCAAACAAGGTAAGAGTTAGTAATGCTCTTTCTCATTTAGACTTTCTTTTGAAAGTATTCTCAAAGAGAACTTTTCAAAAAGTTAAGGGTTTCCATGAAAAGAAACTTTAGGGGGCATCTGGGTGGCTTAGTGGTTGAGCATCTGCCTTTGGCTCAGGTCATGATCCTGGGGTCCTGGCATCTAGTCTTCTTCTGCTTATGTCTCTGCCCCTCTCTCTCTCTCTCTGTCTCTCATGAGATTTTATTTATTCATGAGAGACAGAGATTGAGAGGCAGAGGGAGAAGCAGTCTCCCCATAAGGAGCCCGATGCAGGACTTGATCCCTGACCCCGGGATCATGCCTTGAGCTGAAGGGAGATAGATGCTCAACTGCTGAGCCACCTAGGATCCCAATAAAATCTTAAAAAAGAAAAGAAAGAAAGAAAGGGAAAGGAGAGGAGAGGAGACTTTAAGATTCAGGATTATGTTTTATTAATGTCAAGTACAAAATTTAGTACAGAAGATATGGTGTGGGGCAGCCCAAGTGGCACAACGGTTTAGCGCTGCCTGCAGCCCAGGGTGTGATCCTGGAGGCCCAGGATTGAGTCCCACGTTGGGCTCCTTGCATGGAGCCTGCTTCTCCCTCTGCCTGTGTCTCTGCCTATCTCTCTGTGTGTGTGTGTGTTTCTCTTGAATAAATGAATAAATAAAAAAAAAAAAAAAAACACCTTTTTATTTTTTTTATTTTTTTATTTTTAGAACACCTTTAAAAAAGAAGAAGATAGAGTGTTAGAGTTATCCAATGACAGATGGGGAAGGGCCAGTATTAGTACCATGTTAGAGCTAAAAGATGTATCCTCAAGAGAACTTTACCTCCATACTTTTACTGAGATCCTGAGTGGTTCAGTGACTTGTTTCTGTTAACACACTGAATTAGCAAGTGAGGGCAGCCCAGGTGGCTCAGCGGTTTAGCACCTGCCTTCTGCCTGGGGAGTGATCCTGCAGTCCCAGGATCGAGTCCCACGTCAGGCTCCCAGCATGGAGCCTGCTTCTCCCTCTGCCTGTGTGTGTCTTTCACTCTCCTCTCTCTCTAAGAATAAATAAAATCTTAAAAAAAAAAAAAAAAAAAAAGAATTAGCAAGTGAGTCCAGGATGAAAACTCAGGCTTAATCATGATATAATTCATTTTCTTTTTTTCCCTTAAAATTAAAATTTTTATTTTTATTTTTTAAAATATTTTTATTTATTTTCTCATTAGAGACACAGAGAGGCAGAGACACAGGCAGACTCCATGCAGGGAGCCTGACGTGGGACTCGATCCTGGGTCTCCAGAATCAGGCCCTGGGCTGAAGGCGGCGCTAAACCGCTGAGCCACCCGGGCTGCCCAAAATTTTTATTTTTTTTTAAGATTTATATATTTGAGAGAAAGAAAGCATGAGCGGGGGAGGAGCAGAGAAAGCGGGACAAGCAGACTCCCCACTGAGCAGGGAGCCTGATATGGGGCTTGATTCCAGGACCCTGAGATCATGACCTGACCTAAAGTCAGATGCCCCTGCTTTCTTTTTTTTTTCTTGTATTATTATATTGGCTACTATAAAATGTGCCCAATTTATAGTCCTAATCTGTTTTGAGAGAAGAGAATTTGCCTTTATCATAAATGGGTCCCTAATCTTCCTATCTTTTTGTAATTTATTATTGGAGAGGGTTTTATTAAAACCTGTAAAGTCTCCATTGAACTTACCTTTGTGTTATTTTTGGCTGCTCAGTTGCTGATAATTACAGACATATTACTTGAGAAACCGTTACCTATTTTCCAAAAGGGCCTTCTCACAGCTTCTGAGAGGTTTTTGTTTTTTTTTTTTTAAGATTTTACTTATTTATTCATGAGAAACACAGAGAGAAAGAGAAGCAGAGACACAGACAGAGGGAAGAACAGGCTCCATGCAGGGAGCCCGACGTGGGCCTCGATCCCAGGTCTCTAGGATCTGGCCCTGGGCCAAAGGTGGTGCCAACCGCTGAGCCACCCGGGCTTCCCTCTTCTGAGATATTTATGTAGGAAAGCAGACCTCTGCCATCAGAACCTCCAAATAGTGGGGCATCTGGTGACTCAGTCATTTTGAGTGTCAGGGTCGTGGGATACAGCCCTGCATGGGGCTCTGCCCTCAGCATGGAGTCTGCATCTTTCCTTCTCTCTGCCCTTCCCCCACTTGTGCATATTCTTTCTCTCCATAATAAATAAGTAAACCTTTTTAGACCAAAACCAAACAAAAAACCTCCATATAGAGATTTTGTTAGATTTCAGTGAGAATGTCTTCACCAGTCCTCAATCCAGGCACAGTAAATAAGAAAAGGTATCCATCGTCAGTGTAAGGTTTAGGTATAATTGGCATCTTACAAATTATACTTTGAGGTTTTTTGATGCCTTATTCACTGGAGATTAGAGTAGCCTATCATAGGATCTTTTTACTAAGGTATTTATAGCTGCAACTGGAAGGTCATTGGCAATTGAATGAAAATGCTTATCATGAATCCTAGTTCATAGGGCAGTCACAGAAGTAGTTTGGTCATGGTGATGGAAGGAAGGCAGATTGGGGGTTGCAAGAGGCTAGGGGATGAAGAATAAGGAGTGACCTGAATGAAGGCACAGTTTCCTTTGGGATGATGAGGATGTTTTGAAACGAGATACTGGTATTGGTTGTATAATATTGTGAATGCCAACCAGATGCCATGGAGTTGTAATATGTAAAATATTTGTAAAAGGTAAATTTTATATGAGTGTTCTACCACAATAGAAAGAAAAGTACAATTCACTAAGAGCAAGTGGACTGAGTGCCAGGCTAGACTAGTTACAGCTTTTCTGCGGGAGCTGGGACTTAATACTGATGACCAGGCAGGTCAGTGTAGCCTTGCCTGCAGCTGGTAGGCAAGCCTTGATGACTCAGTTCTTGTTAGTCCTGCTGAGTCTCAGTGGAATGGAATTAAATATTTTAAGAGACTCAGATGCCAAACTATCTTAGGATAAAAAATTAATGGGTAGGTAACCTACGAAATAGGAGAAAGTAATTGTATATCATAAATCTGATAAGGGGTTAAATCCAGAATATATCAAGAACTATAACTCAACCACAAAATTAACAACCTGACTAAAAAATAAGCAAGGGACTGAAACATTTCTCCGAAGATGTGCAAACAGCCAACAAGCATATGAAAAGATCTCATCTCTAATCATTAGGGGAATGCAAATGAAAGCCACAACGAGATAACACCTCGTACCCATCAAAAAAACAAAATAACAGATGTTGGTGAGGATGTGGAGAAATTGGAACTGTGGGTGAGAATGTAAAACTGCACACCGCTGTGGAAAACATAATGATGTTTCCTCAGAAAAATTTAAAAATGGAATAATTATATGATCCAGCAGTATCACTTCAGGATATGTGCCCAAAAGAATGGAAAGCAGACCTCAGAACCCATGTTCATAATAGCATTATTCACACAAGCTAAATGGGGAAGCAACCTATCATGTCAATTGATGGATAAGTAGATAAACAGAATGTGATATATCCATACAGTGGAATATTATTCAGCCTAAAAAGGAAGGAAATTCTGACCCATGGTACAACATGAACGTCAAGGGCATTGTGCTAAGTGAATTAATAAGCCAGTCACAAAAAGATAAATAATGTATGATTCCACAATTTTTTTTTTTTTTTTAAGATTTATCTTGAAGGGGAAGAGGGAGACAGAGCCTTAAGTGGACTCTGTGCTGAGTGCAGAGTCCCAACGCCGGGCTTGATCTCATGACCCTGAGATCACGACCTGAGCCAAAACCAAGAGTCAGTCATTTAACCAACTGAGCCACCCAGGCGCTCCTATGATTCCACTTTTGTGAGGTACTTAGAACAGGCAAAATCCTCATTACCTTTCATAAACCAAGAGAATTTGTTCTGTCTTAATTTTTGAAACTATGGATTAATTAAAAGATTAGAGTAACTATTGTACTTAGCCAGAGAAGACCGCGTTTGGAGAGAGGGATTGTTATACTACATTGGGCAAAAAGTAGTTTACAGTACTTGCTTAGTTTGTCTATGGGGGAACTCCTGGTTTCTGCCCTTTTGTCCTGTTACTGGAAAGAATTTAGCTAACAAATATGGCTCTGTTTCACTTCTTGGAATGAACTTCAGTAGGTATCAGTAAGGTATAAGCTGCCTTTTGGGAAAGGAGACCATTATTGGTGAAGAGGGGAGAGACTACTAGAGGTTAACAAGTGACAGACTGTAGAATTCTGGAGGATAACGATTCTGGATTCTCCACTGTTTATCTACCAGCGTGAAATAGTTTATTTTGTCATGAGGGCTGTTTATTTGTGGTATGTGTTTTAACAATATGAATTTCCAAGGGAAGAAATGGAGTAAAATAAGGGAGCACTTGTGGGTATTGCTTTTAACATGTTCTACCATCTCTATGCTTTTTTTTTAATAATTGGTAAAATAATGTAAATTTTACCATTAGTGGGATCTCTGGGTAGCACAGCAGTTTGGCGCCTGCCCTTGGCCCAGGGCGTGATCCTGGAGACCCGGGATCGAATCCCACATTGGGCTCCCGGTGCACGGAGCCTGCTTCTCCCTCTGCCTGTGTCTCTGCGTCTCTCTCTCTCTCTGTGACTATCATAAATAAATAAAAATTTTAAAAAAAATTAAAAAAAAAATTTTACCATTAGTGACATTTATTAAGCTTCACCGTCATCACCACTATGAGGTTCTAGAACATTTTCATCACTCCAAAGGAAATCCTGTACCCATTAAATAGTCTGTGTTTGTTTGTTTGTTTATTTATTTATTTATTTTTAAATTTTTATTTACTTATGATAGTCAGAGAGAGAGAGACGCAGAGACACAGGCAGAGGGAGAAGCAGGCTCCATGCACCGGGAGCCCAATGTGGGATTCGATCCCGGGTCTCCAGGATCGCGCCCTGGGCCAAAGGCGGGTGCCAAACCGCTGCGCCACCCAGGGATCCCGTCTGTGTTCTTTTAAAGCTTAATTGTTCACGTATCTTTTGAGAAGCACATTCTTCAGATATTTGGAATTGATGGGTAATAGAAGCTGTGCTATTAAATCCTAGAATCTAATCATAATAACGACATTCGTAAAATTAAAATCTAGATGTTAGACTTAATGTTTTAATTTTGAAAAGATAAGGCAAATGCTAGTTTATACTGTGTTCAATTTGGAAATTATTAGGATATGATATTAAGCCAAATTAATATTTTATTTTTTATTTTTTAAAATAAATTTATTTTTTATTGGTGTTCAATTTGTCAACATATAGAATAACACCCAGTGCTCATCCCGTCAAGTGCCCACCTCAGTGCCCGCTACCCAGTCACCCCCACCCCCCCAAATTAATATTTTAATTGGCAGTTCATATTTCTAGGATATGATTTTCATTAAGTTCATGTCATACAAATGTAATGAAGTTTCATATTCAAGTAAGTGTTTTGGCTAATACATGACCTCAGAAAAATGTGACCTGCAAGTCTTTAAATGAACATTCAGGGCAGCCCCGGTGGCGCAGCGGTTTAGCGCCGCCTGCAGCCCCGGGTGTGATCCTGGAGACCCGGGATCGAGTCCCACGTCGGGCTCCCTGCATGGAGCCTGCTTCTCCCTCTGCCTGTGTCTCTGCCCCCCTCTCTCTCTCTCTGTCTTTCTCATAAATAAATAAATAAAAATCTTAAAAAAAAAAAAATGAACATTCAGATCACTTCATGTTCTGCTGAGCAGTGAATGTCAGAAATCCTCCAGGCTTGCATTTATTGTTTTGTTTTGTTTTTTTAAGCACAATGTGGAAGTTCTCGGAATCCTTTCTGATGATGTAGAAACTGATTCTGTAGCCCCAGGTGAAAACCTCAAAATCAGACTGAAAGGAATTGAAGAGGAGGAGATTCTTCCGGGATTCATACTTTGTGATCCTAATAATCTTTGTCATTCTGGACGCACATTTGATGCCCAGGTAAACTAGTTATTGTAATTGAGTGATCTCTACTGTCTAAATGAAATTAGAATTTAAATCCCTTTTGTCCTGATTGGTGACATACCACTGTGTAGGGGGGGAATTGAAATCCTACCATATTACGACAACCATGATGTAGATCTCACACATGAGGTCTTTAAGAGGTGGTATTTTTTATAAGTTCCTTTTTATTTTATTTGTTTATCTACTTCATTGGTTTTGAAGTAGGCTCCACATCCAATGTGGGGCTTGAACTCACAACCCCGAGATTGAGACACATGCTCTACTGACTGAGCCAGCTAGGCACACCACGTTCCTTTTGAATTTTGCTCAAGGTGTCTTTCCCCTGAAATAGAACACAGTTGCCTTGGAAATCAGGGTGTGTCTGCTCATTCAGGGTAAGTACCTTTCCAGACAGGAAAACACAATTTCTCTGTTATTAGCAACCTGACTTCCACAGAAGAATAACAGAGTTGATGATTGGTGTAGCTCAGAATTTTTGAGTTCTGTAACCAGCTATGATGACAAGTTAGATTTTGATGCTTGGATACAAGGTTGTCTACTTTTTTTTTTTAAGATTTTATTTATTTTTTCATGAGAGACACAGAGAGAGAGGCAGAGACACAGGCAGAGGGGGAAGCAGGCTCCATGCAGGGAGCCCCATGCGGGACTGGATCCCGGGACCCCAGGGTCACACCCCGGGCCGAAGGCAGGTGCTAAACTGCTGAGCCACCCAGGGATCCCCAAGGTTGTTTACTTTTACTGGATCTTAGATATTGAAAACTGGATAAAATTATGAGAAGTTCACATCTGGAACAAAACAAAAGTAGCTGTAGTGGCAGTGATTACCTTAAATTCTTAGGAAGAAAGAGGCTTCTCAGAGAAGAATGAGTCTGCCTGATAGGTTTCTAAAGTTTGGGTCTGGCCAAGAAGATAAGTAGGGTAAGGATATCAGAGTTCATGCTTGGATATCAGGCGACCTGACCCAGCACTTCTAATTCAAAAATAACTTAAGTTGAGACTGAGTTCCATATTCTTGTGGTACTATATGGCACTAGAGAACATTCTGTTATTTTTTTACCCCACGGATAAAGATGTGAATTTTTTTGTTTGACAGATAGTGATTATAGAGCACAAATCCATCATCTGCCCAGGTTATAATGCGGTGCTGCATATTCACACCTGTATTGAGGAAGTCGAAATAACAGTGAGTCTTAATTAATTAACAGTGAGTCTTTAATTAAGTTAATTGGGGTTTTTTGTTTATGTATGTGTTTAAAGACTATCTTGATAATTTCTGATCGGCAACAGTAATGTACTCTTATTTGTACTCCTTGTCCTAAAGATTCTCTTATTTGGCATTCTGATCTCCTCCCTTTTTCTTGGCTAGGCCTTAATCTGCTTGGTAGACAAAAAATCAGGAGAAAAAAGTAAGACTCGACCCCGTTTTGTGAAACAAGATCAAGTATGCATCGCCCGCTTAAGGACAGCAGGAACCATCTGCCTTGAGACCTTTAAAGACTTCCCTCAGATGGGGCGCTTTACCTTAAGAGACGAGGGTAAGCATTTACACTGCTGCCTAGTAGCATCTCTAGGATGCGAGTTTGTTCCATCCAAGTACGGTGCACGTCACAAGTTCATAGAAAACTTGGATGCGTGTTCTGTATTATGTTCCTGTAATAAATGTTTCATGAGTTGAGTGGTTTGAACAGACAGAACCGACCATGCATTGTAACAGTATGCTGTAGATTAAGAATCTTAATTTTGATAATTTGCAAGTAGTGGGCTTTGAGAGTTATTTTATTTACTAAATGAGACATTTCTATGGTGAAATCCTTTGTACTATGTGTGCTTAAAGCCCATCTTGAAGGGCTTAAGCCTGTAAGGCAAGTTTTCGCCATGCAAGCCTCCGAAGTAGAAACCTTGGCATTTTTGTGGTCAGGAGACACTTTAAAATCAAATATAATAAACATTCACTACACTGATGTCGGGAGCATGAAACACATACATTAATGGTCTGTTAGCACCTGATTTTTTTTTTTTTTTTTTTCAGAAGCACCTGATTTTTATACAGGTTTATTTAATGTTACGTTTTTTTGTGTGGGTGTCCATTTCTCCCTAGTTCTGAGTGAATCTGAACAGCTCTGCTTTTTCCTATGTTGTGGCCATGAAACTTTTGGTAGCAGGAAAACAAAGTGGCTCTTATTAAATGTTTCTCTGTGGATCATTAATATTTCTAACTTAGATAACTATTTTAAGAGTGTGGAAAGTGTTACATTAAAACATTGTGGTTCAGTTGAAATATAGAATCAGCACCTCACGTGTTCATTCCATTTCTGTTCTACAGAAAACTTACTCTGGGTCTCCTGCACGTCAGGAGCTGTGACAAGCACTACACCTCCTCCACCTTATTTCAGAGGAATCTGTACAGAGACAGTATTTACTTTATTTTGAAGTCCTTATCTTAAAAATCTTCTTGGTAATGGCAAACCTGGTTACTTGGGTTTGTCCTGTTAACTTAACAAAATGAGAAACTTAGTTACCAATTAGAACCTGACAAAATCCGGTGGATAGAAAGTAGCAAGAATGTTTAATCCCAGAGTTGTTTTTTTCCTAAAAGGTAGCTTGGCCTTTTAGGTTTTTCACATGACCTTGTGGTATTTCTACCCTTTATAATAAATAGAACTGAGAACTCCTCCTTCACATCTTTATTGAGTTCATGTATATACCTTGAAATGGATTTGTTTTAAGTGTACAGTTTAATGAATTTAATCTATTTACAGGGTTGTACAACCATCACCACATTTTATATTTAGAACACATAGAACATCTAAAAAAACTCCTATACCTGTTTACAGTCACTTGGTGTTCCTATCCCTAGCCAACCACAGATCTTTCTCTGTTTGCCTTTTTTGGGCATGCCATATAAATAGAATCATACAATTTGTGGTCTTTAGTGTCTAGTTTTTTAAACTTGGCATGTAATTAGTTCTTTTTTATTGCCAAATACTATTCCGTGGTTCGGACATTCCACATTTTACTTGTCCAGGCTTAGGTTTGTGATATAGGAAAGGATAAGCTTCTTTTCAGCTCCCCCTACCCTCTAGAGACCCATTTATTAAAAGACACCTACTAAGAAATCATGACTTTGGTGGAAGAGCCAGTTAATTAGTATTTACATTGTGGACAATAATTTTATGATTTAAAAAATAATAAGCTTGAATACCTTATGTAGCCTTGCTGTTAACTACTGAAAAGGGTTTTTGTTTCTGTTTTTTAAATTTCATTTCTAGGTAAAACCATTGCAATTGGGAAAGTTCTGAAACTGGTTCCAGAGAAAGACTAAGCATTTTCTTGATGACCCTGCACAATACTGTGAGGAAAATTGACTGCAAAAGCCTACTTCACACCGCCTTCTCTTATTTTCTGCCCATTGACAAACTTCTCCCCATATTTTGCAAAGACAAAATCCACAGCAAAAGTCCACATTATGTCAGCTTTCTCATATTGAGAGCTCTGCTATGCCACTGTTGAATTTTCCCCCAAATTTTTTTCCTTCCCCTCCCAAACTCTGCTTCCTTGGACAGATTTGGCAATAGCTTTGTAAGTGATGTGGACACAATTGCCTACAATAATGAAAACTTACAGGAATTTTTTTATTTTTCATTTTCCCCTTAGGCATACTTAGTCTTTTTTTCCCCCCAGGCAGATCATTCTGAGTGTGCGAGTGTGTGCACATGTTATAGAGACAACTACCATGTTAATAAAATATTCAATTTGAAATCCTTTTCGGTATTTGAATTGCTTTTGAATAACGTTTTTTATCTGGATGTAACATTGTTGCATTAGCTTTTTAACTTACCAAGTAATTGAGTACATTTTATGACTTGGACTTTTCTAAACTCTTCCCTCCCCACTACTTTAAATGAGGCATTTCCAAACGCTGTGCAAGTTTGTATAAAGGAAAGCGTTAGTTTGGCCCCTTCCTTTGGTGGTTAGTGCATATGTCCAATCAAACACCTGTATGGCGCTGGGACGCTGCTGTAGTAGTAGGTCTGCCAGCTGTTTCCTGCCAATTTATATTCAACACGGTTTCTTCAACACAGTAGGCTGTTTTAAAAAAGAACAGTGTACTGTCATTTTTATTAGTAAAATGTAACAAAAGTACCCCTACAGAAAATTCCATTACCGTGTTAAATTAGTGGGATTTGCAATAAAGCAAGCATGTTGAGACCTGGCAGAAATGCCTCCTTTAGCATTTATAAGAGCTGCATGCATCTAGTATGAAAACTATCCATTGCAAGTGCCAGTTCTGCAAATTACTCCTTTACTATTTGTATCAGTAATTTTAAAGGCTGGATGATTCTTGCTGGTTTAAAGCTAAATCTCATCCGGCCACTAAAGGAACACCTATTTAGAACCATCCAAATCTGCACAGACTAAAGTTAACAGTGATGTATAGAATCAAGCACAGTATCGAAGTTTTTCTCAGTTACTTGAAATTGACTGTTTTCTTAAAGCTGAAATTTGCTAAACTGTTATTTGGACGAACCACAATGGAGCATGGCTGTGGTTTTTAGACTGAAGGCTGACTTTCTACTATAACTGACAGGACTTTGAAATTTTTAATGAGAATGAGTGGGAAATGGAAGAGCCACTTTTTGGGTTTATTGGACGGCCCCCCTTGATTTTGAGGGATATCATGTATCAAAGACGGCCTCTTTTAGACTGTGGTTTATCTCTAAATAAGATACTTTTGTAATTGTACATTTAATGACAAGTCCCTTCCCTCAGAAAAGAAAAGCCTAGTCAGACTGTTTCCAGTCACAAAGCATAAAACAATCTAATCCTGTTCTCTTAACTATAGAATTACCATTCATTTCATGAATGGTGCTATATCTTATGGACAGAGCAAAGTTATTGTCCTACAGCTTCCTATAACTATACTCACGGCTATTAAATTGCATGAAATTTAGCTAAATTTTATTATGTCAGCAAAATCTCTGGGCTTTTATTTTTCTGGGAAATACGGGAGCTTTAATCAGTACATAATGACTCTTTTTGTACTTCCAAGTTAATAGGAACAAATAGCAATTGCTTGGATTTTAATGAATCTTTAAAAGCTCAAGAGTTGTTGAAATTATTTCCAAAAATAGATTTCCATTTTTAAATCGAGCATATTTTTAAAAACCAGTTCTGTTTGCTATTAAAACATTTACAATTTTAGAATATTATGTGCATGTTGCCAAGACTCCAGCAAAACGACATGGATACCAACTGTAAAGGGTCTAGCTCTAAAATAGAAAAGATTATGAAATATAAATTTCATTGGATTCTTTTACACATTTGTGCAAATGATTACTTAATCATGAAAAAAAAAAAACGCACTGTTAAATATGGGCTTGGAAGTTCTTTAGGAAGTATTCTCAGAATTGATGCATTTTAACTCCTAGTTCACCCTGGCTGGTGATCTGGATGAGGAAATTCAGTGTCTGGCGTGAACTGGCAGCATGTGATGCTGGGCCTCTGCAGAGAGCAGTGCAAGGTCCTGTGCTGATGGACTGTGGGTGTGGCTGACAGTGCAAACGTAGGCTGACTGGCTGCAGATGAGGGTAATATGGACCCAAACGTTTCTTCCTCCAGCTTTAGCATAGATCTTAGAATCTAGACTTAGAATCACAACTTTCTTTGCATCTTTTTACTTTAATGTTCTGTATACAACTGTCATGCTAGATTATTTATAGTTTTTTAAATTAATGAATTGAGAATAAAGGTATCATTAATGAACATCTGAAGTAATTGCCACTTTAAACCTTTACTGCTGTGGGAGAGGGGAAAATACAGCATCTATTTCTTGTTTTTAATTTGCAAAAAGGACTTATATCCAGCGGAAACCAATGTAAAATCAAACCAGAAGAGTTGGACTGAGTATGTATTGCCATGAAATTAAGTGACAAATAGTAAAGTGTTCTTGAATACTTAAGCCCTTGTATATTTCTTTGTTTGGAACTGAAAGTCTTGAAATATGTGATAACTGAATGTAAAAACTCTGTAAATTGTTAAAGTACAGGTGGTTCACTGTAACAAGAGGGAACTCGTACTTGCCTGCTAGTTCCCTAAGCGACAAGAACTGCGTTCTCAGTGTGGGATGGACTTTCAAGGGGGTGCAGTCGGACAGTCCCTGGCACCCTCTCAGCTCAAGTGCTGCAGAGATGTGGGGTCATGCTTTCAATCAGATGCAGTTTTGCAACCCAAGAAAAAGGCGGACCTATGGTCAAAAACTGCTTCCATGACGAACTCTTGAAAAAAAGTCAGCTAAACTCCCTGGCATCTTCAGGAAGACTTAGTCACAGCTGTCACTACCCCAAGGTCTGTGATGACTGTCCCATGGGGCAGCACTTCAGCTTCTCTCCTCGTTGGCACGGACTTCCTCACAGGCCGCCACCACGTGAAAGGTGGCTTCGTGGCTCTGGGGACAGATGTAAGGTAGCCGAAGGGCAAATAGTTTTTACGACAACTCTAAACATCAGGCGACTCTGAACCCTTGGAAACTTTTGAAAATTGTGGTCATTGCACTCCAGCGGCCTGGAGAACGACGCGACGTTCTGTACAGTGTTGGCCTACCTTATCAGAGTAAACGTGCCATTAATCCTCTCACAGACACACGCGAGGTAGACAGCAATCAGCAGGATTCAGGGGACGATTTTCTGTCTCCAGATAACGTGGCTTCTATTTCCTCCCGCTAACTTTTCAGTGATTCTAGCAAAATGCCATCTGATATATTCATGCTTTGTTTCTTTAGAGATCTTGCCATGGCAGCAGCTTGTGAAATAAATGTAATTATACATGCACAACTCAAAAGACTTATTACTAGGTTTAAATTTAGCAGTCAGTTGGTTATATTAGATTTCCTAGTAAGTGGAATAGGGACTGTTTGTTTTTTTTTTCCCGTGATAGTTCAGTGGATTCCATTTGAACCAATTTACTGCCAGAATTCAGGTCGGATAGATTGGTTCAACTTGTGATGGTTTTGGTTCTAGGATAGTCTTGATTTTCAGGATCCTGGAACATACTGAGTCTTCCCTTCAATAAATACACTTTTCACATACCTCTAATCTTATGCTTCCTTGAAACAGTAATCTGCTAGCTGAGTTGTTTACTAGGGAATGTTCTAAGGGCCCGGAGGTGTGGGAGTGGAGATTAGAACCTTGACGTTCTCCAACATAAGGGAAAAGCAGGTAGGCACCATGTCTGATTAGGCAGAAAATTGGGATTTCTCGAGCAGCCCCTAGAATGGGAACCGTCTTTTCTGCCTCACCACACATGCCACTGTGCCCTTTAAAACTTAACACGGAAACCTCAGATTTGTGGACGGCAAAGGTGGAATGATGTTTTGTGCTTCCTGAGGCTTCCCTCTGCCAGGCACATTCGCTTAGCGCTCCAGATGTCAGCCCGAGTCCCTGCTACCTCCTTTCCTGCCGCCCGGGAAGAGTGTGCTGGAGCTGAGCTCCTGCGCTCCTCCGGTGACCATCCTCGTGCTTCAGGTGACCGAGGTCAGCCCCGAGGGCCTGTCTACTTTAGGGACTCCCCAGGGAGCCACTCTCGGAAGTCAACTCACCTTAGTTACCTAGTTTGTTCTGCTCTAAAGGAAATGTGGATCTCTCTCAGGCCAGGACTTAGTGACTAGTTTTTACTAGAACAGCATAGGTCAATACCTAGGCTCTTTTTTTTTTTTTTTAAACAAAAAAACCCAGAGAATTCAAGGGAAGGGAGTAGCTCTGCTGAGGTTCTGAACCTAATTCCAAAGTATGGCAGACTAGGTAGGAACTGTGGGGATCCAAGGTCAAGAAACCTTTTTCTTATGATTTGTAGCTACCTACTGTGCCTGACTTGGTGCCTGTGTGAGGATGAAGCCCTTAGCCGCTCTTGCAATTATTCACATGACTGAAGTTAAAAGAACTTGCTTTTGTAATAACAATAAAAATTGTCATCTTCCCTTTTGAAGGACTTGTCTGTCTGTTTACAGTCGCCTGTACTGTATCATGCCCGAGGGCCTCAGTGGTCCTCTGTTCAGTTCCTGATTGGGAACAGGTACCAGCTGGGTTCCTGCTGGGTCAGGTACCAGCACCATCTCCCAGTGGATCTGGAGGGATCTAATGAGCCGGATCACGTGAGGGACTGACAAATGCGTGGTCTCCCTGCACATGGTATGCAAAGCTTTGTACAGTCTTATGTGAGCTTGCTTGCTTGTTTTTTTTTTTGTTTTTTTGGTTTTTTTTTTTTAAGATTTATTTGATAGAGCAGATGCAGGGGAGAGGGAGGCAGAAGAGTAAACTCACTGAACTTGTCGCCCCATGCGGGGCTCCATCTCAAGACCCTGAGATCACAACTTGAGCCAAAACCAACGGTCAGAGGCTTAACTGACAACTTCCAGGGGCCCTGTAGGTGACTGAGTCTTAACAACCACCACACAGGGCAGCCCCGGTGGCTCTAGCAGTTTAGTGCCGCCTTCAGCCCGGGGCCTGATCCTGGAGTCCCGGGATCAAGTCCCAAGTCAGGGGACTCCCTCTGCCTGTGTCTCTGCCTCTCTCTCTCTGTGTGTGTGTGTCTCTCATGAATAAGTAGATAAAAAATTTTAAAATCTTTAAAAAAAGTTTAAAAAAAAAAAAACACCAAACAGGTGAGAGGTGCTTAATAGCTGTATCACAGGGGTGCCCTAATAGAAGTAAAATCTTAAAAAAAAAAATAGCTGTATCACAGTATGTGGCTTTATGTGAACAGAGTTGGGGAGACATTGGTGATTCTGTCTCAAGTACTACTCTCTCTATTCAGGGTTTTCCTTTTAAAGATTTATTTGTTTATTCATGAGACACAGGCAGAGGGAGAAGCAGGCTGCCTGCGGGAGCCTGATGAGGGACTCGATCCTAGGATCCCGCCCTGAGCCACCCAGGTGCCCCTATATTCAGGATTTTTAATAGTGATCAAGAAGCCAAATACTTAAGGACAAGAAATGAATAGTAGGGAGGGGCAGCCCGGGTGGCTCAGCATTTTGGTGCCTGCCTTCGGCCCAGGGCATGATCCTGAAGACCGGGATCGAGTCCCACGTCGGGCTCCCTGCATGGAGCCTGCTTCTCCCTCTGCCTCTCTCTCTGTTTCTCATGAATAAATAAACAAAATCTTCAAAAAAAACCAAACAAACCAGAAATGGTAAACAGGCCATATACACTGTAGGTGGGCTGACAGCAGTATAATCCTGCGTCCTTTTATTGCATGAGTTCGTATGAGTTCTTGCATAAACCATCCTAGGTGAAAGGAATCACTTCAAGGTTTTGATCGTGTCTGTGGTAGAGGTGTTTGACATTCACTGGAGTCTTGGCTCACAACTTGTCAGCTAGTTAACAGGAGGGAGGGAGTCCATTTTTTTAAGATTCTATTTATTCATCAGAGACACAGAGAGGCAGAGACACAGGCAAAGGGAGAAGCAGGCTCCATGCAGGGAGCCCAATGCGGAACTCGATCCCGGGCCTCCAGGATCACGCCCCGAGCTTAAGGCTGCCCTAAACCGCTGAGCCACCGGGGCTGCCCAGAGGGAGTCCGTTTTACAAGAGTTCACAAGTGGTTCTGATTAACCACAGTAGTTAACCACACTCTTCTACTCTTCAGTGACTAGGTCTCCAGCCCTGCCCATCAACCCTGTGCTCTAAGCGTGCCGGGACATGAGCCACATGTAGGCACTGTACTGCGGTGGGTAGACGGACCAGGGGATCTCACGCATCACGGCCCTTGGAAGCAGTTTCAGAGACTCGCATTCTTCCAATCAATGCATAATAAAGCAGAAAACCAGCATCAGTACCTCGGACACGGTAGCTCTGTAGTGAAGAACTACAGACCCTATCTAGTAGAATAAATGATGACCAAGTTACAGTATTTTCATTTAAAAAGACTTTCAGGAAAAAAACACTGGTCTTTTTGACCATGGGGAAAAAACAGGTCCCAGAAAATATATATTTAGCCTCTTTAGTGATGAGGTTATCTATTTTAAGTCTCTGGCCATTTAAGGCCATTTAGATATATGAAGAATTTTCAGTAATGTACTGCAGTGGCAAACATTTTTGTTTCCTTATATTCACCTTCCAAATTCAGTCTTAAAAGTGGAATTTTTGTTACTGTGATTATGTATCTGCTTTAAATTCTGAAGGCTGTGTGCCCAAATTCCTTGCATGAAATATTTTCCTGTTTTCTGCTAGAAATATATTAGTTAAAACAAGGAGACAAAAATCTTGTAGCTGACAAGTGTGCTTTTTGTTATTCAATTACTATTTTTTCTTAGAAGCCCATTTTTTAAGTGGGCTCCATGCCCAGCGTGGGGTTGAACTCATGATCCTGAGATTGAGGTGCATGCTCTACCGACTGAGCCAGCCAGGCGCCCCATCAAGATTTTTTTATATGATCCTTCTATTAAAAACTAGTTAGGGGCACCTGGGTGGCTCAGTCAGTTATGTGTCTGCCTTCAGCTCAGGTCCCCGAGTCAGGCTCCCTGTTCAGTGGGGCGTCTGCTTTTTTTCACTCTCCCTCTCCCTCCTCATGTTCTGTCTCAAATACATAAAATAATTTTTAAATAAGCAAAACCTCTTCCCTCTCCATGTGTACTGGGTCACATTTAATGTTAGCTGCACATTTTCTTAACCTATCCCACTTTGAGTTCTTTAACATTTTGTTTCAGGGAAATGATCGTGCCCAAATATAAAAGCAAGCAGTAAAAATAGTTTAAAAATTTAAGGATTTATAGGAATTTTAATTTTAAGGCTTTTTTACCAAAAAAAGTTCTACTCTGTGGTTTAAGAGTCTATTGGTCATCTAAGTCTACTGGTAAAACAGCTAGAGAGGAAATCACGGGAAAATTACCTATTTAACTTGTTCTGCATTCTTTATCGTGTGATTATATTTGGACTGAGATTTACTCTGGTGATTTCACCCCTTTTAATGGGATGAGGACACAGTACTCAAGCACTTTGTGACTGCTTATAGACTTCACAGGTTACTTAGAACAAAAGCAATCTCCATCACCAGTTATGTTATTTCCCTGGCAAATACACTACATTTTTAGGATCAAGAGATTTTGAAAGAATTAGATTCTTAAAAATAATTACTATTTGTAAAGAAGTTCCAGCAGACAGAACTTGTGTACAAAAGGAGGGTTTTTATTAAGGCAAAGTTTACATACAGTGAAATGCACACAACTTGAGCTTCCAATAAATGTCGAATGTGTGCAATTATGTAAACACCCACGTCAAAACAGAGTATTCCCACCACCCCAAAAACTTCCACTCTTTCCAACCCATTCCTTCCTCCTGCCAAGGTGATCACAGTTTTGCCACACGTTCATTTTGCCTGGGTTCAAGCTCCACATAAATGGAATCACTATATGCACCCAGCTGTCTTCTTTCTAGCAACATGTTTTCGAGATTAATCCTGCTGGGTCTATCAGTTTATTCTCTTGCCAAGTACACCATTCTATTTTATGAATATCCCAAGATTTTTTTTATCCCTCCTTAAAGGGAGATTTAATTTTGTTTCCCAGTTAGGATTCCATCATGTTGGCTGCAAATACAGCCTTCTCGGAGTTATCATTACAAATGCAAATAAACCAGACAGAAAAGTTTCATCTTTTCTGTTTAAATGCTTTTATTACTAAACAGACCATTCAGTCCGCCTAAAAGGTGATGAAACTACACAAGCTCCCCTCTGATCTCCCAGGCAATCCTGAATGCCTTCTCCACTGTGCGCCCTCTGACGTGTCATGCCTGTTCCCAAGTGGCACTGTCCCCAGCTGGCTTCTGTGTTGCCAGGGTGAATTAACTGGACATGCACCTCTACTGATCCAACTCTTTCAAACCTCAGGACCAACTCCTATTCTTTTTCTTGTTCAGTTGACTTATTATGTTTATGTAGAACTTTTAAAAGTTCTTTTACTGACCCTTCATCATTGATGACCTAGCATGATATTTTATAGTGGCTACTGAAAACCTTACTAATTTGAGTAAAGAGGCATGGAGTTGTCTCGACATCTAGCAGTTATATATGGGTGTTGCTTAAGAGAGCACAGCCCTCCAAGCACTTGTCAGCTGCCTGTCTTCCACGGTAAGAGATAATAGCTGGTCTCCGTAATCTATGTTGTGTAAGTCTAGAAATCACTTTTTAGATTGGCCTTAATAGGACATTCCTCAAGGAGTGCAATTCCCCTAAGCTGAGGTGGACTGGATTCGTTTTCTTCCTAAGTCATGTCCAAGGAGGGGCTGATGCACGCCCAAGACTGCGAGACGTGGTGTCCCTCTGGGGCCCAACTGGCCATACAGCTGCCGGGGATCCCCTTAACTGCCCCTGGTGACTTCCCGCTCTCCTCCTTTCTCTTCCTGGCGCCCTCCAGAGGTTCCTTAAAACAGTTCTCCCTGCCTGAACACAGGCGCACCACCTCCTTCCATCTTTCAGCGGCTGAGATGCACGTTTCCTCTCCAGTCCATTTAATTATATTTTCAACTATAGGCTAGTCTCGTGCTGTTATGTATGTGCTGGGTGCTATGTAGATAGAAGCCATCTCATTTAATCCTCTGAACGATTCCGGAGAACCAGCACGCACCTACAAAAAGGACAAGAGGGAGGGAGGGGGAAAGAGAGGAAGCATGGCACTGTCTTAGGAACACATGTGCAGTACAAGGACAGCTCCCAGACAAGGGAAGGAAGACAGTGGACCAGGAAGAGCCAAGCCTGGAGCAAGCATCTGTGCCCCGTGTGCCAGGCCAGCGCTGTGTGTACCTCCGGTTCTGGTGGAATGAGCAGGTCTTACCACACGGCACAGCAAGGTACTGACTCTAGAGAAGAACCATTACTACTGTTGTCCTCGCAGTTTATAAGCCACCCGTGTCCATGGGTCTATCACATCCGGCCTCCCCCACCACACAGCGCCCTGTGCACTCGTGTGGGTGAGCCCTGGGGACCCAAAGCCACATGAGGCCATGGATGTTCAATCTGTGGGGAAACCAAAATGCTACTGGAGAGCTGAGGCAGTGCCATTACACACGTTATTATCCTTGGTGGTGAAAGAACTGGGACTCTAACATATTCCCTGGGACACAAAAATCTTGTCATCTATTTCAGTTGCCCTCCTAGTAAAAGGTGGCAATATGCCCAGGTTTCATCTCTCCTCTACCTCTGACATCCCTCATCATCCTTCACTGAAGGGGCCTCTGTAAGCTCACCGTGACCCACCTGCCCACCAGCATGACTTTTTGTCAGGATGTCTTGTCACCTTCAGTACTGACATGCTGTCACCACATCCTCGCCTCCCCACTGCCCCAGAGTGAACAGAACACCCTCTTGGTTTCCTTATACATCCTTGACTATTTCTCAGGCTCTTACAGTGGCTTTCTCTCCTGTTCCTGGACTGTGGGGCTCTGCACAGCCCTGCTTTTCCTGTCCTATTCTGTGTACTCTCATCCATCCACAGCTGTAACCGTCCCCTCTGTGACGTCCCAAATTCCTTTCCTTCAAGAAACTTCTCTTCCATGTTCCAGATCCTGGATGTGCCTCCAGGAATTTCAACCTCAAAATACTGAAAAATAATCTATTTTTCTTTCCAAATCTGCTCCTCCTGTCTTCCCAAATTGTATTAACACGACCACCCATGTGCCCAGGTGTTCAGAATTTGGGAGTAATCTGAATTTACCTCCTTGTATATTTAATTTTTGATCAAATCTTTTTCTTTCTTTTTTTAAGTATGCTCCATGCCCAGCAGCATGCAGCCCAATGTGGGGCTTGAACTCACGCCCTGAGATGATGACCTGAGCTGAAATCAATAATTGGACGCTCAAACAATTGAGCTACCCAGGAGCCCTTCTGATAAAAACTTACACATCTTCCTACTGCTATCACCCTATTAGACCTCAGTACCTAGAAAACCACAGTAGTTTTCGGTGCTCATCAACCCAAGCCCTGTCCCAGGCGATTCCAATGCATTATTCGTTCTTTAAAGAAACATCAAGTATGTCATATATGGGATAGGAGCTAGGATACAGTGGTGAGCATAGCATTTCTCATTTTCCTACCATTAACTGGCCCTCTCCTGCCCTCTTAGAGCATCTCCTCAAACAGAAAATAGCCAATTACAGGAGAACAACTGTGGAGGTGGCAGCATTCTGGAAGAAGTTAGGGCACGTGGGAAGGTGTGAAGACAGAGTGGAAGGTGCCTGGGTGGCTCAGTTGTTAAGTGTCTGCCTTTGGCTCAGATCATGATCCCAGGGCTCTGGGACTGAGCTCCACATGGGTTCCCTGCTCAGTGGGGAGTCTGCTTCTCCTTCTATCTCACTGTGCTCTAGCTCTCAAATAAATAAATAAATATAAATATATACATATATACATATATATATATATATATATATATATATAATCTTAAAAACAAGAGTAGAAGGTGCAGAGCTGAAAGCAGGATCTAAAACAAAGAGTGAGGGGAAGTGTTCGAAGTCGGGAACATGGAAGGTAGCCTGCCTAATGTGGATGACCATTTAATTTATTTTTCAAACTAGGACACTTTTTTTCAGGACAAATACTAAACCAGATAGGACCCCAGATAACAGATGAAAACTCAGATATATGTAAGGCACTTGGAAGAATCTATACCTTATCCTTATGACAAGGATAACTAAATGAAGGAGGTTAAGCATGATTGGCTTTGATAGGATGAGATCTGCAGATTATATAGATCATTGAAGGGGATGGAGAACAGACTACAAGATGTACAACTGGAGGCAGGAAGATGAGTTAGGATAGTCTGGGAAAATAAGATGTGGGCCTGCACTACAGGATAGAAGGGGCAGAAAGAATCAGATAAATGCAAGAGACTTTTAAAAGGAATAAACAAGGGACCCCTGGGTGGCTCAGGTTAAGCATCTGCCTTGGCCTCAGGTCATGATCTCAGCGTCCTGGGACTGAGCCCCTTGTTGGGCTCCCTGCTCAGCGGGGAGTCTGCTCCTCCTCTTGCCCCTCCCCTTGCTCATGCTTGTGTGTTCTCTCTCTCTGAAATTAAAATAAATAAAATAAAATAAAATAAATAAAATAAAATAAAATAAGAACAAAGGAATAAACAAGCCTTTGGTATTGACCGTGTATGGAAAATGAGGAAGAGAGTTAAGGATGACTCCCAAATTCTGGTTGGAGGAATTAGGTGGCTGGTGGTGCCATAAATCGAGACAGAAAATACAGGACGAGCAGGCCTATGGGAAAGATAATGAGTTGCTGCGGGGCCTACTAGATGTGAGCTCCTCCTAGGACTTCTGTGTCAACATAGTTGATGGGTCTGAAGACAGAAGGTTTACAAATTCCCATTACTTATCTATGATGGATAACAAATTATCCCAAATTTAATGGTTTAAAATAACAAACACTGGGCAGCCCAGGTGGCGCAGCGGTTTAGCGCGGCCTTCAATCCAGGGCCTGATCCTGGGGACCTGGCATCGAGTCCCACGTCGGGCTCCCTGCATAGAGCCTGCTTCTCCCTCTGCCTGTGTCTCTGCCTCTCTTCTCTCTCTGTCGCTGTGTCTCTCATGAATAAATAAATGAAATATTTTTTAAAAAGCATTAAAAAAAATAACAAACACTTATTATCTCACAGTTTCTGTGGGTCAGGAGACAGCACAGCTAGATGGTCCTGGCTGAAAGCCTGTCAAGAGTTTGTGGTCATCTCAAGGTCTGACTCCTTGAGGATCCACTTCCATGCTCACTCCCATGGTTGCAGCAGGCTGAGTAGCCTCAGGACGTGGTAGATGTCTACACCAAAGCAAGTAATCTGAACAGAAGGAAATAAGGGCGGGGGGGGGCGGCGGGGGGTAGACACAGCGGGTGAAAAATACTCAAAGTGCAAACTATAAAAAAAAAAAAAGTGCAAACTATAGTCTGCTGTGTCATATCTGATAGAAGCAAGTGACACTCAAGGGGAAGGGAATGGAGCACCATCACTTGATTATCAGAGAATCTGTGGGTGTGTGTCCTATTTTTCATATCACCACAATACCACAGCCAGATTATGAACTTTCCCACAGCCTAGTGATGAATTCGGCTACCTCCTCTTCTCCCCTGCCAGTTAAAAAGCCACATACCTATAGATTTCTCTGAGGTACATACCACCCCTCAGCCTGGTCATGAATTAATTATTCCCTAACCTACCATTCTAGCCTCACCTCCCATCCTCCCTTCTGCATGTCCCTGCTCCAGCCACTTACTACTTGCAAACATGCAAACACCACCATGCTTGTCAACCTCAAGTCATGCCTTTCCTTCTGGTCTAAAAGCCTTGTTCTCAGCCGGTGCCTTCTTAGTGCAGCAGGCAGCGCGTCAGTCTCATAAAAGCCTCGTTCTCAGACTTGAATTCAAGTGACACACGTGACAGCCCTGATGCTCTTCTCAGAACACCAGAAAACGTTGATACGCAGGGCCTCCACTGTGCTAAAATGAATTCTTTTTTTTAAAGATTTTATTTATTTATTCATAGAGACACACACAAAGAGGCAGAGACACAGACAGAGAGAGAAGCAGGCTCCATGCAGGGAGCCTGAGGCAGGACTCCATTCCAGGTCTCCAGGATCACGCCCTGGGCTGAAGGCAGCGCTAAACCAGAGCCACCCGGGCTGCCCAAAATGAATTCTCTCTTGCACAAAATTCTAGAATAGATGAGAGAAAGAGAGCAGGTGCTGAAGATTCAAGAACATTTCTTCCAGGGCAGCCCGGGTGGCTTACCGGTTTAGCGCTGCCTGCAGCCCAGGGCCATCAGGGAAATACAAATCAAAACCACAATGAGATACCACCTCACACCAGTGAGAATGGGGAAAATTAACAAGGCAGGAAACCACAAATGTTGGCGAGGATGTGGAGAAAAGGGAACCCTCCTGCACTGTTGGTGGAAATGTGAACTGGTGCAGCCACTCTGGAAAACTGTGTGGAAGCTCCTCAAAGAGTTAAAAATAGACCTGCCCTACGACCCAGCAATTGCACTGCTGGGGATTTACCCCAAAGATTCAGATGCAGTGAAACGCCGGGACACCTGCACCCCGATGTTTCTAGCAGCAATGTCCACAATAGCCAAACTGTGGAAGGAGCCTCGGTGTCCATCGAAAGATGAATGGATAAAGATGTGGTTTATGTATACAATGGAATATTCCTCAGCCATTAGAAACGACAAATACCCACCATTTGCTTCAACGTGGATGGAACTGGAGGGTATTATGCTGAGTGAAGTAAGTCAGTCGGAGAAGGACAAACATTATATGTTCTCATTCATTTGGGGAATATAAATAATAGTGAAAGGGAATAGAAGGGAAGGGAGAAGAAATGGGTAGGAAATATCAGAAACGGAGACAGAACATAAAGACTCCTAACTCTGGGAAACGAACTAGGGGTGGTAGAAAGGGGAGGAGGGGGGGGTGACTGGGTAGTGAGCACTGAGGGGGGCACTTGACAGGATGAGCACTGGGTGTTACTCTGTATGTTGGCAAATTGAACACCAGTAAAAGATAAATTTATTATAAAAAAAAAAAAAAAACCCTGGAGACCCGGGATCGAGTCCCACGACCGGCTCCCTGCATGGAGCCTGCTTCTCCCCTTGCCTGTGTCTCTGCCTTTCTCTGTGTCTCTATGAATAAATAAACAAAATCTTAAAAACAAAACAAAACATTTCTTCCACACTTTGATTACAAGGTCGCTGCCGGAGTCGAGCAATGTCCTCCAGCTCTGGCTAGAGGGAAGGCGCGTTTTTTTTCGGGGAAAACAACAGACACGGAAGGCCTCCTGCTCTCGTCCTTTCATCTCTCAAAGAGGTCCACAACTGGCTGCAAAAAAAGGCCAGGACGAGCATGTCCACCAAAAAGCTCCTAAACAAACTCCTGTTTCCTGCCTGATGGTGAAGGCCGCTGGGCAGGTTTTAACGATGAGGCAGGAAGAGGACGAGGTACCTACCGACTTGAGTCAACCTCCAAGATACGTGCATTGGGGAGGAAGAGCCAACGAACAGAGCGACGGGCATACCAGAGTACTAGCTGTGTTTAAAAAAAAAAAAAAGAAAAAAAAAAGATTACGTTTAAACCCAGGCACCGAGGGCAGCCCGGGTGGCTCAGCGGTCAGCGCCGCCTGCAGCCCAGGGCGTGACCCTGGAGTCCCCGGATCGAGTCCCACGTCGGGCTCCCTGCACGGAGCCTGCTTCTCCCTCTGCCTGTGTCTCTGCCTCTCTCTCTTCTGCGTCTCTCATGAATAAATAAAATCTTACATTAAAAAAATAAAAATAAATAAGCCGAGTTATCCTTAAAGAGACAGAACGAGTATTTCCTGAACGTGCGGGGGCCGACCCCGGAAGGCTCCGGGACCCGGGTGGCAGCGGGGGGACGGGGCGCGGGCACTGTACTTCTCCGGCCGCACGCTTCCCCGCCTCCAGGCGCCCCCCCGCGTCCCCCGGGGCAGAGGGCGAGCCCGGAGTGGCCAGGCTGCTCCCGCGCCTCACGGGAGACTCTCGGACACCGGGCGCCGCACCCGATTCGGCGAAACCCCGCGGGTGGGACTTCCTGTGCTTCCGACCCCGAGTTTCCGGATGTGACGGAACAGCCCGTCCCGCCCCGCCCCTTCCGGCGGCGGACCAGGGCTCGCGCGTGCGCACGGGGAGCCAGCCCCGGGTCCTCGCGCGTGCGCACGGGGAGCCAGCCCCGGGTCCCCGCGCGCACGCTTGCACGAGGTGAGAGCGACATGGAGGGTTCAGCTCCGCCGTCACCGTCGTCCTCAACCGCAGCCTCGGCCTCCGCTCCAGAGACCCCGGCCTGCTTGGAGCAGCTGGACAAAGGGCAGGTGAGCAAGGGGGCGGCGGGGAGTGGGGCTTTGAAGCGGGGGTGGCGGTGGGCTTGGGAGGCGCGGGGTGCCGGGTGCAGGCTCCGTGCCCCCGCGGGCGCCCCCGGAGTTGCGGGGAGGGTCGCTGGGTGGCGCTGAGCTCAGCCTGCACGCGGGGAGGCGCCTGCCGCCCCCGAGCCCTGCGGCCTGGGCCGCAGGTGCATTGCAAAGTGCAGCCGGGGGTCCCGGAGTGAGACCATCCCCCCCCCCGCCCCCCGGCTCTGCTTCCCTACCAGTTGACCTGGGCAGGTCGCTTAATTTTGCAAGCCTCAGTGACCCCGGGTTTGAAAGGGGCCTCCGCTGGCTTCGGCTCCTCCCCCGGATCAGAGGAGGCGAGGCCCGTGACGCGCTGTAGCCGGGGCCTGGCACATAGTAAGTGCTCACTAAATGCTGGTCGTGGTGTGTTCGGCTTTTCCCGGCATCTCTGCCTTCATCCTCGAGGGCCCGGGAAACATGTTCCCACCTGGCCCGATGCCTTCACGTGGGAGAGGCCCTTTTCTGTGGGCGGGTGCTGAGCGCAATCTTGGGGTGGTTTCTTTTTTTTTTTTTTTTTTTTTTTATGATAGTCACAGAGAGAGAGAGAGGCAGAGACACAGGCAGAGGGAGAAGCAGGCTCCATGCACCGGGAGCCCGACGTGGGATTCGATCCCGGGTCTCCAGGATCGCGCCCTGGGCCAAAGGCAGGCGCCAAACCGCTGCGCCACCCAGGGATCCCTTGGGGTGGTTTCTGATGGAGTCTGATCCCAAGTTGTAGGATCCTGATGGAGATGCTATTCACATAGAACTTCAAGAGGAAAAAGGGCGGGAGGACGGGGCAAATGCTAAATTAAATTAGATTGAGATTTAATTTATTTGTGTGTCTCTCCACTTTGCAGATTCGAAAAGCGGTGGAAGCACTGTTGGCACACTCCAGGTCCAGGAAGAACGCGAATGGCTTGCTTTTGAATGAGAATGAGAATTTCTTTTTAATGGTGATATTATGGAAGATTCCAAGTAAAGAACTGAGGGTCAGACTGTAAGTTCTGATTTTCTGCCTTTGACCTTGTTATCTGCTTGGTCATTCTGTCTAGCGGTTAACAATCGCCCTTTTGTTTCTGGTGGAAACTTTGGAAACTCAAGATAAAAATGTGAGTTGAAATATGTAATTGTGCCTTAAAAAACAAAACAAAACAAATTCAGGCATGCTTAACTTTCCTAAACATTTCACTAGTTTTCTGGGGCTGGGTGGACAGTTCACCTTAGCAGTTCTACTGGATGCGGAACCTGGTTTTTAGAAGAAATGAGACAGCTTTTGTATTTGTATAGATTCTGTTATCTTTCCATATCATGCTGGTTCCAAGCTAAACTCCTGAGGTCCCAGACTCCTTCATGCAGATGATTAAAAACTTGGCAGTGAGCGCTTTCTGGAAAACAAACCCATGGTGATCACACATTCTTACTGCTATGGGTAGAACTCTTAGGTCAGAGATGCCTTCTCTGCAGAATTGCCAGCAAATAAAACTTGTATTATTTTGTTTTAAGGTTTATTTATTTGAGAGAGAGAGAGAGAGAGAGAGAGCATGTGCACGTGAGCATGAGCGGGATGGGCAGAGAGGGAGAGAGAAATTTAAGCAGACTCTGCCCTGAGCAGCAGAGCTTGGATGTGGGGGCTCAGTCCCACAACTGGGAGATCATGATCTGGGCCGAAACCAAGAGTCAATGCTTAACCGACTGTGCCACCCAGGTGCCCCAAAATACAAGTTATTTTTTTAGTATAAATAGGTCCCCTGTAATATTTGGGACATAAATACTAAAAGAAAACTCACAGAAAGATTAAAGTTTAACTTGTGCTGTATTTTATCTGGCACCCCTGCTTCTGTGAAGTCTTTCATTTCTTTCTTTCTTTCTTTTTTTTTTTTTTTAAGTCTTTCATTTCTTGAAGTCTCCAAAAAAGCCAGTTGTGCTGAAGAAAGTATATCAGAGAGGTGGTTTCTTTTTCTTTTTTTTTTTCCCCCATGAGTGGGGTCATGGGGCTGGTAAGGATGGTTAGAAATTGGGATCCTCAGATTCTCTATTAACTGCTGACCACAAACCTGCCCCAGCAAGTTACCTTAGTCGGTTATGTATACCTCATGCATTCTTTATTCCACACCTCTGCTCAGGCAGTTTCTCTTTTCTGGAAAGCCCTGTCACCTCTAAGATATCTTCCCAGCTACTCTATTCATGATGATTACTACCACTTCCTGGCTCCATATCACTCCCCGTCTTGTTCAGCTAGTCATGCGCCTTCGCCTCTTAGACTAAGGAAATGTTTCCTCAGGACGTGTAGGCCTAAGAAATGGGTTACACCTTTTTCTCGTTTTAAAGACTCAACTGGGGGCTCTCGGGTGACTCAGGTAAGCATCTGCCTTTGGCTTATCATGATCCCAGGCTCCTGGAATCCACCCCACATTGGGCTCCCTGCTCAGCAGAGAGCCTGCTTCTCCCTCTACCTCTGCCTGCCGCTCCCTCTGCTTTTTTTTTTTTTTTTCCTTTTTTTTTTCCCCTCTGCTTTTGTGCACTCTCTCTCAAATAAATATAAAATCTTTAAAAAAAAATTTTAAAGGCTCAACTGTAATAACATACATTTGTTGGTCCCTGTTGGTTTGCTCCATGTTTTCTGTATTATTTTGTGTACAGAGTTTTCTGCAAGGTGAAGTTCTGAACCAGAACTATCCTGATATTACAGATAGTTCTAGCACACTATAGTACACGTCGACGTATAACAACTTATAAAATAATAACCTCACGTGCGCTACTTTGCATAGTCTTTGATTATATTTTAACTCTGGTTGTATCCCACATATTAATTGATATTCTGTTTTATTTTGTTTATATGGAGGGGAGGAGCAGAGGGAGAGAGCGAGAGAGAATCTTAAGCAGACTCCACACCCAGGATGGAGCCCAATGTGGGGCTGATCTCAGAACCACGAGATCACAACCTGGACCAAAATCAAGAGTCAGATGCTTAACTGACTGAGCCACCCTAATTGATATTTTATTGATGATTTACTTGAATCTTAAATCTCTTTTCTGTACCATTGAAAATTAGATGTATTTTTAAATATTCCTGGTAGAGTATTTGCTTAAATAAAATGAAATTTGTTGAAATAACTGAATTTATTGTGTATTCCATGGACTAGAAATATACATTTTTGTCTCTTCTAATACTTTCTTCTTCTGTTCCATCTCTGTATTTTGCAGGGCCTTGCCTCATGGTATTCGATCAGATTTAACAGATATTTGTTTACTTACCAAGGATGAACCCAATTTAACTCCTGAAAACACAGAACGGTTTTACAAGAAGCTTTTGAACAAGCATGGAATTAAAACCATTTCTCAGGTCAGGCGTGGTTAATGTTTTCAGGACAATGAAAAGATCTGATTCAGTCTTTTTTATTTTTATTTTTTAAAGATTTAGCATTTTAAGGTATTTTTGTTTGTTTGTTTTGTTTTGTTTTTTTAAGATTTACTTATTTATTCATTCAGAGAGAGTGAAGAGAGAGGCAGAGACACAGGCAGAGGGAAAAGCAGGCTCCATGCAGGAAGCCCGAAGTGGGACTCGATCCCGGGTCTCCAGGATCACACCCCGGGCTGCAGGCGGCGCTAAACCACTGCGCCACCGGGGCTGCCCCTGATTCAGTCTTTTAATTGAAGTGATAAATAATAGGTTCCTGTACTACCTAGTAACCCAGTATTTCTTTCCTAGAGATTTTATTTTTATTCATCCATCCATTCCTTTTTAAAAATTTTTATTTTTAAGTAATCTCTCCACCCAACGTGGGGCTTGAACTCCATGACCCTGAGGTCAAGAGTCACGTGCTTCACCGATGGAGCCAACCAGACGCCCCCTAGGAATTTAATTTTTTACTTAATTATTTCAAATTTTGGGGGTGCATGGGTAGCTCAGTGGTTGAGCATCTGCCTTTGGCTCAGGGCATGATCCCGGAGTCCTGGGATCAAGTTCTGCATCAGGTTCTCTGCAGGGAGCCTGCTTCTCCCTCTGGCTATGTTTCTGCCTCTCTCTGTGTCTCTCATGAATAAATAAATAAAATCACTTAAAACAATTTTTCCAGTTTTCCTTGGCTTTAGTAGGGCATATTCCATCTTCTCTATGATAGATGAACTGTTAAGATTCCCTCACCTAAAAGCTAATGTGTATATCAGTAACTTTTAAGTCTTGAAGGCTTTACAGAAGCTTGCTCTGTTAGATCATAGTCTGCACTTCCAGAAAATCCCAGGTTTGCCTCTGACTTGGTGCTTCCCTGTTGTGGTTTGTAGTTGTTGGTGTCCTTTCTTTATCTGGCGTCCCAGCTCATTTGTCTCTATGTCCCCAGCGGTTAATACAGTGCTTGGCATGTGTTGGCGATCTCCACGTGTTTACTAAACTGTGGCTCTAGGACATTCTAAGATCTGGGCACAAATTATTAGCCTGAGTGTTTCTCCTTTCTGTTCAAGTTCTTAACATTTCATGTTTTTACTCTTTCTTGTGTTTTCTAGATTATCCCCCTCCGAACTCTAAAAAAGGAGTATAAAGCCTATGAAGCCAAGCTCCGCCTCTTGGGCAGTTTTGATTTCTTCCTTACTGATGCGAGAATCAGGCGGCTCTTACCGTCACACCTCGGGAGACATTTCTACCACAGAAAGAAGTAAGTTTCTTGGTGGTAACTGAATCTGAGCAGAGTGAATGTCATAGATGTGTATACATTCTGTTCCAAGTACCTGTGTGTTGTTACAGAGTTCCTGTACCTGTGAACCTTCTGGCCAAGAATTTATCCAGGGAGATTAATGAATGCATAGGTGGCACTGTCTTAAACATCTCTAAAAGTGGTTCTTGCAGGTAGGCAAAAAGTATCCATGTGTGCCTCGTTCAATCTTAGATTCATTTGATGATAATTGCATAAACTTTTTTGTATTTATTTATTTATTTATTTATTTATTTATTTATTTATGGTTTTATTTATGGTTTTATTTATTTATTCATGAGAGACACACACAGAGAGAGAGAGAGAGGGGCAGAGACACAGGAAGAGAGAGAAGCAGGCTCCACACTGGGAGCCTGACGTGGGACTTGATCCCGGGTCTCCAGGATCAGGCCCTGGGCCGAATGCAGTGCTAAACCGCTGAGCCACCTGGGCTGCCCATAAACTTTTTTTTAAAAGATACTATTTATTCATGAGAGACACAGGGAGAGAGGCAGAGACACAGGCAGAGGGAGAAGCAGGCTCCATGCAGGGAGCCTGATGTGGAACTCGATCCCGGGACTTCAGGGTAGTGGTGGTTACCCTAGCAGACAGAGAATGTGGCTAAACCTTTTTTATTAGGGCTGAGGGGCCAGTTAAGTTTGAGTGCTTGGCAGTTTAGCAGGAGGAGGGGCCTTCTAATCATATTCAGAATCATTTTGAAATGATGATTTCAAATGATTTCCCACAGGGAGCCTGCTTCTCCCTCTGCCTATGTCTCTGCCTCTCACTCTGTGTCTCTCATGAGTAAATAAATAAAATCTTTAAAAAAGAAAAAAAATAAAAATAATCTGACTGGGAAATCTGTGGTCTGGGGATGGGCAGCTGCCCGTAGGGCAGAGCTGTAGGGTACTGCCCCTCCTAAAGATACCCCAGGAGCCTCTGAGTATCCATTGGTGGCACACACCGTAAAACAGTACTGCCAAGATATCTTGACTCTGCTCACCAGGGTGGGCAGATCAGAGTATGGTGGGCCAGATAGGGTTTTCTGGGGTTGTCTTATCTGCAGGTGGTGGTCCCTTAACTGGCTATAATGAAGCAGCTAAGAAGAATTGGTTGTCAGACCTGGGCCCTGGCTCTGGTTATAGGCAGACACCAAAGTAGTGGCTCATGGGAAGTGATTAACTAGCAGGTCATAGGCCTGAGGTCTTGGGATGGATGAGCAGCTGGTGGGGGGAGGCAGCAGCGGTCTCCTCTTTTCCTTAGGGAGTGTTGTGGACAGTGAACAAACAGCACAAACACCCAGACCATTCTTTGCTCTCCTTTCATACCCCCTCCTCCTGCAGCCCCTCATTCATTCTCTTTCTCTCTCTCCTCATGCCCTTCCCCCTCTCCCCTCTCTCCTTCCCTCCTTGTTATCTTTCCATCTGGGAACTCAAGGGTGTGCTTGCAGGTGGCAGTGAGCACACAGTGGGCAGAGTCTTGTCTGTGGCTGGAGGGAGGTGAGAGCACCAGCTCTGCCTCCTCATGCTGTGACGGCCAGCAGACCATGAGCCTGCCTTCCACCTGGAAAGGTGGGGACTGGCAGGAACAGGGTACACAGTGGCTGAGCGATAGAGGATCTTCCCACTTGGCGTCTACCTGCACCCTGTTTCAGGTGAAGTGATGGTCTTGCCCTTGGCCAGAGGACGCTATTACAGGAGGGATGAGAACTGTTTATCTTAGGGGATGACAGCTGGGCCATGGTAGGGGACCATAATGATGCAAGCATCCCTTCTAGGGGGTCTTTCCTTCCAGAACAGTCCCTCCTCAGGAAAGTTCAAGGGCTGACTCTGACTTGTGTTTTCTAGAATGAAGGTAGAACTTCCTCCAGCCCTGCCCACAAACCCATAGGCCTCACTTCGTTAAGCACAGCTCTTCCATCACCGCTTAACAGTATGACATGATTTCAGGAGCAAGGCATTTCTAGAATATGAAAGATAATCTCCCTTTAAAATACATTGAAACTAAGCAAAATATTCAATCAGAGAAAGACAATTGTATGCTCTCATTCAATGTGGAAGGTCATAGGAGATGGGAGGAAAAATAAAACAAGATGAAATCTGAGAGAGATAAACCGTAAGAGACTTTTTTATTTAAGATTTTATTTATTTTATTTTATTTTATTATTTTATTTTATTTTTTTAAAGATTGTTTTTATTTATTCATGAGAGACACACAGAGAGGGAGACAGAGACACAGGTAGAGGGATGCGGGACTCAATCCCAGGACCCCAGGATCACAACCTGAGCCAAAGGCAGATGCTCAACAGCTGAGCCACCCAGGCGTCCCCCATAAGAGACTGTTAATCATAGTAAACAAACAGTCACTGGAGGGGAGGTGGATGGGGGATGGGGTAACTGGGTGATGGGCATTAAGGAGGGCACTAATGTAATGAGCACTGGGTGTTATATACAACTGATGGATCACTGAATTCTACCTCTGAAACTAATACTACACTATGTAAATTAGTTGAATTTCAGTATTAAAAAATACCAGTTCTGTAAAATAACTGCAAAAACAAAAATAGTGAAACCCTGAAGATTTTAATGTTTCTGCCTTAAATTTTTTTTAAGGGTCATGTTTTCACGTTTCTCACATGAATGTGCTTTACTTTGAAAAACAAATCATTTTTTAAAATCACTTGTCTAATAGTGTATTAAATTTCAGTACCATCCGCGTTGGCCACACTGGAATGGAGGTTGAACACATCGTTGATAACATCATCGCTGTTGCGAAGAGGCTTTCACAAAAGTTGCCAGAGGTGCGGTCTTACAGATGCGCCCATTGATTGTTCGTTTAAAAGAAGCAGGAGGGGATCCCTGGGTGGCGCAGCGGTTTGGCTCCTGCCTTTGGCCCAGGGTGCGATCCTGGAGACCCGGGATCGAATCCCACGTCGGGCTCCCGGTGCATGGAGCCTGCTTCTCCCTCTGCCTGTGTCTCTGCCTCTCTCTCTCTCTGTGACTATCATAAATAAATAAAAATTAAAAATAAATAAATAAATAAATAAATAAATAAATAAATAAATAAATAAATAAATAAATAAAAGAAGCAGGACATGGACTGATGATACGGTTTTTGTCTATTGCAGAAGTGGGAGAGTGTGAAACTCTTGTATGTGAAGACAGAGAGGTCAGCTTCCCTGCCCATCTTTTCCTCATTTGTCAGCTGTCAGGATGAAGCCAAGGGAATATGCACTCGTATTCAGAGGAAAAAGGTGAGTAGAATTTTTAAATACCAGGTAGACTTAATCACAGATATAAACATGGCCCATGAAGAGGAGCAGATTCCATTCCTGCCTGACCTTCACTGGTTTTCCAGTGGTTGGGCTCTTGTGTGCATTGTTCCCACTTTTCATGTGAGACCCTTTAGTAGTGGTGTGAATAAAGTATATTGAGGTAGACGGATCTTGTGTTTATTGATAAGTCAGTGATAAGGGCTGAGTAGGCTCAGCAGGAGCCTGTGTAGTGGCAAGAGGAGCTAAAAGAAAACCTAAATCTAGTTTATTAAGAACTTTTTTATGGGGGATCCCTGGGTGGCTCAGCGGTTTAGCATCTGCCTTTGGCCCAAGGCGCGATCCTCCGAGGCCCAGGATCGGGCTCCCGGCATGGAGCCTGCTTCTCCCTCTGCCTCTGTCTCTGTTCCCCTCTCTCTCTCTCTCTCTCTCTCTCTCTTTCTCTCTCTATGTCTATGATGATAAATAAAATCTTAAAAAAAAAAAAAAAGAAAAACTTTTTTATGGACAGAATTTAAGATTGTATTAGGCTAGCAGGTAACCTTTCAGTTTGGGTTTGCAGGTTTTTAGCACTATTTGTACTGTTGCCCCTCTGCCCCCCAAAAAAGCCAGAACAAGAGAAAATTCAGATTTTTTTTCTATGTGTTAGACCAGTCACCTCTCTTAGTTTGCTAGCACTTTTCTTTAGCCATGTTTGTGTGTGTGTGTGTGTTTAATTTTATTTATTTATTCACAAGAGACAGAGAGAGAGGCAGAGACATAGGCAGAGAGAGAAGCAGGCTCCCCACAAGAAGCCTGGACCTCTGGATCATGCCCTGAGCAGAAGGCAGGCGGCTCATCTTCTGAGCCACCCAGACGTCTGTTCTTTAGCCATGTTGTTAATCGTGTTCAGTGGGTTTTTAATTTGGGTTGGTTAGTTATTTCTTCTAAAGGTCACTTTTTTTTTTTAAGATTTTATTTATTTATTCATGAGAGACAGAGAAAGAGAGAGGCAGAGACACAGGCAGAGGGAGAAGCAGGCTCCATGCAGGGAGCCGGATGCAGGACTTGATCCCGGGTCTCCAGGATCACACCCTGGGCTGAAGGCAGCGCTAAACCGCTGAGCCACCCAGGCTGCCCGTTTTGTTCTTTTTCAGATTGACTTTACTTCTTTTACTTTCTTTTTACCTACCTGTAAATAGCCCTCCAGTTCACCTTCATTCCTGGAACATGTTAAACATTATTATTTGTTGTCTGATCCGTCGAGAAGTACCAGTGTTGGTGTCACAGCTGGTCTGTGCATCTGCTGGTTCCTTGTGGGCTCAGTTGTCTTTGTGTTGTGGTCATCACATTTGGGAAATTTTTGTAGAAATAATTTGAGGTGGAGGATGAAGATCTTAATCTAGAGGATTTCCATTTCCATCTCTTGGGTACCTTGGGGTCCAGGGCTCCCTGAAAGCACATTTAAAGCTTGAGATTCCCTGAACGTTTCAGAGCAAACCATGCTGAGAGTCTGCACAGCTCCGCCTCCTGTTCATCTTTACCCTGAGAGTATCTCACTAGCCTCCCAGCTTATCATGGGGAGTTCCTCTTAGAATCCCTGCCTGGTGTAGACACTGGGGTTTGATTTTTCTCCATCCGCTTGGACTCCCTGTTAAAAATTAGAGATCAGCAAATACTCTTGGCAAAATTTGCTTCTGGGCTCACTTACCCATTGGGTTTTTGTTTTAAAAATGTCTTGCAGGTAGTTGGTTCCCTGATGACTTCAAGAAAAAAAAATTTTTTTTAAATATATTTTAACCCTAATTTTTTATTTATTTTCATTGGGAAGATGATCCAAAAAAAAAACAGATTGCTGTTCTCAGAAGCAAGGAATCTGAGTTTTTTGCCAATTGTCAGCAGATTCATTTGAGGACTTTGTGAAAGTGTTGGAATTGCTGGTTAAAATGGAATTGGACACGATTATGGATGTTACCTAACGTGACTATGTAGTTAGGATAATGGACCTCTAGCTGTGTAAAGTTGCTGTTTTAACTTCTCAGCCACAACCCTGAAGTAGGGGGAAAAAAATCAGTTGTGAGTTTTTTTGAAACAATTTTATTGAGATAAATCACATCAGAATATTCTACATTTAGGATAATTCCTTAGTCCCCCATAAACAAGATCAGCTTTTACAGAAGCTCTGATTGCATACTTCAGTTACCCGGGTTCTGAGTCCCAACGTGTAATTCACAGAGCACGCATCTTGCACTATGAGCCAAAACCAAAGTGGACTTGATGTGCAAATGCTGATAACAGGGTTTGTTTGCTCAGAGTTGGTACAGATTGAGGCACTTTCCAGGAGCTTACAGTTCATAAGAACTGGAAGTGCTAAATCTGTGCCATTTATTTGCCAACAAGCGTATCCCTTACTAAAATTATGCTGGGGTCTTGTGTGGGTTTGTTTGTTTGTTTATTTATTTTGTAGGAAGCAAAGAAAAAACAGAAACAAAAAGAGAATCGTGAAAAACAAAAAGAGAAGAGAAAAAACAAAAGGCTTGAGAAACAGGGTAAAAAGGCTGCATCGGCCCCAAAGGAAGAGGATGCGGACCCCAAAATTAGTGATGCTGTTGCGAAGGACCCTGCCCCACAGAAGGAGAAGATGCAAGCTCGTGAGAAGAAAGAGGCCGGTAAAGGAAAAACCCAGCAGAAGGTGCAAGACGAGTCCGAAGACGAGATCCCACTCCTCGTACCAATAGGGACTCCAGCAAAAGAAAACATAGAGGTATTTTTTATTGATATTCATTATAATTCTAGGAAACACTGCCCATGGCTTTAAAATGCAGGTCGGGAGAAATTTGGGCAGTGGTTCCGTTTCTAATGGTGCGTCCTGCCCTGCCCCGTAGTTAGGAAACAGGATCCGGGGAATGACATACAGAAGTTTTATTATCGTTCACTGTAGAGGCACAGATGAGGACACATCATGTACCCTTGGCAATAGTTTTTATATGTAATTCAAAATAATGTTCAGTAAGGAAGTCTTCATAGTGTCCTTGGAGATGCTAATGAAGTTATTGGGGAAAGGGCATAATGTTTGGCTTTTGTTTATTTATTTTAAAGATTGGTTTATTTGAGAGAGAGAGAGAGAAAGCATGAGTGGGGGGCAGGGGCAGACTCCCCACTGAGCAGGGAGCCCAATGTGGGGCTCCATCCCAAATTACAGATTTAAGGTCTGTTTGACATAGACCCCAGGACCATGACATGAGCCAAAGGCAGATGCTCAACTGCAGTGAGCCACCCAGGCGCCTCAACATTTGGCTTTTAAATGTATGCACACTTGTGGGGGGAAGGTAGTGAATAATAGGTAGTTAATACTGTGTGCTATAGTTATTAGAGAATTTTGTTTCTTTTACATTTCTTATGTTTTCCAAATTTCCCATAATAATCCTGTTGTTTTACATTTACTAAAAAAGCGAAGTTTTGCTTTGCTGGTTGTTGTCGTCTCTCTAACGTCCTCCCATATTGGACGTGCCCATCGCTGGAGTCCTGTCCAGCAGCAGTCACCTGAGGTCCTGGCAAGTGCAGGCCTCCTGTTGTGCAACACACTTGCCTAAGAGACTCCCAGTCTGCCTTTGGGAAGCAGGGTTTCCCGACAGGCCACCCAGGTGGTTTTGACACACACAGGCTGGGAACCTTCTGTCCTAACCCACAGGCAAGGCGTTTATTACTGAAGGTGGAGAAGAGTCAGGTTTGGGGCACAGGCTCCCTGTGATGCCCCCACTGGGCACTTCAGGGGTCCCTACCAAGGGCAAAGGTGGTTCTCTTTTGACTGGACCTGATGGAGATCACCAGGGTCCTTGCTATAGTTTTTAATGGAAAACAGGTGCCCTTCAAAATGCCTGTGAGGCAAAAGGCAAAGCCACCTCCATCTCATTGTATTGAGGTATACCTTTTAGGGGTGACATGAAAAAGATACTAGCTCTTGGAGTTACAATATCAGGATTTGTTTTCCCTTGGACTTACTCTGCTTTTTCTTAGGTGCAAAACCACGCTGCAGGAAAGAAGTCTCAAAAAAAGAGTCCTGGTCCCAACAGACCCCGTGGAAAAAAGAGAAAGGCCTGTCCAGGTTTGGAGACCCCGAAGGCTGCAGAGGCCAAGACTCCAGGTAACGGCCCAGAGAAGAAGCCAAGAATCAAAGAAGAGGCAGAGAAAGAAAGAAACTCTTCACTGGGGAAAAAAGACCCAAGACAGAAGACCAAAAAGCCAGGAGCCAGGTTCTTTACTACTGCTAATAAATCTGCAAAAAAAGCTCCCCACACCCCCAAACAGTGGCCCAAAAAGCGCAAAGTACCCCAGTCAACCTAACAATCAAGAGACTCAAGCAGAAGGAAACCTCCGAACTCCCCAAAGAGCTTTTTGAAAATGCCGGAGTCCCAAGCCCCCACTCCTTGCAGCCTTCTCCGGGCGTGAGGTCAAGACTTAAATATTTTTTAGAACCTTTGCAGGTAATTCTGACGTATGTTCGTGCGCAAGAGAACCAGTAGTTGTGAAATAAATCCGTTTTTTAAGTTGCCCTTCTGTGTATTTGCTAATATGACAGGGAAAATACAGCGCTTGTCTCTGCTTCTCTGTGGCTGTCCATTTACTTACTAGAGCCTGCCGTTTACTGCCGAGCGATGCGGGCCTTCCCGACACTGTTGCTTTGACTTGAATCCCTAACATGTGGTCCTTACCCCGTCTGCTTTCCACCTTCTGTTCACTGAGGCTCCGTTACCCTGGTTTGTGCAAACCCTCCCAGTGCTTTTCCTCAGGCCTAGAGTGGGCTCACTGTGGAACTTACGAGAAACCCTTGCTGGGTTTTGGAAAGGACCCTTGAGATCAAAATAATTGGTTTTGGTGGTCGTCGGCCAAGTCTGTGGGTCACTGAGTTAGCGTGCATTCAGTGAGGTTAGTCAACAGGGAGCCATGGGTAGAGGCACCGGGTTGAATCCAGACCCCTCAGCCTGCGTGGATTTACTCCCATGTACACTGGGAACACTTTGGATGACCATCAAATATATTCTGGAGCAGGAAAGGACTCTTGAAGTACTCAGCCTCTCCCTGGATTTGAATTGAGGCCCATGTCCCTGGCAGTAAGTGTTGGAGGCACTGTCCTACAGCAGAGGCCCAATGAAGCCTGCTTTCCAAGATAACGTGCTCCAGAAACAAGTCCAGCTTCAGGTGGTCCTCCAGCAAGTCAGAGGAGTGAGAGCTTTTGGTTTTTAGTACTCACAAATTAGATTGTGACATCAACTCCTTACGTCACAAAAGCTCCTAAAATAAAAAAAATGGGACGCCTGGGTGGCTCAGCGGTTGAGCATCTTCCTTCAGCTTAGGACGTGATCCCAGGATCCGGGATTGAGTCTCGCATCAGGCTCCCTGCGGGGAGCCTGCCTCTCTATGTGTGTGTCTCGTGAATAAATAATAAATATTTTTAAAAAATTGTCATCGGGCTGTTCTTGTAGCTTTCGCGTATACACTTAATGTAGCGCATTAGCATAATCCAATTGTTCTTGCACAGAAACAAGATGACCTGGGAACACAGCCAGACTTGCTTCACGTGTTCAGAGATGGAGATTAAAGTACTGTTTGGCAGAGACAAACTCATGTACATAATCATGCTAGTCTGCCTCTTCGGGACAGAGTTTGGGAGTGGGAGAGAGACAGCTGTATGGTTTTTAATCCAACCTTTAACCAAATAAGGACTTTGCAACACCAAGTGATTCTTTGGCCTGTGACTTTGTCCTGATTGAACATGAGCACCCGTTTTACCTTGTCCCTTTGTTTCATTTGAAAATTCTCTCATAAATGGCAGATTTAAACGTTTTAAGCAAGATGCTCATTTTTTGATGAGGGAAAGCCACGGTGGGGGAATTGGTGAAAATTCTGAATTGCAATGAAAAGGCACAGGTCATGCTGCTGGGTTTCTAAGGCTTAGGCACCGTCCCAGCTGGCTGATGGGCAGTGAGCCGTCAGTGGTCTGTCTACGCAGGGGCCAGGAAGAGTATGGGAAGTCTGTGCAACGGTGAATCATACTCTCAGGGTTACGAGAGTGAGTGTGTGGCTGATTTTTTGTTAAATATTGCTTGCATGTGACCCGGGGATGAGGGGAGAGGGAAAGAGAATCTTAAGCAGACCCTTCACCCAACATGGGGCTGGATCTCAACCCTGAGGTCATGACCTGAGCAGAAAACACGAGTCAGATGTGTTTTAACCTGCTACACCCCACCCAGATGCCCTGTCAGCTGTGTAAGGATTTAAATAGCAAAGAAATCTTTCCATTTTATTAAATATTTGAAGGCTCTACGCTACCTATATTTCTTTATCCTTAAACTGCTACTGTTTGGGGGGCACCAGAATGGCTTAGTCGGTTGAATGTCCGACTCGATCTTAGCTCAGGTCTTGATCTCAGGGTTGTGAGTTCCAGCTCCACACTGGCGTGGAGTCTACTTTAAAAAAAAAATGCTACTATTTTCCCTGTGTTAATGTGCCCAGCACCAAGATTCCAAGTAGAACTTTATGAGCCATAAGAGGCCCTCATCAATCCTTGGGTCTTAAAAGAAATAATGAGTGTGGTGATGGACCACAGATAAAATTTGGATTGTGATTATTTCAGGGTGATGGGCTTGGAGAGAAAAGAAACTGTAGATTTTTTTTTTTTTTTTAAAGATTTTATTTAGAGGCATCTGGGTGGCTCAGTTGATTGAGCATCTGCCTTCAGATGATAAATGATCCTGGGGTCCTGTAGTTGAGCCCCACATCAGACTTCCTGTTTAGTGGGGACCCTGTTTCTCCTCCTCCCCTCTTGTGCTCTCTGTGTCGTTATCTCTGTGTGTTTGTCTCTCTCAAAATATTTTAAATTTTTTAAAAATTTATTCATGACAGACACAAAGAGCAGAGACACAGGCAGAGGGAGAAGCAGGCTCCCTGCAAGGAGCCCCATGCAGGACTCAATCTCAGGACCCCGGATCACGCCCTGAGCTGAAGGCAAATGCTCAACCACTGAGCCACCAGGAGTCCCTAAATGGTTGGTTTGTTTGCTTTGAGATCTTATTTATTTATTAGCGAGAGCACAAGTGGTGGGGAGGGGCAGAAGGGACGAGCAGACTCCCAGCTGAGCAAAATGCCCAATGCGAGGCTCGGCCCCAGGATTCCAAGATCATGACCTGAGCCAAAGTCAGACGCTTAGCTGACGGAGCCACTCAGGCAACCCCAAGATGATCCAATTTTTTAAATAAGCAAAGGATCTGAATGGACATTTGCCCAAAGAAGATCTACAAATGGCCAACAATAAGCACAGGAAAAATTGATGTAGGGCATTCCCCGTGGCCCAGCGGTTTAGCGCCGCCTTCAGCCCAGGGTGTGATCCACTCCCACATCGGGCTCCCTGCACAGAGCCTGCCTCTCCCTCTGCCTGTCTCTCTCTCTCTCTCTCTGTCATGAATAAATAAAATCTTTTAAAAAAATTGATATACATCATTAGTCACCAGGGAAATGCAAATCAAACCTACCGGATACTGCTTCACGCTACTAGGATTTCTCTAATCTGAAAGACAGAAGATGCATATGGAAAAATTGGGAGGGTGGGCAAAATAGGTGAAGGGGATTAAGACGTACAAACTTCCAGCTGAAAAATATATCCAGGATCTCACGGATCCTGGGATTGAGCCCTGTGTCAGGCTCAGGTGTGTCGACGGTGACATTAAAGCTAGTTCTGCTAGAAAAGGAGGTATATGGGGATACCCAGGGGTGCAGTCAGTTGAGAATGTGACTCTTGGTTTCCGCTCAGGGTGAGACCTCAGAGTCCTGGGATTGAGCCACGCATAGGGCTCCATGCTCAGCAGGGTGCCCACTTGAGACTCTCTCTCTCTCCTTCCTCTGCCCCTCCCCCTGCATACTCTCTAGAATAAATAAATACATCTTAAAGAAAGAAGGGACGCCTGGGTGGCTCAGTCGGTTAAGTGTCTGCCTTGGGCTCAGGTCATGATCCCAGGGTTCTGGGATTGAGTCCCACATTGAACTCCCTGCTCAGTGGAGAGCCTGCTTCTCCCTCTGCCTCTTATCCCTGCTCATGCTTTCTCTCTCTCAAAGGAATAAATAAAATCTTTTAAGAAGAAAAGAAAAGGAGGTATATGAAAATGACTAGAAAAACTCCCCAGGCCTGTTCAGGGGGAAATGTTTCCAACAAGATTCCAAAAAGTGCCACAGAGGTCTACTCTGTGGTTCAGGAAAACAGACACACACACTCATGGTGTAAAGAAGTAGAGCTGGGATCTCTGGGTGGCTCAGCGCCACCATTGGCTCAGCCCAATGCGGGACTCGATCTCATGACCCTGAGATCATGACCTGAGCTGAAACCAAGAGTCAGATGCTCAACCAGATGCCCTTTTAACCTTTCATGTCAAATTTAATCAGTTGTATTTAAGATGTAAAAATCTAAATGTATCCCTCAAGTAGTAACAGAGCTTCAGGAAGATGTCAGGTCAAGCCTACTCAAGTACCCCTGGCACAGGACTTGATTTTCAGAAGCAGTCTCGGGATGTCATGAGATAGCTTTGTGAAATGCATGGAAAGATTATTAAGAACTTCCCATGAGGGATCCCTGGATGGCGCAGTGGTTTGGCGCCTGCCTTTGGCCCAGGGCGCGATCCTGGAGATCCGGGATCGAATCCCACGTCAGGCTCCCGGTGCATGGAGCCTGCTTCTCCCTCTGCCTGTGTCTCTGCCTCTCTCTCTCACTGTGTACCTATCATAAATAAATAAAAATTAAAAAAAAAAAAAAAAAAAAAAAAAAGAACTTCCCATGACCAACGCTGTGGAAAGTCTACTCACCTGGTCCCGCTGCAGGAGGCCCCGTGAAGCAGCAGGTGACTTGTGCTTTCGACAAGGGACGTGGGAATTCTCAAGCTCAGGGACGATGGGAAACATGGGGATGAAGTGGGCGGGAGCCAAGGAGGCCTCCCTCCTCTTGACCAAACCATCATCAGCTGAAGCCAAATGAAACCACCTCCATCGAGAGACAGGGGGCCACAAATCAGGATTTCCCGGTTTCCCACCCAGATGGATAACTACTGCAAAACAGCGTCCCACCAGCCTCTCCTGGAAAGAGTTTTCTTTCTCAGGCCCTGGGCTTTGGATAAATTGGGGGAAAGCTAAGCCGATGGGTAAGATGCCAATTAGCCAAGAGACACACCAAGAGCTGCGTTTGGCGTTTCGATGGGACAGGAGTTGGCTGTTGTTAAGGAGACACATTTAATCAGGTAAAGCAAACTGCAATTTAACAAAATATAAGTTGTGCTGTGTTCAGAAGTCATTAAATTTTTTGTTGTTGTTGCTACCAGGTGAGGTCAGGTATGTTTTTCCTAGAAACAGAAACAATCCTGTTCACATCAAAATATGGGAATAGAAAGAGCCTTGTGAGAGCTGTGTCACTGAGTTCTGTGAACTTTCAAGGTTACGTGCAAAAATCACATAATGATTTTTTTTATCCAGTTATTCTTACTGAGCTGGCGATCTATCAAGTCCTCAGTTTTTTTGTTAAGAATAAGAGACATCTACAAAAAAAAAATAGAATAAGAGACATCTACTTGCAAAACTACTTGTTAGGGTGACTTACTTTCTTAGAAAGTCATTTCTTAGTATTTGGACCTCTTGGTTTGAGGAAAAATAGAGATTCCCAGAGGAACAATGTAAAAAAAAACCTTATGGATTAAAATAAATAGAGTAGGTATCGAAATATAAGTTCCCATAATTGTGAAGTGCTGCTTTAACACTTTTTTGAATATTTTATTTGAGAGAGAAAGCACAAGCAGGGGAAGGGACAAAGGGAGAGAGAGAATCTTAAGCCGACTCCCCCTTCCCCCCACCACCAACCCAGAGCTGCAGAGCCTGATGCAGGGCTTGATCCAACTACCCTGAGATCATGACTCAAGCTGAAACCAAGAGTCAGGCACTTAACTGACTGAGTCACCCAGGCACCCCATTGCTTCCTAAAAATGTCTTCAAATGTCACAAGGCATAGCAGCACCAGGATTTGCTGGTGGGTTATATGCCAGAGAAATGAAAAGATGAAAATAAGAGGAGTTACTCCCTATTTACCCCATTGATGAGAAACCATGTCCGTCTTTGCGTGGGTCCTGCGTGGTCCTGAGGCAGCAGGCAGCCCGTGTGTCTGCTAAATTAGCCCACTGAGGCAGGGTTTCCTCACGGCTCTGTCCTTAACTCTGCCCCTCACAAGTGGTCCCTTGGAAGTCTGGTGACCTTAAGAAGCTCTTCAGGTCCCTCAGGCCAGGACAAGAGCATCAGTAGGAAGTACCTGCAAGCTTTCTTCCCTCTTGCGCATCAACCCCGCTTCCAGGTCGTCCCAGTGACAGAGGAAGGGAGAAGGGGACCCTGCGCTGGGGTTCAGTGTCCCCTTTCTGCCTCGTCTAAGCCAGCCTGTCGCTTTTAGCATGGATTCTGTTCCATCTGTGTCTCAGTGAAACAACAGAGCTCGTGCTTTATGTTCCATTTCATGTGTATCTGAGTTAGTTCAAAAATCTTAAATATAAAAAAAAAAATCTTAAATATGCCACCGAATAATATTGCTTTTCCCTTAAATGCAATTATGTTCTGGTTCTTTAAGTGTCTGCTAGCGAACCTCAGACTACCCGGTGTAACCAATTTAGTCGTGGTCTTTCTGGGAATGATGCAGAAGTTTGTGATACATGGCCTCATAAAAAAAAATAATAATTAAAAGAAATTAAAAATATATACTTAGGCATCTGGGTGGTGCAGTCAGTAGGGCGTCTGACTCTTGGTTTCAGCCCAGGTTGTGACCTCAGGGTCATGAGATGGAGCCCCGTGTCGGGCTCTGGGCTCGGTGAGGAGTCTGCTTGAGATTCTCGCTCTCTCACTCTCAAAATACACACACATCCTCCTGGATTTTCTGCCAATCTTTTTTTTTTTATTTTAAAGATTTTATTTATTTATTCATGAGAGACACAGAGAGAGAGAGAGAGGCAGAGACACAGGCAGAGGGAGAAGCAGGCTCCATGCAGGGAGCCCGATGTGGGACTCGATCCTGAGACCCTGGGATCATGCCCTGAGCTGAAGGCAGGCACCAAACCCCTGAGCCACCCAGGGATCCCATCAGGGCAGCCCCGATGGCCCAGCGGTTTGGCACCACCTTCAGCCTGGAGTGTGGTCCTGGAGACCGGGATCCAGTCCCACGTCGGGCTCCCTGCAGGGAGCCTGCTTCTCCCTCTGCCTGTGTCTCTGCCTCTCTCTCTCTCTCTGTGTCTCTCATGAATAAATAAATAAAATCTTAAAAAAAATAAAAAGTTTGCTCTCAGATTTGTCCAGAAAGTAAGTTCTCTGCTAGCATGAGGACGCTTGATAACGCATACGAACATACTTAAAACTTTATCAGAAGCTCTGTCACGCCTAATGTGGAGATAGGCTTCTGGTCAACCCTTAAAAAAAAAAAAATCTTGAACACCAACAAAAAATAAATTCATATAAAAAATAAAAATAAACAAATGAATAAATAAAAAATAAAATGTTGGCACAGGGGGGAAAAAAGAAAAAAGAAATCTAACTTTTACCTTTTCCTGTCCATCATCCTGCAGATAAGCTCACCATGATCCCGGCGACTCAAGCTCATAGGCCGAGGGCCTGGTTTTCAAGAATAACCCAGGAAGCATGGTCACGGAGATTCTGCAAACGCTTCTGTTTGTTCTACGCTGGACTGATCATTTTGCTGCTTGAAATTGCCGTGGTGGCTTCCTCTGATCAGTTACCTTTCTTCCTCTCGGTGACAATGATGGCTTCTGGCGTTCTTTTTGTCCTCGTTACTGGAGGGATGGCCCTGTATGAATTACGCCAAAACTCCAAGGAATACACCACTCTGGGACAGGAGGAAGGAGAGGGCTGTCACCCCGCCCGGGGTCAGTCAGAGGGTTTCGAAGTAGAAGCAGCCATGGCTAGCACCCGGCTCTAACATTAGACACCCGGATGCCCCGGGGCCTTTTAGCCTCAGAACCTTCCAGGAGTATTGCTTACCTAGAAATAAACTCTGGCCTCAGAAAGCTTTGTTGCCTGAATGTGAGATGTTTCTGTCCCAGCTCACCTATATGAACCCTCCTAAGAAGTCCTCTCTCTCTGGGCAGCCGGGGTGGCTCAGCGGTTTAGCATCTGCCTTCGGCCCAGGGCCTGATCCTGGAGACCTGGGATCGAGTCCCATGTCGGGCTCCCTGCATGGAGCCTGCTCCTCCCTCTGCCTGTGTCTCTGCCTCTGTGTGTGTGTCTCTTATGAATAAATAAATAAAATCTTTAAAATGAAAAAAAAAAGAAGTCCTCTCGGGCAGCCCTGGTGGCGCAGCAGTTCGGTGCCGCCTACAGCCTGGGGTGTGATCCTGGGGATCTGGGATCGAGTCCCACATCGGGCTTCCTGCATGGAGCCTGCTTCTCCCTCTCCCTCTGCCTGTGTCTCTGCCTATGAATAAATAAATAAAATCTTAAAAAAAAAAAAAGAAGTCCTCTCTCTCAGATTCATGTCTGGTGAGGGAAATGCTTTCCTCCTGCTTGTTTCTCCCAGACTTCTGTCTTCCTCCCATCATTGAAGATCCAGCTGCTGCCCCTTATTCTGGTTCTTTCTGTCAACTCCTGCAGATTTTATTTAAAAAAAAAAGATTTTATTTATTTATTCATGAGAAGAACAGAGAGAGAGAGAGAGAGGCAGAGACACAGGCAGAGGGAGATGCAGGCTCCCTGCAGGGAGCCCGACGTGGGATTCTGGGACCCGATCCCGGGATCAAGCCCTGAGCCTAAGGCGCATTCTCAACTGCTGAGCCCCCCGGACTGCCCCTCCTGTAGATTTTAATGTCTATGGAGGGGAGCCTCCCAAGAGGGCAGGTGGCCGGCCTTCTTCACCTGCACTGTCTTGTTCTTTTCCCCATCAGATGCCCACCTCTGTGCTCCTGTTTTGCACCTTATCATAAACACTATCTGTGAGACTCCCCAAAACATCATTTTTGGCCCCTCATCCCCTCGCCATGCATTCTTCCCCACTACACACACCTCGTCTATCACTCCTGATGACTTGGTGTCATGCCCTGCACTTGACAGCTCTCTGTTGTGAAGAGTCATGGAACACTTTGATGTCTGGCTCCTCGCTCTCCAACAGGGCCTTCACTTGCTTCTTGTCCCATTGGGCTCCTTGGAGTCCAAGAAAACCAGAGCCACACAGTGGGTAAGGTGGTAAAAACAGGGGCACCTGGGTGGCTCAGTGGTTGAGCACCTGCCTTGGGCTCAGGGCATGATCCTGGGGTCCTGGGATCGAGTCCCACATCAAGCTCCCCACAGGGAGCCTGCTTCTCCCTCTGCCTGTGTCTCTGCCTCTCTCTGTGTCTCTCATGAATAAATAAAATATTTTTTTAAGGTGGTAAAAACAGATTTCACTCAGGAACTATGGCTAGAGTGGAAAAGAGACCACTGTGTAGAGCCGGGCTCAACTTCAAATACAGTAAGGACAAGTGGGGATGGATAGCCCGGGAGCAGGATGGGTGGGTGGGACATCATGTAGAGGAAACCACACAGGTGAAGGAGGATTCCCGCTGGAGGTGAGCCAGGTGGTCAGACATGGCCTGAAGGATGGTGGGTGCGGGGGCTCCTCACTAGACCAGCCCAGCAAGACTCTTGCTAAAATTGGACAAATACAGAGACAGATTTCTGAAGTGCAACTGCTGAGTCCTACCTGGGAAGAGGATTCAGAGGAAGCTGTCTAAACTTTGGTCAAGGAGAGACTGTTGGGATGCCTGAGTGGCTCAGTGGTTGAGCATCTGCCTTTGGCTCAGGGTGTGATCCCAGCATCCTGGGATCGAGTCCCACATCAGGCTCCCTGCGTGGAGCCTGCTTCTCCCTCTGCCTGTATCCCTGCCTCTCTCTATCTCTCTGTGTCTCTCATGAATAAATAAAATCTTTTTTTTTAAAGGAGAGACTGTCATTGGAAATACCCCCAATTTTTCACCCCTTCTAACTCTACAGGCCTGGGGACATAGGAACTTGACTTAAACTATCCACTGTGTCTCTGAATCTACAGCCCCAAACAACTGGGAGCAAATCATGCCAAAAGGTTGGCTGGTTTGTTTTGAACTCATGACCACTCTGTCAAAGGACACTTCTTGTTTCTCTCCTTCCTTTTCGATGTGTCCCCCATACCTTCAGCCCTACTGGAGATTGAAGATTGTTACTTAATATAAGTGACTGAAGAAAATATCTTCCTGCTCCCTCCTCTGACATGTGGGATTGCACAATGAAAATGATCCCTGAGTAGCCTGGATGGCTCAGCGGTTTAGTGCCACCTTCAGCCCAGGGCATGATCCCAGAGTCCCGGGATCGAGTCCCACCTCGGGCTCCCTGCATGGAGCCTGCTTCTCCCTCTGTGTCTCTGCCTCTCTCTCTCTCTCTCTGTGTGTGTGTGTGTGTGTCTCATGAATAAATAAAATCTTTAAAAAAAAAGAAAATGATCCCTAACTATGTCACCTCCTCTCCCTGGGAGTCCCAGCCCACAAAGCCTTACCCAGCAGCCCCCCAGTGCCTCACCCTGAAATATGAACAGAGAGCCCAGAAACTAGAACTTTCGGGAATGTTTCTGCCATGATCAGCAAACTCAGAAGGCTTTAGAGGACTCGGGGACCACTCAGGGAGCAGCAAGAGAATGAAATGTTCTTTCAAGTTGTATTTAACATTTTCAGACATATGGGAAACCTAGTGTAGAAATGAAATAAGTATAGGGTGTTATGAAGGATCAGTGACAAAAAGCAAGAGCTCTTGGAGCTTAAGAAAAATGAAGGCAGATGGCTTTTCTAGCTGTTGGTTGAGTGTCTGACTCTTGATTTTGGCTCAGGTCATGATCTCAGGGTCATGAGATCAAGCCCCTAGTCTGGCTCTGTGCTGGGAGTGGAGTCTGCTTGAGATTCTCTCCCTCTGTCCCTTCCCTTGCTCGTGTGCACACACACTCCCTCTCAGTAAATAAATAAAATATATTTTTTAAATGGCATATATTAAAACTCCAAAAATTTCTGGATGATAGAAACTTGAGAAGAACCATCTATAATGGGGAAAACTCAATATCCAACAGTATGTAATTTAAAAAAAAGATACAGTAGAATAAGAATAAAACATTTTACTGTCCCTAAAACTGATATCGTAAAGAAGTAATCATAACAGGAAATCATATTAATGGTAATTGTTTCCAAGTAATGAGGTAAGTAGATCTTTGTTTTTTTTTTTTAAGATTTTATTTATTTATTCATGATAGTCACACAGAGAGAGAGAGAGAGAGAGACGCAGAGACACAGGCAGAGGGAGAAGCAGGCTCCATGCAGGAGCCTGACATGGGACTCGATCCCGGGACTCCCAGGATCACTCCCTGGGCCAAAGGCAGGGGCTAAACCGCTGAGCCACCCAAGCGCCCCTGTCAATTAATTTTTTTTAAGTAGGTTCCGTACCCAATATGGGGCTTGAACTCACAACCCTAAGATCAAGAGTCACATGCTGTATGACTGAGCCAGCCAGATGTCCCTGGAATTTCTTTTTCAATGAAAAAAAAGTAAACTGTCATTTATCTTATCTCTTTAATTACTTAAATTACTTTAATGGCCCCAAACTAACCTAATATTTATAAAAGAGGGAGCAGTAAGGGGGCACCTGGCTGGCTCAGTCAGTGGAGTGTATGACTCTTAATTGTGGGGTTGTGAGTTCAAGTCCCACATTGGGTATAGAGATTACTTAAAAATAAAATATTTGGGGATGCCTGGGTGGCTCAGCAGTTGAGTGCCTGCCTTCGGCCCAGGGCATGGTCCTGAGTCTTGGGATCGAGTCCCACATCAGGCTCCCTGCATGGAGCCTGCTTCTCCCTCTGCCTGTGTCTCTGCCTCTCTCTCTCTCTGTCTCTCATGAATAAATAAATAAAATCTTTAAAAAAAATAAAGTAAAATCTTTGGGGCACCTTCGTGGATCATTAAACATCTCCCTTTGGCCTGGGTCATGATCCCAGGGTCCTGGAATCCAGCCGTGTGTCCAGCTCTCTGCTCAGTGGGGCATCTGTTTCTCCCTCACCCACCACTTGCGTGCTCTCTCTCTCCCTTAAATAATAAAAAAAAATATTTACATATTTGAGAGACAGGAGTGCGTGAGTGAGGGGAGGGTCAGAGGGTGAGGGAGAGACTCTCAAGCAGACTTCCTGCTGCACACAGATGGCACCCTCCCAGCCCACCCAATGCTGATGCTCAGTCTCAACGAACCCAAGATCATGACCCAATCCAAAACCAAGAGTTGGATGCTTAACCAACTGAGCCACTCAGGAGGGCCCCCAAAATAAAATCTTTATTTTTTTTGAAGATTTTATTTATTTATTTATTCATGAGAGACACAGAGAGAGAGAGAGAGAGAGGCAGAGACACAGGCAGAGGGAGAAGCAGGCTCCATGCAGGACCCCAGTGTGGGACTTGATCCTGGAACCCCCAGATCCTGTCCTGAGCTGAAGGCAGACACTAACCACTGAGCCACCCAGGCATTCCAATAAAATCTTTAAAATTAAAAAAATAATAATAAAAGAGGGAACAGATAAACAATGATATGCACATGTTGTGCAAAAACTACTCAGCGTAAAGAACAGGCTGCTGATACTCAAAACAACAGGGGTGAATTTCAAAATAATCATCCACAATGAAAGAAGCAAAACAGAGAAGATTACACACTTAATGCTGTGTAACCAGCATTGCCCGGTTTCCCACCCAGATCAATAACTACCACAAACAGTGTCCCACCAGCCTCTCCTGGAAAGAGTTTTCTCATGTAAAATGCAAAGCAACCTACAGATCCGTGGTAACGGGATATAGGAGAGAGGCAGGTATGGATGATCCAGGGGTACAAGGAAACTTCTAGGAGCAACGGATGGGTTTCTCATCTTATTCGTGCTGATGCTTTCACAAATATATACCCATATATACCAAAAGTCATCAATTGCACACTTTGAATTTGTGCAGCTTTGTCCCTCATTTTAATCTCCACGCAGCTGGGAATAAAGAAGCATAGAGGGAATGATCCTAAGCAGCGTTTCCCACCCTTGCTGATATGTTAGGAAGCCCCAGCTGCTGTGGAAAGTCTACTCACCTGGTCCCGCTGCAGGAGGCCCCGTGAAGCAGCAGGTGACTTGTGCTTTTGACAAGGGACGTGGGAATTCTCAAGCTCAGGGACGATGGGAAACATGGGGATGAAGTGGGCGGGAGCCAAGGAGGCCTCCCTCCTCTTGACCAAACCATCATCAGCTGAAGCCAAATGAAACCACCTCCATCGAGAGACAGGGGGCCACAAATCAGGATTTCCCGGTTTCCCACCCAGATGGATAACTACTACAAAACAGCGTCCCACCAGCCTCTCCTGGAAAGAGTTTTCTTTCTCAGGCCCTGGGCTTTGGATAAATTGGGGGAAAGCTAAGCCGATGGGTAAGATGCCAATTAGCCAAGGGACGCACCAAGAGCTGCTTTTGGCGTCTCACTGGGAAGGTGTTGGGCTTTTCTGGTTGATCAAGAGCTGTTTTTTTTTTTTTTTAATGAACTAGAATTTATTTATTTATTTATTTATTTATTTATTATTTATTTATTTATTTATTTATTTATTTATTATAGACAGAGAGAGAGAGAGAGAGAGAGGCAGGAGACACAGGAGACACAGGCAGAGGGAGAAGCAGGCTCCATGCAGGGAGCCTGATGCGGGACTTGATCCCAGGACTCCAGGATCGCACCTGGACATGAGTTTCCTGGTAGGCCCTTTGTGTGCTTTTCTTTTTTCGCCTTCTTAATTTGTGGATGTTCTTTGTTTAGGAGGGACAGTAACTTTTTATCTTCTCTCTGTGTTAAATATGTTCTCTTCATTGGTCACTGGCCATAACTTTGTCTATGATGTCTTATGCCATTCAAAAGTGGTTTTTTTTTTTATCCTTTAAGGCATTTTTATTTTATTTTTCTATGTAGAATTTACATGCTTTCCCTACTTTGGAAGGCTGAAAATATGCATTCAACCTAAGGAACTATGAATAAATAAAACCAATGAGAATAAAGAAGGAATTTAATGAGAAAAGCCTAATCAAATACAGGACCGTGCCTGATGGGTAAAACTAAAAGCTTGCTCTTGGGAAAGGCAGCACATGGACCAACCTTATCAAACCAATACAAAATGATCATTTTGAAAAAAACAACAACAACAACAACAAAAAATGATCATTTTGTGAATAATATGAGAAACAGTTAAAAAAAAAGAATTATGAAAAAGTTAAGGTACAACCTCATGTCAAAATACTTGATGATTTGGGTTAAAGGGGTGGTTTTCTTGAAAAGTTACCAAAATTGAATCAAGAAGTAACAGAAACTTGCAGCAGACAAATGACTCTAGAAGCTACGAGAAATGTATTCACACCTCCACCTAAGGGTGGAGTGACTGGCCATCGCTGTGACCTCTGGAATGTTTCCAAGGTAATGTTGGGGCTCCTAGGTGGCTCAGATGGTTAAACGTCTGCTTTTGGCTCCAGTCATGATCTTTGGGTCCTGGAATAGAGAGCCCTACTGGTTGGGAATCCCTGCTCAGCAAGGAGTCTGCTGCTCCCTCTCCCTCTGCTTCACTAGTACTTCACACTAGTACATGTGCATGTGCGCTCTCTCTCTCTCTCTCTCTCTAAATAAAAATAACCAAACCAAAGGTAATGTTACCCTAGCACCAGCATCCATAAAATTCCCCACAGCAAAACTGGGGCATAGTCTAACTTAAAAATATACATGTTTAAGTTCCTAACATGACAAGAAAATAAAATCTTACCTTTTCCAAAATCTTTTTTTAAAATATTTTATTTATTAGAGAGCACAAGTGTGTGTCGGGGGGTGGGCGAGAGGGAGAGAGAGAAGCAGGCAGGGAGCCCAATGCAGGGCTCTAACCCGGACCCTGGGATCATGATCTGAGCAGGAGGCAGACCCTCAACGGACTGAGCTAACCAAGTGCCCCTAAAAATCTTTAATCAAAAATTTCAAATGTGTGAAATGTTAAACCCTTCACCTACCCCCTCAGACAACACAAATTAACATTTTGTATAACTCTAGTATAGCTTCATGTAGTTTATTATGCTATTGCTATTGTTTGTGGAATCATTAGGGAGTAAGGGGCAGACTTCATACATTTCATGATTAAATCCTTGAACCTGTAACTCCTGCAGAACCTGTAACTCCTGTAGAAACCAGTTACTCTTGCTTAAGAAAATTACTTGTACAGTTTAATTTAATGAAGGTCTCATTCAGGATTTATTTCAGGACATAAGGACTTCTTCCTATTTTTAAAAAAGATTTAATTAAATTAATTAATGAGAGACAGAAAGAGAGAGAGGTAGAGATACAGGCAGAGGGAGAACCAGGCTCCATGCAGGAGCCCGATGTGGGACTCGATCCCGGATCTCCAGGATCACGCCCTGGGCCAAAGGCAGGCGCTAAACTGCTGAGCCAACCAGGGATCCCCCCAACTTCTTCCTATTAAAATGGGAAATCAGAAAGTCATATTTACCAACAAATGCTGAGCATGCATTTGACAATATTTCCTACCAATTTATGATGATGATTTCTCCAAGAATTAAAAACGCTGATTCGAAGAACAAGAATGAGCCAATAGCAAAGAACATTGAAAAAAAAAAAAAAAAAAACCCACAGTGATATAACCAAAGCATTTCCACTGAAGACAATACAAAACCGGGAAAAACAAACAAACAAAACAACAACAACAACAAAAAACAGCTTTGCTGTTTTATTCTCCCTGTGTTTGAGCTCTTTGATTTTTTTTTTTTTAATCTGCATCAGAATAGTTTTGGAGATAACTATACTTCCTTGTATGTCAAGTTGACTTGCAAAGGTCTCCGTCATACTAAAACAGTCACAATGCATGCATTCTCTGGCATGTTGTAAATGTTAACCCTTCAAAATAACCGCTATATCACCTTTCAATGTATCCTCGACTCTAAATCCTTGCCACCATGATCCATTTGAAAATACGTGTACATGCTCCTTCCACAGCCTGAAACGGATTCAGTTAGGTTTCCTCTTTCATTTGTCCTTCCATTCCATTCTGTCTCTTCTGAAATGAATCTTAATATAATGTGTCATGCTTTAGTCTTCCTTTTTAAAAAATTATTTATTTATTCATGAGAGACACAAAGAGAGAGGCAGAGACACAGGCAGAGGGAGAAGCAAGTTTGATCCCAGGGATCACGACCTGAGCCCAAGGCAGACCCTCAACCACTGAGCCACCCAGGTGCCCCTTTAGTCTTCTTTGATGACCCCATCCTTGTTCTATACAACAAAAATATGTGTGTGTGTGTAGATATAAAAAATCTTGGATTTATTGATCATTGATTGGACCATAAAGTTGTAACTGTAAAATTTCTTCTGAATTGGCTTACAAGTACAACTAATATACATGTGATCAAAGCTAGGGTCTGAATGAGGTGGTCTGAATGTTTGTGGCCCCCCAAATTCATCTGTGGAAAGCCTTCTCCCTCCAGGTGATGGTATTTAGGAGATAGTGACTTTGAGGAGTGTTTTTTGTCCCAAGGACTGAGTTCTCATGAATGGGATTAGGTGCTTATAAAAGAGACCCCACAGACCTCCCTTGCCCCTTTTCAAGAAGTCTGGGACCCCAAAACAGGCTGACCCTGACCCCACGGGCTCCCTGATCTCAGACTGGTGGCTGCCAGACCTGTAAGCAGTGACTTTCTGCTGTTTCTAACCTAGGCTGAGATATTTTGTATAGCGGCCCAAAGATACAGAGACCAGCACCTTACAAATTTGTTATTAAATGTTCAAAGGAAACTTTGTTAAGATCTGTATCTCGAAAAAAAAAAAAAAAAAAAAAAAAAAAAAAAAAAAAAAGATCTGTATCTCGAGGCAACCCTGGTGGTGCAGCGGTTTAGCACCCGCCTGCAGCCCAGGGAGTGTTCCTGGAGCCCCGGGATCGAGTCCCACATCGGGGTCCCTGCATGGAGCCTGCTTCTCCCTCTGCCTGTGTCTCTGCCTCTCTCTCTCTCTGTCTCTCCCTGTCTCTCTCTCTCTGTGTCTCTCATGAATAAATAAATAAAATCTTTAAAAAAAAGATCTGTAGGGATCCCTGGGTGGCGCAGCGGTTTGGCGCCTGCCTTTGGCCCGGGGCGCGATCCTGGAGACCCAGGATCGAGTCTCACGTCGGGCTCCCGGTGCATAGAGCCTGCTTCTCCCTCTGCCTGTGTCTCCGCCTCTCTCTCTCTCTATCTGTGAGTGACTATCATAAATAAATAAAAATTAAAAAAAAAATCTGTATCTGTAGGGGTGCCCTGTGGCTCAGTTGGTTGAGTATCTGCCTTCAGGTCAGGTCATGATCCCAGCGTCCTGGGTTCGAGCCCCACGTCAGGCTCCCTGCTCAGTGGAGAGTTTGCTTCTTCTTCTCCCTCTGCTCCTCCTCCTGCTTATGCTCTCTCTCTCTAAAGTAAACAAATTAAATCTTTAAAAAAAAATCAGGGGGATCCCTGGGTGGCGCAGCGGTTTGGCGCATGCCTTTGGCCCAGGGCGCGATCCTGGAGACCCGGGATCGAATCCCACGTCGGGCTCCCGGTGCATGGAGCCTCTTCTCCCTCTGCCTGTGTCTCTGCCTCTCTCTCTCTCTCTCTGTATGACTATCATAAATAAATAAAAATAAAAAAAAATCAGTCTACCATGCAACCCACTATGGATGATAATGTATGGACCATACTTTTTTAAAATCCAATTTATTCATAAGTAACATAAAATATTGCCATTGAAATTGCCTTAATTATCTTTTTTAAGATTTCATTTTTAAGCAATGTCCATACCCAATGTGTGGGGCCCAAACTTACATCCCTGAGATCAAGAGTCACATGCTCCACCAACCGAGCCAGCCAGCTGCCCCCAATTGCCTTTACATCGGACTCTTGGCTCCTCTTCCTCCCATGTGCCTCTGCTACTCTGTCAACACAACAAAGAGCATGCTTCCTTTAGGACATAGTGAAGACATGCCAATTCTTTGCTTAAGACCCTCAAGGCCTAAAAAGAATAAAAATAAAAATAATAAATAATAAAAAAATAAAAAATAAAATTAAAAATTTAAAAATTTAAAAAATTTAAAAATTAAAAAAAAAAAAAAAGACCCTCAAGGCCACCCATATTACCCACTCAGGCTCCCAGCATAAAAACCCGGTGTATGTGTGCGTCTGCAGTGCTATAAGACCTGCTGCTTCCCTGCACTTGGCCTTCCCTAACCTCCCCTTGTTGTATTCTCGTCCTGTGCAATCTGCTCACCCTTGTGCAATCTGTTTCCTCTTTCTGAGCCTGTGTAGCTGGTTCCCACCTTTTCATTAGCTGATCCTTCTGGCTAAAATGCTTTCCCCTAAGACATTTGCAAGGTTTGCACATTCCCTCCTTAAGATTTTGCTCAAATGTCACCTTTTTTGATGAGGGTTATGGTTGCCAGCAGTTCCTATCCCCCTTATTTTTCTCCAAAATGTTCACCACTCTTTAATGCAGCGTCTAGTTTACTTATTAATTTCCTATATCATATGTATCATCCCAACTGGATTGGGAAGGTCCAGGAAGGCAGGGATTTTTGACAATTTTGTTCACTGCTATGTCCCCAGAAATAAAACACACCTGGAACACATGAGGTTCTCAGTAAGTATTGGTAGAATTAAAAAAAAATGAATACAATTAACTTGATACGTTGTCTTGTGACAGTAACTTGGGAAAGTTTACAGGAAATGAAAATACATTTCCCAGGAGAGACTTCCTGTGTCCATTAGGAACAAAGAGCTGGAAGTATTCTGTGGGAGCCTGGCCGTTATTTTACCCGTCTCTCATACAGGCGATGAAAAACTATCTGCCTTGGCATCCCCATTGAAATGGAGACAAATCTCTAAGATGGTTTTGACATGTCTTGCATTTCTGAGAAGATCTGTTAAGAAAATCTAAAATCCAACCTTTCAAACACAAGGAGGGTGTATTTTCTGACAATCTTGTTCTGCACATATAGGGTGGTTTTTCCTTTTTAAAATTTTACTACTATATATATGATATATATATATCATATATGTATTTTAAAGATTTATTTTAGAAAGAGAGAGAACACGTGCACATGCACACATATGCAGGAATGTGAGTGTGCAGAGGGAGAGAATCCTTCAAGCAGACTCTCTGCTAAATCTGTTTCAGGGCGTGATCCCAAGACCCACAAGATCACAACGTTAGCCAAAATCAAGAGTTGGACGCTTAACCAACTGAGCAACCCAGGCTCCCCACTGACCTATATTTTTTCAATGAAATTTCTTTTCCAAGGGATCCCTGGGTGGCGCAGCGGTTTGGCGCCTGCCTTTGGCCCAGGGCGCGATCCTGGAGACCCGGGATCGAATCCCACGTCAGGCTCCCGGTGCATGGAGCCTGCTTCTCCCTCTGCCTATGTCTCTGCCTCTCTCTCTCTCTCTCTCTCTCTGTGTGTGACTATCATAAATAAATAAAAATTTAAAAAAAAAAAAAAAAAAAAAAAGAAATTTCTTTTCCAAAGGAGAAAAGAAATCTCTCATTTATCATATCTCTTTAATTATCTATAATTATTTGTAATGGCCCTAAACCAACCATAACCTAAGTATCTATCATTGAGTGAATGGGTAAATAATTACGATATACTTAATAGTGAAATACTATACTCAGCATAAAAAAGAACCAATGATTTCATTACATGTTAAAAATAGGACTACCGGGATCCCTGGGTGGCGCAGCGGTTTGGCGCCTGCCTTTGGCCCAGGGCGCGATCCTGGAGACCCGGGATCGAATCCCACGTCGGGCTCCCGGTGCATGGAGCCTGCTTCTCCCTCTGCCTATGACTCTGCCTCTCTCTCTCTCTCTCTGTGACTATCATAAATAAATAAATAAATAAAAAAGTTAAAAAAAAAAAATAGGACTACCATATGGTCCAAGCAATCCCACTTTTGGGTATATATCTAAAGGAAATAAAATCTGGATTTCAAAGAGATACCACACTGTCATGTTCATTGCAGCACTGTTCACAGTAGCCAAGATCTGGAGGCAACCTAAATATCCATCAACAGATAATGGATAAAGAACAATTTTGTAGGGACATGTGGGTGGCTCAGTGGCTGGGTGTCTGCCTTCAGCTGAGGGTGTGATTCCGGGGTCCAAGGATCGAGTCCCACGTCGGGCTCTCCGTGGGAGCCTGCTTCTCCCTCTGCCTGTGTCTCTGCCTCTCTCTGTGTCTCGCATGAATAAATAAATAAAATCTTAAAAAAAAAAAAGAACATTTATGTGATACGTATAAGTCATACTAAATGAAATAAGCCATTCACTGAAAGATAAGGACCACATGGTGTCACTTATATGAGGAATCTAAAACAGACTCATAGAGGGAGACAGTAAGATGGTAGTTGCCAGGGGCTGGGGAGGAAAGGCAAATGGGAGGATATTGGTCAAGGGTACAGAGTTTCAGTTATGCAAGATGAGTGAAATCCAGGATTGTAAAGTACAGCATGGTGACTATTAACAATACTTAAAAATAACAGTAATATATATATATATATATATATATATATGTTCATTACAGATTAAAAAACAATACTGTATTGTACACATGAAATTTGCTAAGAAGTTATGTTTTTTTAAAGAATTTATTTATTGGGATCCCTGGGTGGCGCAGCGGTTTGGCGCCTGCCTTTGGCCCAGGACGCGATCCTGGAGACCCGGAATCGAATCCCACGTCGGGCTCCCGGTGCATGGAGCCTGCTTCTCCCTCCTCCTGTGTCTCTGCCTCTCTCTCTCTCTCTCTCTCTCTCTCTCTCTCTGTGTGACTATCATAAATAAAAAAAAATAATAAAAAAATTTAAAAAAGAATTTATTTATTCATCCATCCTATTTATTGATTCTAGGACCCCGAGGTTACGACTTGAGCCAAAGGCAGATGCTTGAGCGGCCTGGGTGCCTCAGTGGTTTAGCGCCACCTTAGGCCCAGGGCCTGATCCTGGAGTCCCAGGATCGAGTCCCACATCAGCTCCCTGCATGGAGCCTGCTTCTCCCTCTGCCTGGGTCTCTGCCTCTCTGTCTCTCTCTGTATCTCATGAATATATAAAGAAGTATCTTAAAAAAAAAAAAAAAGGCAGATGCTTAACTGACTGAGCCACCCAGGCGCCCTATGCAGGGTTTTCACCTCGCACATGATAGTTTTCATCCCTGACAGGTTGATTTGGGTCTCTTCTTAAAACACATAGTCCATGTCTCTGGGGAGCTTCCTCCAGTTTTCCTCCACGTCCTTGAACACGTGGAATGCAGTTGTAATAACTACCTGCTGTATCATTTCTAGGTTACTTAGAACTGGGTCACTTTCCCCTACTTCCCTACATGACTTGTAAGGATTTTTTTTGGTTCTGTTTTGTTTTCTGAGGTTTTTTCTGGCCTTGTAAGGTTTGGATTGGCTGCCACACATTGCCATTTTCACTTGGTTGGGTGTTAGATATTTTGGAATTCTTGTAACTATTCTTGAGCTCTGCATGGAATGCAATTAAGTTACTTGAAATAGTTCGCTCTCAGGTCTTCCTTGCTTTTTAGGTTTCTTAAGTAGAACCAGAGCCCTGTTTAGGATAAGGCTGATTTTTCCCATCATGGAAGTAAAGACCCTCCCGAATCTTCTGCCCAGGACCCCACACACCCCTGAATCATGAGGTCTCCTCTGATTCGTGGAGCTGGCATGATGATGCACTTGAGGCCTGAGTGTTGTCAGCTTGCCCCCCTCGAGTGTTTCTTCGTTGGCCTCTGGTAGTTTCCTCAAACACAGTGCCCCCCTGAATATTTGCAGGACCCCCTCTCTTCTCCGGTCCCCTGCCCCAAGAAGTCTATTCATTCTGGCCTCCCCATGCTCTCGGCTGGGTCTCTTCAACTCAGGAGGCCTTCGGGGCTGTGTCTCCGTCCCCCCTCTGCGCTGCGGCCTGGAAACCCTCCCCAGGCAGTAAGCTAGGGACATCTGTAGGGCTCTGTCTTAGTCCATCTGGGCTGTTAGAACAAAATACCACAGTCTTATAAACTACGGAAACTCATTTCTCACCTCTCTGGAGGCTGGAATCTGAGATGCTGGCAGGGGTGCTGGCAAGGCCGGGTACTGGTGAGGGCCTGCGGGGCCTGCCCACATCAAGTTGCCTCCTCAATGGCAGAAGGAAGGGGAGGCTGCTCCACGGGGTCTCTTTCCTGAGGGCACTAATCCAAATCACGATGGATCCACCATCATGACCTCCTCGCCTTCCTTACCTCTTACTGCTATCACATTAGGGCTCCAACATACCCATCTGAGGGGACATTAATATTCCATTCATAGCAGGCTTATATTTATTTTTTAAATATTTTATTTATTTATTCCTGAGACACACAGAGATAGGCAGAAGGAGAAGCGGGCTCCCCATGGGGACCGCAATGTGGGACTCGATCCCAGGACCCCAGGATCACGACCTGAGCAGATGCTCAACCACTGAGCTACCTAGGCGTCCCTACATTCTATCTGTTCTTTTAAACACTCCATGTAGGGGGGTTATTTGACCCCTGTCGCTCCATTCTGACCAAAGCAGAAGTCTTCATTTTAGGTAATTTTCACTAATTTATTTATTTTTTATTTTATTTTTTTAAATTTTCACTAATTTAAATTTAAATCATCACATGTGACGAGGCGCTTCTGTACTGGATAGCATGGGTCCAGACCCATTGACACACTGGATATCTTCATTTACAGATCTCTCTCTCCATACTACGCTGCAAGCTCCTTGAAGAAGAATACTATTCATTGATGTATCTCAGCACCAAGATATTCAAATAATTGTTGAATGAAAGACCGAGGGGGAAAAAAAAAAAAAAGAAAGACCGAGGAATATATCATTGGCTTTCAATTAATCTTAGAAACAGCTAGTCCAATGCTCCCACTTTACAGATGAGGAAAATAAAGCCCAGTGAGATTATACAATTTGCCCAAAATCATTCAGCCATGTGGAATCAAGGACAGGAACCCAAACTTTCTGGCTTTCAGTCTAGTACTTATTTTATTATATCATACTTTTTACATTTGACTCAATAGAATTGTGGGTTGTAGAATATGAAATTCATTTTACTTTGTTACAACTCTTAAGAATTTCCTGTTCAGGGGCACCTGGGTGGCTCAGATGGTTAGGCGTCTGCCTTTAGCTCAGGTCATGATCTCAGGGTCCTGGGATCAAGGCCGGTGTTGGGTTCCCTCCTCAGCAGGGAGTCTGGTTATCCTTCTCTCTCTGTCCCTGTCCTGCTTGTGCTCTCTCTCTCTCACACTCTCAAATAAATAAATCTTAAAAAAAAAAAAAATAGGGGCAGGGGGAAAGGGCACCTGGGTGGCTCAGTTGGTTAGGTGTCTGCCTTTGACTCAGGTCATGATCCCAGAGTCCTGGGATCGAGCCCTGCATCGGGCTTGCTGCTCAGCAGAGAGCTTGCTTCTCCTCTCCCTCTGCTATTCCCCCTGCCTGTGCTTTCTCAAATAAATAAGCAAATCAATAAATATAATTAATTAATTAATTTAAAAAATTTCCAGTTGGTATTTAATTTAATATTACTTAACCACCAAAATAAAAGAATTTTATAGGTCTGCTGTGGCTCTCTTGACATGTCAAAATGCTCTTGTCACCAATGAGCCCACGTATAACTGGTGAAATCTGAACAATGTCAACTTCTTGCTGTTGAGGGTATGATACTTAAACATTGGGAGAAGCTGGGAGGATAGATGGGACTTCTGTATACATTTATTAGAAACCTCTTGTGAATCTATGATTATTTCAAGATGAAAAGTTAAGCATTTAAGTAGGATTAGGGATCCCTGGGTGGCGCAGCGGTTTGGCGCCTGCCTTTGGCCCGGGGCGCAATCCTGGATACCCGGGATCGAGTCCCACGTCGGGCTCCCGGTGCATGGAGCCTGCTTCTCTCTCTGCCTCTGTGTGTGTGTGTGTGTGTGTGTGTGTGTGAGAGAGACTATCATAAATAAATAAAAATTAAAAAATAAAAAAATTAAAAAAAATAAGTAGGATTAAAACACAGACTATTGAAATGAAAAAAATGTCAGTTTTTCTAATTTTACATTTGAAAGGGTCCCAGAAATGCTATTGTAATTATAAGAACAGGCCACAAGGTGTCACCAGTGGCCCGCCACAGCCCTCTGCAAAATTATTTCCCCCCTCCCTAAATGAGTTATCATTCATGAAGAAAGGACTTAAGAATATCAAACTATTATATATATAATATATATATTAAATATATATATAAATATATATATTTAACTTATTTGGTAATCTCTATCTAAGGTGGGGCTCGAATGCATGACCCCAAGATCGAGTTGTGTGCTTGGGGTGCCTGGATGGCTCAGTGCCTGGATGGGACTCTTGGTTTCAGCTCAGGCCATGATCTCAGGGTAGCAAAATCTGGAGCCAGGTAGGGGTCTTCTTGAGATTCTTTCCCCTGACCTCCCCCACTGCTCCCTGCTGCCCCCCCTTCAAATAAATAAATAAAATCTTAAGAAAAAAGAGTTCCATGCTCTACTGACTGAGCCAAATCTGCTATATTCAAACATTTTTTTTTCCTGCTTGGGAGCATTGTGAAATCCCAGTTCCCCGCTCTTTTAGGTAAAAACACAGAACCCTCCCCCCAAAAGAAATGGGGTTTTAAAGAGGCCAATGGGACATTGTCTAGAGGACTCTCCCTTCTTAAAGCGTGGTTCACAGACTGGCAGCACTGGCACGGATGGCCTGAGAATTTCTAAGAAGCTCCAAACCTCAGGCCCTACCCCAGATTTCCTGAATCAGATCCCCAACAAGTTCAAAGGGCTGACCTGTGGGTACACAGATCATACTATGAGCAGGACAAGAATCTAGAAGAGACCCCAGAACATGGAGAGAGCCATGGGAAATATCAGCTGCTCCCGGTACAATAACACTTTCCTGATTTGGAGCTCTTGAAATCAGGATTATCATTTTAACCTGGATTGGGTTAAGTATCACAAGCTGATAGTTTATGGCACCTGCCTAATTATACCCACAAAATAATGTCTGCACAGACATGTGTAGACATAGAAAACATAGAAATTGTATTAAATATGTATTATACATACATCAAGCTTTGGTTCTGATCTTGCAACAACGATAAGAAAAGTTTAGTGATAACTCATTTTAGAAACTCAGACCAAAGCTTTAATAATGTTCTTTTTCTTTTTTTTTTTTTAAGATTTTATTTATTTATTCATGAGAGACACAGAGAGAGGCAGAGACATAGGCAGAGGGAAAAGCAGGCCCCATGCCGGAACCTGATGTGGGACTCGACCCCAGGACCCCAGGATCATGACCTGAGCCAAAGGCAGATGCTCAACCACTGAGCCACCCAGGGATCCCCATTAATAATGTTCTTTCGTTTTTTTTTTTTTTTTAAAGATTTATTTGTTTATTCAGAGAGAGAGAGAGGCAGAGACACAGACAGAGGAAGAAGCAGGCTCCATGCAGGGAAGCCCGACGTGGGACTTGATCCCAGGTCTCCAGGATCACACCCTGGGCTGCAGGTGGCAGTAAACCGCTGCGCCACTGGGGCTGCCCATACTAATGTTCTTAATAATGATTTAGTGGTAATGGTTTATACTGATCCTTTGACTTATGAAATAATATATTCTGTTATCATTTGGTTATTACTGAATTCCAAGAATGTGTCAGATGGCCCCTCCTTTCTTTATTATTATTATTATTATTATTATTATTATTATTATTATTATTATTTTATAGGGTAGGGGGCAGTGGGAGAGGGAGGGGGAAAATCTCAAGCTGACTCCCGGCTGAGCATCTGATGCAGGGCTCAATCTCATGACCCTGAGATCACGACCTGAGCTGAAATCAAGAGTCAGACGCCCCCAGCACCCCTACACCTCCTTTCTTCATACTGGCATTGTTAAGACATAGAAATGTTACCCGGATTCTCTCAGAAAGTTCTGCAATAAAGCTTTCAGAGTTTAATGGGGAAACATTTGACTTTTGCCCCATTAGCACTTTCAGGTTTTGATCTTCTGAGTTTGTCTAGACCTGCTTCAGTCTCTTCCAGCACTTGATGAGTGCAGTTCACTTTTCCATAGCCTTCCTCTTAACTTCTGTGTTTGTTCTAGAACTTTGTAGTGTTCCTCTTGGGTCTTTTGACTTCAAAACTGGATTCTTCAGGGATTCCGGGGTGGTTCAGAGGTTTAGCACCTGCCTTTGGCCCAGGGCATGATCCTGGAGTCCTGGGATCAAGACCCACGTGGGGCTCCCTGCATGGGGCCTGCTTCTCCTTCTGCCTGTCTGCCTCTGTGTGTGTGTGTGTGTCTTTCATGAATAAATAAATAAAATCTTAAAAAAAAAACAAAACTGGATTCTTCAGATGGATGGCTTTTGCCTGTAGTATCAACAGTTCCTCACCGTGTTGGGGCTATTTTACCTCATGGCCTTCTCAGAATTTTTACTTAATGGCCCTCATGAGGCAAATAACCGCCAGAGCTGCTACTTTTATTTTTAAATCCTGCTAAAAAGCACATGGTTCAAAATTGGCCACCAGCACAGTGGGTGTTGTTTGTAAACATGCTGAACTTTGTCCAGTTTTGGCTTTCTTGAAGGACAGCTTGCTCCCTGGCTCATCACCTCCTATTGTTTACTTTTCCTTTCTTGTTTCTCCATTTTGTTCCTGGCCTTTCCTGATCTTATCACTCTCTGCTTTATTCCCCCGGGGCCCATCTCTTCTCTCACACTGACACCTCCATCAGTTCTCATACAGTTATCTGACTATTGTTTGGTTTTCGCAACTACGAATAAAATGCGCACTGCATTCTTTTGACTTGCATATCTTCCAAGAGCCTCAGGCTACATAAGAATCTTTTCAGATGGCCTTTTGCTTATTTATTTAATTTCTTAACACTGGAAGCATAGTTGACATCAGGATGGTCTTTTTTTAAGGTTCTATTTATTTATTTATTTGAGAGAGAGAGAGAGAGGGAGAGGGAGCCCGGGGTTGCGAAAGGGGCAGAGGGAGAAGCAGGCTCCCCACTGAGCAGGGAGCCCTACATGGGGCTCGATCCCAGAGCTCTGAGATCATGACCTGAGCCGAAGGCTTAACCGACTGAGCCACCCAGGCACCTTGGGATAGCCTTTTATTTATTTTTTTAAAAAGATTTTATTTATTTATTCATGAGAGACACAGAGAGAGGCAGAGACACAGGCAGAGGGAGAAGCAGGCTCCCTGCAGGGAGCCCAAGGTGGGACTGGATCCCACCACTCTGGGATCACGCCCTGGGCTGCAGGCAGGTGCTCAACCACTGAGCCACCCAGGCATCCCACCTTAGGATGGCCTTTTAAATTCTAAAGATTTAGAATCTCTTGCAGACGAGTGGTCATCAAGGTGTATGGTTCACAACCAACTTCTTTTCATCCATCAGCAGCCATCTCCTTGGCTCTACTTTGAATTAATTTCTTACTGGCAAACGTTTTTTTGTTTTTTGTTTTTTTTTTTGCAAAAGATCTTTTTAAGAAAGTATTTATTTTCTATTTTTTATTGGGAGGGAGAAGGGCAGAAGGAGAAGGAGAGAGGGGCTCTTACGCAGGCTCCATGCCCACCTTGGAGCCCAATGTGGGGCTCAGTCTCCTCACCCTGAGATCACAACCTGAGCTGAAATCAAGAATCAAAAGCTTAAATTGCCTGAGCCACCCAGGCGCCCCTAGAGAATATTTAGATAGTAATGGAAAACGTTTCTCCATGAATAGATAATAGATCAATATGTACTAATGTAGTCAACAAAATACTTATGGAACATCTGTGTTCCTGTCACTATGAGGTGCAATGTTGAAGAAGAAAAAAAGGGAAAAAAGGGAAAACCCTTGCCTTCATCCGCTTACAGCCTAGCGAGGGAGACAAACAGGAATCAAATAATATATGAACAAATGGAACCTGGCCCTTGTGTGCAGTGCCAAGAGGGAGGTGCACTGAACGTCTCTGTGGGCAGACTTGACCCTACTCAGTAAAGTTAGGGAAGGCTTCCCTGGGAAAGTGTCACATGGGGGGACCCATGAGTTCAGTATGTTGGAAATGCTCCTGAGGAAGCCAAGAAGAGATGCTATGAAGGCAGGTGAATGTAGGGGCCTCATCTGGGCCAGAGAGACACACATGCGAGAGGCATAGAAGTGTAGATGGTGGAAGAAGACAGATCTGTAAGATTGTCTGCAAGGACAGAGAATTGGAACAGGAGAGGACATACAATAATGAATTTCTTTCTTTCTTTCTTCTTTTTTTTTTTTAAATAAATGTTTTATTTACTTGCCACAGAGAGAGAGAGAGCACAAGTAGACAAAGCAGCAGACAGAGGCAGAGGCAGAAGCAGACTCCCCTCTGAGCAGGGAGCCCAATGCAGGACTCGATCCCAGGACCCCAGGATCATGACCTGAGCAGAAGGCAGGTGCCTAACCGACTGAGCCACCCAGGCTCCCCAAAAGTGAAAAAAAAATTTTTTAACAGCAAATAGAGCCACTCTCTTGGACATACAAGTGTTCGATACATAACCTTCAGGTACCAGCACTTTTCTCTGGAGGAGCCACCCTTTCATTTCTTGCAGAGGTTGATGCTCCTCCTGGGCTCCGGGGGGCAAGGACCTAATTTAGGCCCCAGTCATATAACATGATTGTATACAACCCATTGCAGAGCGTGTTCCTGGCCTCCGTGATTGATTCTGGACAGTTGTACAACCCAGATCTGGCCAATGAGAGTCAGGCTGGGATACTTGTGTGAATTTTTCCAAGAGCCAACATTCACGGGCTTGCTGAACAGGCGCCCCTGTAAGCCTGGACCTGCTGGCAGCTCTCTGGCCTCCACAGGGTGATGGCCTGTTTAAGAATGGAAAGCAGAGTCGACAGATGGATAAAGCCTGGGTTCTGATGACATCGGGGCCAACTTCATGAGGATTTGGTTACACAGCTCATACATTTCCTTTCTGTTTTCACCTAGTTTAAGTAGGGTTCATTACTCACAGGTCACTTGCAACCAAAAAAATTCTTCTTTTTTTTTTTTTTAATTTTTTTTTTATTTTTTTATTTATGATAGGCACACACACAGAGAGAGAGAGGCAGAGACACAGGCAGAGGGAGAAGCAGGCTCCATGCACCGGGAGCCCGACGTGGGATTCGATCCCGGGTCTCCAGGATCACGCCCTGGGCCAAAGGCAGGCGCTAAACCGCTGCGCCACCCAGGGATCCCAAAAAAATTCTTCTTTCTAAAAAAGATTGATTGATTGATTGATTGATTGATTCATAAGAGACACAGAGAGAGGCAGAGACACAGGCAGAGGGAGAAGCAGGCTCCCTGCAGGGAGCCCAATGGGGGACTGGATCCCAGGACCCCGGGATCATGCCCTGAGCAAAAGGCAGATGTCAGCTGCTGAGCCTCCCAGGTGTCCCGCAACTAAAAATTTCTTGACGTTAAACCAGTTGAGTGCTTCAGAAGGAACTGGTTCCCAAAAGGGTATCTTAACCACTAGGATGTTGTTTGCCCCTGGCTCCAGGGACTTCATTGCTAGATTTTGATGTCCTTCTATTAAAAAAAAAAAAAAAAAAGGTGCCAAACTACTGTACTGTGGATAAACTGGTGGACCGAAAACCAATTCCGCTGATCAAAAGTGACATAAAGCAAGGTAGATCTTGCCAATATTGCAGACCAGGTGGAGAGAAATTAACATTTGAAGTGAACGCCCTTCAAAGCCATGCTGAACCCAAGAATGTCTAAAATCTAGGTAGACAGGTTTATTCTAGAAAAGAAGCAGCCGCAGCAGACTTAAGTCCATTTTGTGACATATTTGTGTGAAATATATAAAATTTTTGGTCGAATTTTTTTTTCCTTCCAAAAGGCAAGGTATACATACATATGCATGGACATTTTGGTTTCCAGCACTTACTATCAACCTGCGGCAGCACATGTTCCCAAACCTCTCTTTTATTTTATTATTATTTTTTTAAAGATTTTATTTATTTACTCATGAGGGACAGAGAGAGAGAGAAGCAGAGACACAGGCAGAGGGAGAAGCAGGCTCCATGCAAGGAGCCCGACGTGGGACTCGACCCGGGGTCTCCAGGATCAGGCCCTGGGCTGAAAGTGGGCACTAAACAGCTGAGCCACCCGGGTTGCCCCCCAAAACCTCTCTTTTAATGTGCTTTCAATATCATGTCGATGGATGTTGAATGTTAGGGAACAGAGCTGGCTTAAGAGTTTGTTTTTTTTTTTTAATTAGTATTTAAAATTTACAGCACACCCAGATTACCGTGATTTAGATTTAGAATGTGTTTACATGTATCCCTTTTGGCAAATGTCTTTTAAATACGTTGATTTAAATTTTGCTATAAATCAGTCTAGGGCAGCAGACGGAAGTTTGTGCTAAGTACATTTTATAACAACCTCACTGAAGGGGAAAAAATGGCTTTGGACATATTTTTGGAAACATTCGTGTGTTTACTCAAGGGAGGACTTCTGCACTCTTTATATTTATGGTTTCTGTGAATTTCTTAATAAGCCTTGGCAGCCTGCCGAAGGATATAAATGACTGAGTAAAATGTATGATCCTTGAGTATGATTAAAAAAAAAAAAAAAAAAAAAAACACTCTCTTGTAGATTAGTTGGATTAAAGGAGCCTGACAGCAGCTTCCTTTAGTTGAGACGGGAAGTATCTTTTCAAATGCAATGTTGGTGGTGAGTTACTTTCTGATGTCACCTTAATTCTCCTCATTTATATGCATCCCATCCCACAATCTCACATCTTAAAAGACAAAGATCTTGGCCCCAACATTCCAACAGATCAAATCCCTTTAATCTGTGTTCTTGCTTCATCACAGGGGTCCTGGGGCTCCTTCCTGTTCTCTAGTCCGTTTCCCAAACCCACATCTTGGAGGATCTTCAAACAGCTTTTTAAATTCTGAGGACCTTGAGTGTAGAACCGTGACTGGTAGATTTGGCAATCCAGCAAACTGCTCTGAACATAGTTGGCACTTGTATTTTGTTGAAAGGATGTGGGAAGCTCCCTGGATTCTATCCATGGTCCCCAAAAGGACCAGATTCCAAGTGGCCTGGGTTCTAGAGGCTGGAGGCAGTAGACAGTATGGGCAGGATTAACTCCATAATCAGAGAGTTGGGGGAGGAAAAAGCAGCTGAGAATAGGTATTGAAGGAAGACAGAACACATGGACAAAGGGATCCTGTATTCCCAGCTCTGGAGAAAAAATAAAAGAAAAAAAGAAAAAAAGAAAAAGCAAAGAAAAAATGCAAGGGACCCTTCCTGGATCCAGGAAGGGAGCACTCCTGATTTCTTGTGCTCCTCCATTCTTAGAAGCTACCAGGAATTGGGTTCTCTTTTTCTGGTAATGTGTTTTCTCTCCAAATACAAGCAGGGAACTGTGATACACTGTGACATTAGCCTCAGTATCAAATCCAGAAGGGGGGCGCCTGGATGGCTGAGCATCTGCCTTTGGCTCCAGGAGTGATCCCAGGGTCCTGGGATCAAGTCCCATGTCGGGCTCCTCCCGCAGGGAGCCTGCTTCTCCCTCTGCCTGTGTCTTTGCCTCTCTTTCTGTGTCTCTCGTGAATAAATAAATAAAATATTTTTTAAAAATCCAGAAGGAAAAGAAGTCCAGAAGCAAAGATGTTTTCCTACCAGTGTGCAGAGTATCCTTCAGGAGAGCTCCTAAAAATTACTGGAAAAAATGTCAACAAGTAAAATGCAAAGTCTGTCTTATTATCCCCCATATTATTTATGTATCTGCTTTTTTCCCTTGAATATTTGGTTGAAATTTCCTTGAATATTTGCCTTGTTTAGTGGCTAGTATTTAGTGGCTAGCTTGCACTTAGTTACACATTAAACTTTTTTTTTTTTTAGTTACACATTAACTTGATGTCCTGGCAACCAGCATAGGGAGATAAAGGAATCCAGTTGATACTTTTTTGTATCTTTTTTACACTTCAGCATTTCATCTAAGCTTCATTTGGAAGAAGCATAGCCCAGGTGATTCACGGGGATCGTTCAATTCACTTGATTATTCATGAAGGAAAGTAATATTAACTGTGTTATGGTGCACATTTAGGTTCCAGTACAGAGCTCCCTATGATTCACTGACACATGTTGATGCATGTGGCTTGTGCAATGATCACAGTGTCGCTTGGCAAACATTTAGCATGTCTTTCACGTCTGAGTGCTATAAAATTTCCTTTTCTGAAATTTGGTATGTAGTATTAGCAAACAGATTATTTTCATTATTCTTTATTTGATGTTGTCCCTCCAGTCAGTCCATCTCTGCATATAGTGATAATGTTCCAAGATTGAGGCTCCATTTTTAAAAAAGATTTTATTATTTATTTATTTATTTATTTATTTATTTATTTATTTTCAAGATTTTTTTTTTTTTTTTTTTTTTTTTTTTTTTTTTTTTATGATAGTCACAGAGAGAGAGAGAGAGGCAGAGACACAGGCAGAGGAAGCAGGCTCCATGCACCGGGAGCCCGACGTGGGATTCGATCCCGGGTCTCCAGGATCACGCCCTGGGCCAAAGGCAGGCGCCAAACCGCTGCGCCACCCAGGGATCCCTATTTATTTATTTTTAAATACTTTATTTATTTATTCATGAGAGACCCAGAGAGAGAGAGAGAGAGAGAGAGAGAGAGAGAGGCAGAGACATAGGCACAGAGAGAAGCAGGCTCCACGGAAGGAGGCCAACGTGGGACTTGATCCCCAGACCCCAGGATCATGCCCTGAGCCACCAAAGGCAGACACTCAACCACCTAGCCGCTCAGTAGTCCCTGAGGCTCCAATTTTAAGCCAGTGACCCTCAAGCATGCTTCTGCTTCAGTGCACCTAAGAGATAGGCCACCCCTCTATTGCGCCCCATGGGAACAGTTTCTGCAAAGGTGCTAACTCCCAGGTGGGCCAGGGAATATGCCTCAATGTCTGGGGTGGAGTGGCATGCAAGTGCCCCTTCCTACTCCAAAGATTATGCTGGAAAGCTTACCCCATTCAGTAGTCGCTCCTCTAAGGAGAGGTAACTGCTACAGCTACTGAACACACTCAGGGTGCCAGGTGCCTTCTATACATTTGTGTTACTCAATCCTTACCATGCAGAGGGCACTGTCAAGCCTCTGAAATGTTAAGATACTGGCCTAGGGCTCACCCAGATGGGTAGGGAGCAAGTTGGGAATTAGCCCAAGTTTTCCAGACTCCAAAGTCCTTCTCCTTTCACCTCCTAACAGCAACTTAGAGCTCAGGGGTTCACAGCCATAGTCCATCTGGCTGCTCTAAAAGAGTATTATAGAGAGAGGAGCTTCAACAACATTTATTTCTCAAAGCTCTGGAGGTTGGAAGTCCAAGATCCAAGTGCCAGCAGCTCTGGTGTCTGGTGAGACCTGCTTCTTGGCTTGCAGACGGCCGCCGTCTTGTCTTGTGTCTTCACATGGTGGAGCGAGAAATCATATCTCCGGGACCTCTTTTGGGGAAGGCACTAATCCCATTCAGAAGGGCTCTACTCTCAAAACCTAATCACCTCCCAAAGGCCACACCTCCTAATACTATCACATTGGGGATTAGGATTTCAACAGAGAAATTCAGGGGGACGCGAATACTCATTCTGTAACATTCACCTTATATTTATTTGGAGGAGCTTGGGTGAGAGAGTGTGGTATTTATCATTATATAGAACTTTTTCTTTTTTCCTTTGGAGGGAACTTAGAATGTGAATATATAAAACAACCAAACAAAAAATACTCTTGTTATGTGTGCAGGCCAGCTTTAGCTGAGAATCTTGAAGAACTTATAAATTAAATAGGACAAACACCATCATCATTCTGTAGGTGTGGGAGCTGCTGTCCAGAGACACTGAGGCCCACAGAGCAATCATTTGAGTGTCTCCTTATGAGCATTGGGAGATAAGAATCCTTCACTAGGTTATCTAATTTAGTGCCCCACTGAAAGGAAAACCAAGGTGACCAGAAACAGTCCTAAATACTGACTCCTCATACAGTAGAGAAATAACAGGTGGGACAACATGCAGAGTACAGTATCCAAGGTAAGAAGGAAGATTGAAATCCCTATAGAACACACCTTAGGAAACACTCCTACATAAAAAAGAATGGCTTCTCTTCAGAGTACAAATTGTCGGTCACAGGACGAAGTCTGATGGGGAGAGCATTTTGGATGATCTGGGTGGGCCCCATGTAATCACAAGAAAAAGGAGAGCTGGGGAAGATGTAACAGAAGCAGAGTCAGAGCCATGCCCTGAGTTAGAGGAAGGTGCCCTGAGCCAAGGAATTAGGATGGCCTCTAGAAGCTGGGGATAGGGGCAGCCCCGGTGGCCCAGCTGTTTAGAGCCGCCTTCAGCCCAGGGCGTGATCCTGGAGACCTGGGATCCAGTCCCATGTTGGGCTCCCTGCGTGGAGCCTGCTTCTCTCTCTGTGTCTCTGCCTCTCTCTCTCTCTGATGAATAAATAAAATCTAAAAAAAAAAAAAAAACAACTTAGAAGCTGGGGATAGCAAGAGGAGAGATTCTCTCTTGGCACCTTCAGAAGGAACCGGCTCTGCCAACACCTCGACTTTAGCTCGGTGAAACCCATTTCAGACTCTAGACCTCCAGAACTGTCAGATAATATGTGTTGTTTTAAGTCACTGTGTTTGTGATGATCTGTAACAGCAGCAACAAGAAACTAATACAATCTTGATTTTTTCCTTTTATTGGCCGAAGAGCCTGCACCTTCCTGTGGCTTTATGATGACCTCCAGGGCCTGGCCCTTGCTCATTTCATCTCCCTGGTACCCCACCCAGTACTCTGTGGTTTGGCCACTCTGGCCTCTTGGGATCTTCTGACTTAAAATTTTCCCTCTTCTCTCCATGCATCCCTCCCGTTACCTCTCATACCTCCTACGGATCTCAGCTCTGGGGTTCCTGTGGACATCCATTCGAGAAGCATTTACGAAGTGCTAGTCACTATTCTGGGGGGCTGGGTATGCACCACAGAACATGAAGGCTCTCTGCTGTCCTAGTGGGGTGGAAATAGGCTGTAAGTAAGTACCCAGATGATTAAACAGGATCATTCCAGATAGTGAGGACTGCTGTAAGGACCAAGCTGCATGCTGTGCTCATGGGCACTGTTAGATGGGCTGCGGGCAGGCCTCTTCAAGAGAAGCCATTTGAGCTGAGGCCTGAATGACAAGCAGCCTCTGGCCCTAAGAACCTCTTCCTTAGAGGAGCCTTCCCTGAAGCCATGGCCCCTGTCAGCTCTCTCTGGATGTTTCTGCCACAGTGCTTACCTGGTGTTAATAGACCAAATTGTGTCCCCTCCAAATCCATATCCTAATGTGCATGTGACTGTATCTGGCTATAAGGCTTTTATTGAGGTTATTCAGGTTAAAAGACGTCATAAGAGTGAACCCTAAGCCAATAAGACGAGAAAAAGACACTAGGGATGTGTGTGCAGGGAAAGGCTATATGAGGACACTGTGAGGAGGTGGACACCTGAATGCCAAGGAGAGAGTTTTCACCAGAAACCAACTGTCGCCTTTATCTTGGACTTCCAGCCTCCAGAGCTATGAGAAAATTCTTGTTTTTAGGCCACCAGGTCTGTGGCATTTTGTTATGATAGCCTCTGTCGACTAATACAGCTGATTTGTATTTTATTTTATTTTATTTTATTTTATTTTATTTTATTTTATTTTATTTTATTTATTTTTTCATGAGAGACACACAGAGAGAGGCAAAGACCCAGGCAGAGGGAGAAGCAGGCTCCCTGCGGGGAGCCCCATGGGGGACTGGATCCCAGGACCCCGGGGTCATGCCTTGAGCCACCGAGCCACCCAGGCTCCCAGCACAGCTGATGTGTAAGTCCACATCCCCGTAGCCACTGTGAGAGCCACTCGGCTAGCCTCTTTGTTCCCGGTCTTGTCCCTCCTATGACCCTAGTCTCTGCACAGTAGCCCAAGAGGACTGTCTAGAATGCAAATCAAGATTATGGCAATCCGAATTCAGATTCCTGGAGGGACTCTCAGGCCACATAGAACAAACTCCTCATTCCCATCATGGCCCTGCTCTTCTTCGCACCTTTCTCCCCTTACACACACGAAGGTAGAGGCCTTTGCTGCTCCCTAAACACGGAGCTCCAGCCTCAGGGCCTTTGCACTTGTCCTTCCCTCCGCCCGGGGGAGGCGTCTTATCTGTGCATGCCTGTGGCCTGACAGCTGTCACCTTCGGAGGCCCCCCTGCCCCCCTGCGGGTCCTGCCCCCTGGCTTCAGGGTCTGTGTCCCTGCTCTCCGCCCCGCTCCTCCGGGGGCATCTGGCGGCCCAGGGCACAGAGCTGACGTGGCGCTGGGCTGGCGCTTGCAGGACGGGGAGCGGGACGGGGAGCGGGACGGGGAGCGGGACGGGGAGCCGGGCGGGGGCCGGACGGGGAGCGGGACGGGGAGCCGGGCCCTGCACCCGGGGCTGCCGGAGCGCCGCGCGCCCCCGTCTGGGAGATCGGGGTGGGGGTGGGGGGCGCACGCCGGTGGCTCCGGGCTCCCGGTCCTCGGGGAGGCGCCCGAGACGCCAAGGGGTCAGCTCCGGGCCGGGCCGTCCCGCTGCCGCCCCCGGAGCGCGCACGCGGCGCCCCCAGCACGCGGGGTCACGCCGCCCGCCCGGGCCCCGGCCCCGGCCCCGGCCCCGGCCCGGCCCGACGTGGCGCCGCCGCCCCGGCAACCACGCTCGCGGGCGCAGCCAATGGCCGCGTCTCCCGGGCGCCGGGCGCGGCCTCCCGCCGCCAGAGGGCGCCGCACGGGCGCCGCCGACCCGCCGCCGCCGCCGGTCGCCGAGGGAAGCTGCGAGCGAGCGCCCGGGCCCCGCCGCCCGCTGCCCGCCGCCGCCCGCGCCCCGCCGCCGCCCGCGCCCCGCGCCCCGCGCCCCGCTCCCCGCCGGCGCGGCCGTCCCCGCAGGTAGGTGGGCGCCCCCGGCCCCGCGCCCCTCCCCCGCCCCGCGCGCCCCCGCCGGCCGCCGCCGCCGCCTTCGCCGCCTCGTGCTCGCGCGCGCCCGGTAACGGACGGCGGGCGGGGCAGGGCGGCGGCGGCCCGCGGGGCCCCCGGGGGGGAGATCGGGAGATCGGGGGATCGGGCGCCGCTGCTGGGGCGGACGCGGGCAGGCGGGGTCCCCGGGCCCCCCGCTGCCCCCCCCCCCCGGGCCCCCCGCTGCCCCCCCTCCCCTCCCCTCCCCTCCCCCCGCTCTCGGGCGGCGCGGCGACCCCTGCCATCCAGCCCGCACGGTGCCCGCTGGCACCTCCTCCCAGCCCCCCGCCCCCCGCCCCATCGCGTGCCCGTCTGTCTGGTGACCCCGGGCCCCCTCCCTCCCTCCGTGACCCCGGGGCCCTCCCCCTCCCTTCCCCCCGACCACCCTCCCCCCCAGCTCTCGGGCGGCGCGGCGACCCCGGGGCGCGGGCCCACAGCCCGCTGCCATCCAGCCGCCCGCGTGCCCGCTGGCACCTCCTCCCCCCGCCCCCCGCCCCCCCGTGCGTGTCCGTCTGGTGACCCCGGGGCCCCCAAATCCGTGTCTTGGGTTTGCGGGCGGGAGGGATGCGCGCAGCGCGGGGCCCCTGTGTTTCGGGGTGACCATCCCCCCCGCCCTTTCTTTTGCGCGGGGCGCGCAGCTGGGACGCGCGCGGCGGACGGCTTCCTGTCTTTATCGGGGACGCGGAGACCGCCGGGTTTGGGGTTTCTTCCCCCACCCTTGAGGAACGGAGAGCTGTCAGTTCTCGTTAGCGCGGAGGCTCGGCCGGGGACGGTCCTGGCAGGGGTGTGGCCCACCGCGGGGAGCGCCCGCTGGGCCCGAGACTGCGCCTGCGCCTGCGCCCGGGGCGGGGGGGGCGGGGGGCTCGGCGGCGCCCGGCTGCCCTCGCGGCCCCCCGGCCCCCCGGCGCCTGCACCTCGCGGACGGGACCCCTGCTGGGACCGAGCGAGCCGGACCTCCCGGGGAGGGGGCGCCCGCTGGCCGCACGGTGTGTGCTGGGGACCCAGCTGAGTGTGCGCCGGCTGAAAGGCTGGAAAAGACACATCTGATTTCAAACACTGGGTAGGGAAAGGGAGGGAAAACCCAACAGTGAAAGACCTCATTTATAATTTTTTTTTTTTGTCTTTAGTGCATGTGAAGATGATAGTATTTTGAAACTAATTAGGTCGACTAAAATAAATCGTTAAGATGACTCACACCGGTTATCTTTTTACTTTTGTTGAACGTGGCAACTCGGAAATTTGAAATTACATATGTGGCTCGCCTTCTATTTCTATTGGACAGTGCTCCGCTTGAGCATCTGAGGGGGGGCAGGGCGGCTGGGAGCCTGGGCCATCTGCTTACCTTTTCCTGCTTCCCCGGTGGCATGTGGCCTCCCGTCCCCCAGGCTCGCAGGGAGCCTCTGCCTCTCTGGGTCACTCTGAGCCGAGCTGAACTGCTGAGCTGATTGCAAATGAGATCTTGTCCTCGTTTTTTTTTTTTTTTGCAGAGTAATTCGAGCTAATGGACAAAATTGTCTTTGTTGAAAAATTTTCTCTCTCTGCTGTGTATCGGAATCTGGAAGTAGTTGTGTTAGGTGAGAGTCACAATCGGATCGCGGTTACCGAGGATGAATATTTGCCAGTATCTGTGTGTGGGCTCTGTAGAGAGCGTGTAGATTTTCAGGTACTCTTGCCGCGAAAAGGACCTGGAAAGGCCTTCCTCTGAGTTACTGTGACTTTTGCTTGGTGGGTGCTGGTTGTCTGTCTCATAACAAAGTATCCATTAGAGGAGCCATTGTTTCGAGAAAGTGGAAGACTAGCTGTGATGTTTCACCGCCTGGGTTTGCAGTCTCTGACGGTTGCGATGTAGCCACTTTTTTTTTTTTTTTTGTAGCCACTTTTGTAAGTGTTACAGAGTGAGCTAACTGTTGAAAGAAGGGGTTGACAGTAAAGTTGCTTTCACTACTTTTTGTTTGTTTGTTTACACCATTGCACAGACAGGCGGGAGTCTGATAATAGAATTTAATCCAGGCTGGTAACTATAATTTTTCACTTGAAATTTAGGGATCCCTGGTTGGCGCAGCGGTTTGGCGCCTGCCTTTGGCCCAGGGCGCGATCCTGAAGACCCGGGATCGAATCCCACATTGGGCTCCCGGTGCATGGAGCCTGCTTCTCCCTCTGCCTATGTCTCTGCCTCTCTCTCTCTCTCTGTGACTATCATAAATAAATAAAAATTAAAAAAAAAGAAAGAAATTTAGAGGTACCTTTTTAGGCAAAGTACAAACACTGCGCCGTATACCCCGCCCACTTTCTCGTTTCCTGTGTGTGTCTTGTAAGACTGTTTAGTATTCATCCCTCGTGTTTTTAAACATATTACGAGTGGAGCATATTTCCAGATGCAGATTTTCCCCGGACTGGTATCCTAACTCCCTTGCATCTGCTGCATTCCCGTGTGAAACCCCTTGAGCCTGTCATTGTGTGTACGTGTGCAGGGGTGTGTTTATTCTGTTCCCCTCGGGTGGCTTGAAAATGCCCACCTGCCTGTCGGGGCTGTATTTGCCTTTCGGAGCACAGTCCAGGGCCGACTTAGACTGCTCAGCCTCCTCCTGGCATCGCTGCCACTTACAGTGTGGCATAGCGTGGTGTAATGAGAATTCGGGCCTGGAGCCAGACTGTCTGGCTCTGAAATCTAGCCCTGCCACTTCATAGCTCCGATCCTGGACTGCTTGCGTCACTTCTCTGTGCAAAAGTGTCCTCATGGTACATATCTCTTGAGACTATTATGAGGATTAAATGATTCAATACACACACCACGCTTAGACCAGCGCTTGGCATCCAGGATGGGCGCTGAGGGTTAGCTGTTGTTTCTGCCTAACACTGTGGCCATCACGGATCACTTACGGTGGTGTCTTCTCTTAAGGGCAGCTAGTTTCTAAAGTTATCTTGTGAGGCCCAAATGTCATGGATATGAATACAGTGTCTAGCTAACAACATTGTGCATCGTCCCAGACTTTAGTATAATCGGTTTCACTCTACAGGCACTGAGTAATTAAGGAATTTTATTTTTAATTTTTTAAAAGATCTTATTTATTCATGAGAGACACACATAGAGAGAGAGAGGCAGAGACATAGGAAGAGGGAGAAGCAGAAGCAGGCCCCATGCAGGGAGCCTTATGTGGGACTCCATCCTGGGACTCCAGGATCATGCCCTGGGCCAAAGGCAGGCACTTAAATGCTGAGCCACCCAGGGATCCCCAAGGAATTAAAAAAAAAAAAAATTTTATTTATTCATTTATGAGAGACACACACAGAGAGAGGCAGAGACACAGGCCGAGGGAGAAGCAGGCCTCATGCAGGGAGCCCGACATAGGACTGGATCCCCGGTCTCCAGGATCACACCCTAGACTGAAGGCAGCGCTCAACTGCTGAGCCACCCAGGCTGCCCAAGGAATTTTTTTAAAAGATTTTATTTATTTATCCATGAGAGACATGAGAGAGAGAGAGAGAGAGAGAGAGAGGCAGAGACACAGGCAGAGGGAGAAGCAGGCTCCAGGCAGGGAACCCGACATGGGACTCGATCCTGGGTCTCCGGGATCACGCCCTGGACTGAAGGCAGTGCTAAACTGCTGAGTCACCCGGGCTGCCCTAATTAAGGAATTATAATGAAGATCCGGGCTATCTTTTCTCCCTACATAAAACTTCAGAATGATTAACAGATTTAAAATCAGCTGATGAAAAAAAAAAAAAATAAAAAAAAAAAATAAAATAAAATCAGCTGATGAGAGAAAGTTGATGATGCGGATCTCCAGCTTGCAAAACATGAGATAATTTAACGAAGCTTCTGTTTAGTTGAATTTCTTGCTTTACAGTATACTGTTCAAAGCTCTCCTGCTCCGCTCCCCTTTCCTTTAGGGGGAGGTGTGTCTGCCATGGTCTCCCCTGTTGGTAGTGAAGGAAACCCGTCCTTGTGCTCCTGCAGGGTTGGCTTCTGGTCTTTCTCTCTGTCGCGGTCCTTAATGGACCACCATCCTGTTGATTTAAACCCCCCCCCCCCCCCCCCCCCCCGCCAAAGGGTTGGAGGCAGAGTCCACCACAGCCAGCTCTGCCTGCCTCATCATTTCCTCCCTGGGCCCTCCTTTGTCCCACCTGTCCTTTAGTGAACATTTGTGCAAGGTGTTAAACTCTCAGGCCTCTTGAACTTGGTAGGAAGCATTCTCTTTACACTTGGCCATTTCATTCGTTCTTCCATTCAAATGTGTGTTGTCCTGGATCCCGATATTGGCTTACAGTCAGGACTAAGAAAGACGAGGCACCCCTAGAAGTGAGTGGCGCAGTGAGCTCGGGATGTGGCAGCAATTTAGGGGGTAAGGGAAGGCCTCTAAAGGGGATATGTAAGCCAGGACTCAAGGAGGAAAAGGAACCAGCTCTATGTAGTTCTGGGAAGTGTGTTTTTGGGAGAAGGGATGAGCAAGCACAATGCCCCAGAGACACGGAGCCCTTGACTCATTCCACAGGCCCACAGAAGGCCAGCGTGGTGGGAGCTGAATGAGTGGGTGCGTGAGAGTAGTGTGAGAAGAGGTCGGAAGGACTTTCCTGGACCTGAAAAGTCACGGGAAGGACTCCGGATTTTATTCTCAGTCCTAGGAAAGCCACTGAAGGAATTAAAGCCGGGCTGTCATAACTGATTCTTGTTTTTAAAAGAGCTTTCCTGGGCAGCCCCGGTGGCTCAGTGGTTGAGCGCCTGCCTTCGGCCCAGGGTGTGATCCTGGAGTCCCAGGATCGAGTCCCACACCGGGCTCCCTGCATGGGGCCTGCTTCTCCCTCCGCCTGTGCCTCTGTCTCTCTCTCTCTGTCTCTCTCATGAATAAATAAATAAAATCTTAAAAAAAAATAAAAGAACATTCCTTTTAGTTTAGGGTGGAAGTGCATGGGGGAGGGGACAGTGGAGAGGACCCAGGCCTAGAGCAGAGGCCGGGGAAGGAGGATATTGCGACATCTAGGCGGGATGGTATGATCTGTGATCCAGGCCAGGGGTGGCGGAGCAAGTCGTGGGAAGTGGTCAGATTTGGGGCGCCCTGTACGTATTCTACAGTGTCACTTGTGAGCTTGGTCAGTGGGTTGATGGAAGTGGGATGTGAGAGAAGAGGATGGTGCCAGGTTTCTGGTTTGAGCAAGTGGCGAGAAAATGGTTTCATTACTGAAAGGGTAGGTCTTTTGGGCGCAAGGTTGGGGTCGGCAGGACGGCCTAGCGTTAGGACCATTCAAGTCAGAAATGCTGAGTAAAAACCACAGAATTTCTCATATGGTATGTGGCCTTCCACGGATCAGCGTAGAATAGATGGCCTTCCTATAAATGAGGCTTGGACATCTGGGTAGCTCTTTGGGAGGGGAATATATATATCTCTACATCAGTTCTCACTGTCAGCTGCTGGGTCACATTAAAAAAATTTGGGGAGGGGGAGCGCCTGGGTGGCTCAGTCGGTTAGGGGTCTGCCTTTGGCTCAAGTCGTGTTCCCCGGATCTTGGGATCATGTCCCACTTCAGGCTCCTTGCTCAGCGGGGAGTCTGCTTCTCCCTCTGCCCCACCCCTTCCCCATGCTCTAGCTCTCTTTCTCTCACTCAAAATCTTTAAAAAGTTTTTTCTTAAATGAAACAATAAGAATATGAAGAGAAAACATGGAGAGTTATTTTATAACTTCAAAGTGGTGAAGGTATATGTAAGTGTGTCAGGATCCTGGTACCATGGAAGAGAATATTGATAAATTCAGCTACTTAGGGATAAAAACTGCTGTCAAAAAGTATAAAAACCAGACCTAAGGAGAAGGATTGTCATCAAGTGGGGAAAAACAATAACAGCACCAGAAAAGACTACTTTCCTCTCTATATAAAGAACTTTCCTGAATGAAGAGGGTGCGGCCTGGAAGGACAATGGGCAAAAGACCCGAGCAGACAGTTTATGGTGAAGGAAGTACAAATGACTCTTAAATTTCACAAGCTGAGCAGCTACATGCTTCTGTCACTAATGATAGAAGGGCTGAGACAAAATCTGGTCACATCGTCACACTGTTGTCACACGTTTCTCACCTCCCTGGTTGGCAGGAGTGAAACCTTGGATAACTGGTTGGTGAAGTGGCAAAATCGGGGCCCTTGTGCGTTGTTGGGCAGGGTTGTGTTATACCTTGGTGGTAGCTGGTAAAGTGAACAAACACATGCACCCTTTCCCCGACAGAACTCTTTTTAAAAGATATTTTATTTATTCATGAGAGACACAGAGAGGCGAAGACATAGGCAGCAGGAGAAGCAGGCTCCCTATCGGGAGCCCAAAGTGGGACTCGATCCCAGGACCCCGGGATCACACCCTGAGCCAAAGGCAGATAGATGCTCAATCACTGAGCCACCCAGGTGCCCCCAGCCGATGGAACTTCTTTGAAGAAAGACCTAAATGAAATGTCTGGAGTACTTGATGAAGTTTAGAGATTGGAAACAACCCAAATGTGCATCAGAAATTAGGGTACGACTGTATCACACAGAACATGACAGTTAAAGCAGCTTCTCGTGCTCTGAGAGGGAGTGACCTTTGAGGTCAGGCACTAGGAGATGAAAGCAAGGTGCAGAGCATGCTGGAACCCCAGTTTGTTTGTTTGTTTTTAAAGATTTTTATTTTTTCGGGATCCCTGGGTGGCGCAGCGGTTTAGCGCCTCCCTTTGGCCCAGGGCATGATCCTGGAGACCCGGGATCGAATCCCACGTCCATCCTGGTGCATGGAGCCTGCTTCTCCCTCTGCCTATGTCTCTGTCTCTCTCTCTCATAAAAAAATAAAAATTTTAAAAAAATAAATATTTTTATTTTTTCATGAGAGACACAGAGAGAGGCAGAGACACAGGCAGAGGGAGAAGCAGGCTCCGTGCGGGGATCCTTATGTGGGACTAAATCCTGGGACTCCGGGATCATGACCCGAGCCAAAGGCAGACGCTCATCCCCTGAGCCACCCAGGTGTCCCAGGGAACCCCAGTTTGTATATAGAATAACAGACACGGGATATTTTTATTAACTTTTATTTAACTTTAAATTTTGAGAGAAATTGTAAGCTCACAGGAAGTTGCTAAAGTGGTATTTGGAGGCCCATGAGCCCTTCATCTACTTCCTCCCGTGGTGCCATCTTACAGAACTGTAGTGAGGCATCAAAGCCAGGAAACTGAGATTCGTTGAATGCTGCTAACCAAACTACAGGCTCTTACTCTTACCAGTTTTTTTTTTTTTAATTTTAATTTTTATTTATGATAGTCACACAGAGAGAGAGTGAGAGAGGCAGAGACACAGGCAGAGGGAGAGGGAGAAGCAGGCTCCATACACCGGGAGCCCAATGTGGGATTCGATCCCGGGTCTCCAGGATCGCGCCCTGGGCCAAAGGCGGGTGCCAAACCGCTGCGCCCCCCAGGGATCCCAACTCTTACCAGTTTTACATACACTTGTGTGTGTGTATGTGTGTGTGTGTCTGTCTGTCTCTGCAGTTTTTCATGTAAGAAAAATCCCATGCAGAGATTTCATGTAACCACTGCTCTGTCAAGGTACTCTGTTGTTTCACAGAATTTCTTTGTCAGGACATAGAAGAGACCAGTGGCAATGGGTGATTGCCCTCAGGAAGGGCAGATGGGTGGCCAAGTGGCTGGAGAGGAGACTCTCCTGTTGACCACCTAATATGAAAATCTTACTCCTTAAACAGTTTGCAATTCTTATGAGACATCTAGTAGAGCTCTCAGACGGGCAGAGGATCTCGAGCACTGGGCGGTGCAGAAGGTCCTGGAGTGGGGAGAGTGGCTGGGGGAGAAAGAAGGAGCTCTCCTGTTGAAGGCCAGCTGGGGGCTGAAGCCCCTTTCTTGAGGAGGGAGTGTGCACCTGTCATGTGCTGCCGATTTTGAATGAGAAAAGTGGCTTTTGGATTGACTTTATCAAATCCTTCCTCACCTGAAAATTGAAGCCAGATTTTAGCTGGATCCAAAAATAAGATAATGTGTAAAAAAAGTGTTCGTCTTGGGGATCCCTGGGTGGCTCAGCGGTTTGGCGCCTGCCTTTGGCCCAGGGTGCGATCCTGGAGACCTGGGATCGAATCCCACATCGGGCTCCTGGTGCATGGAGCCTGCTTCTGCCTCTGCCTATGTCTCTGCCTCTCTTTCTGTGTGTGTGTGTGTGTGTGTGTGTGTGTGTGTGACTATCATAAATAAATAAAAATTAAAAAAAAAGTGTTCGTCTTTTCTCTTTCAAAATGGGAAAGAGGTTGTATTTCTCAGGTGAAACTTATCTACGATGAAGAAAATCAGAACGGATTGCCAAGGGCAGGAGTGGGGTAGGGACTAGCTGGGGAAGGGGTCTGTGGGAACTTCTAGCATGCCAGTAATGGTATTATGTCAAGATTGGGGTCTGGGTCTGGGTCACAGGAACATATTCTTTGTCAAAACCTGCCTTAAAACTATGCATTTTATAAGGGAAAAAAGTTTCTGCATTTTACCTTAAAAAAAAACCCAAACTGTAAACAAATCCTGAAATCTAGGATGATAATATGTTGGCTGAGGCGCTTACTGATGAATTATGATTGATTTGTGCCGCTTTGCAGTTTATCAAAATAATAAGGTGGATTGATGGATGGACCGAGGGATGGGCGGGTGGATAAAGATGGGCAGATGGGATAAACAATGAATAGTCATTGTAGAACATAGTATGTGGTGTTCATTGAGAAAGATTTTTAACTTTACGGTTTGTACAGTTTTTCATAATGCCGTTTTGGGAGAAGAAGACTATAAGAACATGAAATTCCCTATCCTACTACTTTTGCGTATCTATCCCCTGATACTATGTTCCTAAATATTTAAAGGAGGCAAGTGTTTTGTGCTATTAAAAGAGCTTGCGACTTATTTCCTCTTAATCACCTGCTTGAGTTGTCAGCTCTTTGCCACATGCCCTTTGTCCTTAAGAGGTCGAGGTTCAAGGTTTTCTGGCACTTTCTGGAGAAATAGCCCTAAGGCTATTAACTCAGTGGATTATCATGATCCTGGAGTCCCTTCTTAGCCAACAGAGACCTCAAACTAATTCCCCACCTTCCCTGTACAGAGGTTGGGAGGAAGGTGTCTTGTTCACCGAAGACCGGGAAGAGTTCTTGCTTTGGGTCACCTTTTCTTTTGTCACTGACTTTCAGGCCCGACTGCTGTGACACCCCTGAGTGCTAATCCGAGTGCCTTTGAGCCAGTAAACTCTGGTTCTAAATTGGCCCCACTTTATTTATTTTTTAATTATTATTTTTTATAGATTTTATTTATTTATTTATGAGAGACAGAGAGGCAGAGACATAGGCAGAGAGAGAAGCAGGCTCCCTGCAAGGAGCCCTATATGGGACTTCCCGGGACCCCAGGATCACGCTCTGAGCCGAAGGCAGATGCTCAACCTCTGAGCCACCCAGGCGTCCCCAGGAAGCAAGTTTTAAAGGTATGCAGTGACAAGGCCTTTCCCTCAGTTTTCTGCCACTGCTGTGGTTCCATCTGGAGCTGTTTTGTGGATGTATAAGCAAATGTGAATATATAGTGTCTCCTCACCCTTTTATTTTTTATTGTATTTATTTATTCATGAGAGACACAGGAGAGAGGCAGAGACACAGGCAGATAGAGAAGCAGGCTCCACGCAGGGAGCCTGACGCGGGTCTTCAGGATCACGCCCTGGGCCGAAGGCAGATGCCAAACCACTGAGCCACCCCGGGATCCCCTCCTCACCCTTTTATTAAGAATCAGAACAGGGTCATTTTGTGGACACTCACACCTTACCTGTGTTTTTCCAGTGCAGTTTTCTTGGCACAATCCGTTTCCTTCTTGACAGGCCATTGAGTACATTTTTGATCCTTTTCTCTTACAAATACTCCTTAAATAACTTTGTACATGCAAGTAGGGATTAAATTGTTTTTTGCTAAGGGAATGGTCAGACATGTCAAGTGGAAGTGTAGGAGGAACCCCATACACCTCCCATTGCTGCTTGGGACAGGTGTCCATATTTTTCGTGGTCTTGTTTTATTCATTTCCACCTGTTCATCCTCCTTTAAGCTAGATTACCTGCAAAACAAACTCGAGAAATAATGCCATTTTACTTCTGTGTCCTGGGGTTTGTAAACATTTATTTTGGAAAATTTAGAATGTTGACTAAGTAGAAAGAATCCCTGTGTTTGTCATTGGTTGGCCACATTCTACTGTTTCGTCCCCACCCCCTCCTTTTTTTTTTTGGTTGCTGGAATTTTTTTAATTATTTTTTTTATCATTCATTCATTCAGCTCCACACCCAATGCAGAGCCCAGCTCGGGGCTTGAACTCACAACCCTGAGATCAGGACCTGAGCTGAGATGGAGTTAGACACAACCACCTGGGCCACCCAGGTGCCCTGCTGAAATATTTTAAAGCAAATCCCAGATAGATCATTTCACATACAAATACTTCAGTAAAGTGACAACTTAGGCAGAATATCAAAATGTTTAGAACTGACAGTATTTAAAAAATTATCAGTTACACACCCTTGGGGCATTCCAACACTTGTCCCCACCCCTACCTACAGTTTTTTTTTTTTTCCTACCTACAGTTTGTAACAGATTTAAAAGTAAAACTACAAATGTCAAGCAATAGTGAAACTAAAACATCTCAGCTATTTACTTGAAGCTTGGGTACGAGTTCCCCATCCATCACATGAGTTCAAATGTACAGTTTGTGTGAGAAGATGTCCTCTTAGGCTTCAACCCCAGTACTCATCTGAGGGTGACCATGCCCCCTCCTCACCCCTGCTAGGGGACATTAACAAGGCCTGGAGGGATTTTTGGTTGTCACTACTGGCATCTGGTGGATGGAGGCCGGGGTGCTGTTAACATCCTATCGTGCACAGGGTGGCCCCCAATGATAAAGGGCTGTCTGGCTCAAGCTTCTGGGTGGAGAAGCCCTAGTTTAGGATACTGGGCGATGGTGCTTTATCACAGATCTCTTCCCTGTGGTTCTCCTTTAACTTTGTTGGGAATTGCTTCCTGAACAGTGATTAGGTGGGGGGCAGACACCAACAGCATTGACTTGTGTTGACATTTGCCTGCGTCAAGTTGAAAGTAAACCCTTACTTTCTAGAAAATTCCAACCGAATGACTTTATTCAGATTTTTTATTCTATCAGTTGTATGAACAAGGACTATTTCAGAAGTTGGCGTGACAAAATATGTATAAGGTTTCCACTCTGCTCACCAGGAAGTCAGGCCCCTATGAGGCAGACGGATGTGAAAACTTTTCACGTCTGGAGAGCTTCCAGAAGCAAAACAAGGCCAGGACTGTTTTAGTGGCAGCTTATGCGTGCGTGCGTATAGAAAGGAAAGAAAGAAAACCTGGAGCTGAAGGGCTGGGGAGAGAAGAGGCGTGGAAGAAAATGACTTTTTTCTCGGAGATTCTTTAGGAGGAACATACAAAATCAGTGTGGCTGCTCGGCCTTAAAGGAGGGTGAAAAGCTGATGCTTCCATGTGGTGGGCCACAGGGACCTTCTGGATCAGCCAGAGTGCTTGGCATCAAGGACCCCGGGGTCAAGTCAGCAGAGAGGGACGAGGCCACAAGTAGTTGTGCAGCAGGACTGCAAATTATGCATGGTACCATCACGGGGCCTTCTGTAACTCTGTGCCTTGTTTCTTTCCAGATTGATCATTTAGAAAGTGGATGTGTGGGGTAACATGTCCAGTGTGTCCGAGGAGAGAAGAAAAAGGCAGCAGAACATTAAGGAAGGACTGCAGTTTATACAGTAAGGTTGCACCTGCGTTCCCGTCCCGTGATGCAGTTGACCCTTGGGCAATGTGGGCTCAGGGGTGCAGGACCGCACCCCCCCTCCCCCTGCACGGTTGAAAGTCCACGTATGATTTTCGACTCCCAAAACGTAACTACAATAGCCTACTGTTGACCGGAAGCCTGATCGATAGCATCAACAGTTGTTGAACACATTTTATACATTATATGTGTTATTTACCATATTAAAATAAAGTAAGCTGGAGGAAAAAACCATTTGGAAAGTCACAAGGAAAAAAAATATGTTTCTAGGCTTTTATCATACTTACAGAAAAAAGATAGAGTTCTAAGTGGACCCACACAGCTCAAGCCTGGGTTGCTCAAGGGGTCAGCTCTGTTTTTCTGTATTAGACTAAGAAACCTTAAGTCCTGTTTATGAGTCTTCTTATTCAGGTTTGAAATTAGATATTTTTATTGAGCAATAGTTTTTGCTTTTGTACATTTGATTACTTGGGTGTTCTGAAATGTACTTTACCATCACTGATTTTTTTTTAATTAATTTTTTTTACCGTTGCTGATTTTTATTTATTTTTATTTATTTTTTAAAAAAGATTTATTTATTTATTTATTCAGAGAGATTGAGAGAGGCAGAGACACAGGCAGAGGGAGAAGCAGGCTCCTTGCAGGAAGCCCGACATGGAACCCGATCCCGGGTCTCCAGGATTACACCCCAGGCTGCAGGCGGCGCTAAACCGCTGCCCCACTGGGGCTGCCCCCGTTGCTGATTTTTAGAGTGAAAATCCTTTAGCATCTCTGAACATGTTAGACTAAGAGCAATTGGAACCTGATCCCATCAGAGCACTCCTGATGGCTGAAAAGTGACTTGAGAATGAACTTGCACACAGGGCTTTTGTAATCAAACTTAAGAAGCTTGGGCTTTAACTAGCCTTCTTGAGCCTGGCAGTGATGATACAGCCCAGGGCTTGGGTGGATTTGTCCCTGTAGAAGGGCCTCTCTGTCTTTCCTGGGAAGGAGACCACCTTCTCTGTACTACAGTGACCTGAATCAAAAAGTATTTGTCATTCCATGCTATTTGGAAACCTTTTTGGTATCTGAAGAATTAAGCCTTCTTTTAGTAGAAATAGTTTTGAAAAGAAAAGTATAATATTTACTCAAGAGAATAGAAGGGAAGAGTTACAGATTCTTTATTTCCCCTGTGACTACAGTTATGTGTGAATAATGGTAGTAAAGAGAGGTAGGTCTTTAAAATGTGCTTTGAGGGGGTCCCTGGGGGGCTCAGTGATTTAGCGCCTGCCTTTGGCTTGGAGCGTGATCCTGGAGTCCTGCCTGCACGGAGCCTGCTTTTCCCTCTGCCTCTCTCTCTGTCTTTCTCTGTGTCTCTCATGAATAAATAAATAAAACATTTTAAAAAAATAAATAAAAAAAATAAAATGTGCTTTGAACTTGTGGCAAACTAATAGAACCTCAGTTTTATGATGACCCCTGGATGAACAAATCCTGATAAGAGTGTGATAATTAAAATTAATTGTTTTCTTCTTCTTAGGTCACCACTGTCATATCCAGGAACACAGGAACAATATGCGGTAATGATGGGGAATATCTGCTTAACAGCCCTGCAAATAGCTTGGGAACTATAATGTGTAGTGGGGGTTGGTGGACTGCTGCTTTGTGGGCCCAATGTGGCCTGTTGCCTGTTTCTATAAATAAAGTTTTATTGGAACACAGCCATACCTATTTGTTGACGTATTTATCTGTGGCTGCTTACATGACATATGGTAGCTGAGACAGAGACCATATGGCCCACAAAGCCTGAAATATTTACTCTCTGGGCACTTACAGAAAGAGTTTGCCAATCTCAAACATGCATAGGATGTCATTTGTTGGCACGCGTGGGCAATTGTCCTGTATCGTCCTTTCTCCATGAGTGTAGGTTGTGCTAATTTTCTTCTGGGACCCTTGAAAATTACCCTTAGTCCACCTCTCATTTCACTGAAAACAAATGGGACAGACTGTGTTGTGAAGGAGAGTGCACAGCAGCTTCCATTTTTATTAAAGAGAAGGGAGGTTCTAACAATACTAAATGGTGCCAGGATCCTAGGAGGGAACAGCTAGAGATGAAACTAGTTCAAAACACAGCGAAAGCCCGGTTCTCTGGGTCTTAGATTAAAGGCCCTCTTTAACAGTGTACACACTGTTAGTGTTAGTTCACCCGTGGCTTTTGTCTCTCTGAGTTTTGATCCTTCTAGATGTCACTTCTTTCTGCCTGCTTCTCTCTCTCCCTCTTCTCTGTTTCCTTCCCTGTTTTCTTGCTTCTCCCCTCCCTCCCTCCAAACAGATGTAGAATCAGAGAGTATTATGGCTAGAAAGTACCTGGAACAATCTATTAATTTTACAATATGTTTTATAGTCTTGACATTTACATTTGGAACTGGGTTCCCGAGAGGTTAACTGGCATGCATGTCACAAGTCACCTCCCTTGTTAAACGTTGATCGTTTCAGTTTTCTTGACTACTTTTGTCAGCTTACACGAATTTCATAAAATGAGACTGAAAGCTTGAATATTTATCTGTTCTTGTACTATTTATCTGATCCTGACTCTTAAAACATTAAAGCAGCAATGGAAATCACGAAGGAAACTTCAGAACTTTTATATGTATCAGAAGAATGAATGTGCTCTACTTCTTCGGTGACAAAGAAGTTTAATAACCCCACTCCCAAATCAGTAATTGACCTCAGCAAACAGTTACAAAAGAGGAAATACAATGGTCCACGAAAATGTGGGACATTATTTGCACCTGATGAGTCACTAAATTCTACCTCTGAAACTAAAAAAAAAAAAAAAAAAGACCTAGCAACAATAAATTTGGGAAATCATTGGTAATCAGACATGCAAATAAAAAAGAGTACAGTTTTTCACCTAGAAATTAGTAGGGGTTTTATGTGTACACAAACACACAGGTGCACTCATATTGCACACATACTACCTACCCAGTGTTGATGGGGGTGCCATGAAGGAAACTGCTAGGTGTGTTTATTGTTATTGCCCCTTTGGAAGGCAGTTTAGAAATACTGGTCAGAAGCCTTAAGATGCTCATTCTTTCTGACCCAGAGTTTCCACTTGGAGGAATTTCTCATGGGCACAGAGTTGGGGATGTGAAAAAATATTTTGCTGCATTTTTCTTCATAATGAGAAATTGAATTTTCTCTTAAAAAACAAGCAAGATGAGATGGTGGTGGCATGGTCTGGGTTCCCATTTTCTTAGAACTGTGCTTATCATATAAGGCTCTGAAGTTTTCAGTACAAAAATGAAAATTTCCTAGTACCCTGACTTGTTCCGTGAAGGGCTTCAAGTGGTAACTTTCTTTTTTTAAAGGTATATTTACGTGCTCTTGTGAGAAATCTTTTTAATGAAGGCAATGATGTTTATCGGGAACATGATTGGAACAACTCAATAAGCCAGTACACAGAAGCTTTGAATATAGCTGGTTATGCAAAGTCTGAAGAAATTGTCATCCCTAAAGAAATAATTGAAAAACTGCATATAAATCGTATTGCTTGCTATTCTAATATGGTGAGTTGTGATTTTTCTAAAATAATGTTTCTAGAGAGAAAAAATGTTTTCAGTAACATAGTACAATAAAAGTCAATTTTCTAATTTCCATTCTTAAGAAAGACATATTGACTCCTTTTAGAATGGCCCGAGGCTTTGAAAGATCAACTTGGGCTGAATGTTTAGGGATTTTAGAAATCATTTGTTTCTTGGACTAGTCCTTGGAGTTGCCATGTCAGTCTGGCTTCTGGGCTGTCTGCTCATAAAAGAAATCAGCACAGGAAGATGCAGGTGTTCACAGATTTTTGTTTTCTGTAATGGATTCTTCTTTGGTTAGCTGTTTGGAAATTATATTTCCAGTTGATTTTTTTTTTTTAAAGATTTGATTATTGGGGCACCTGGGTGGCTCAGCAGTTGAGCGTGTCTGCCTTCTGCTCAGGTCATGATCCCGGGGTCCTGGAATCGAGTCCCGCATCGGGCTCCCTGCATGGAGCCTACTTCTCCCTCTGCCTGTGTCTCTGCCTCTCTCTGTGTGTCTCTCATGAATAAATTAATAAAATCTTTAAAACATTTTTGATTATTTTTTTGAGAGAGAGAGAAAGAGAGAGCACATGGATGTGCTTGCATTGTTATGGGCAGGGAGAAGGGGAGAGAGAGAATGTCCCTCAGAATACCTGCTGAGCTTGGAGCCCAATGTGTGGGTCGATCTCACGACCTCGAGATAATGACTTGGGCTGAAATCAAGAGCCAGCAGCCTAACCAGCTGAGCCACCCAGGTGCCCTTCCAGTTGACATTTTAAGGAGCTCCAACAAAGGGTGACTAGTGAAGAGAGTAGGACGACAGGGTGAGGCCTGGGGCACCACCTGTGTCTGGAAAGTTTTATTTCTTGAGGACCTGGGGATGTTTATGGCCAGATGTTAATGTTTATCTGATCTGGGTGATGGGTACATGGGGATTCATGCTATTCTTTGTGCTTTTGCATATTTGAAATTTTCTAATGAAGATAATTTTTTAAGGGTTTTTAAAATTTATTTATTCATGAGAGAAAGAGAGAGAGAGAGAGAGAGGCAGAAACACAGGCAGAGGGAGAAGCAGGCTCCATGCAGGGAGCCCGACGTGGGACCCGATCTGGGATCTCCCGGATCAGGCCCTGGGCTGAAGGCTGCGCTAAATCGCTGAGCCACCGGGGCTGCCTTCTAATGAAGATAATTTTTTAAAAAAAAATTTTATTTAAAAAATTTTATTTATTAATGAGAGATACAGAGAGAGAGAGAGAGAGGCAGAGACACAGGCAGAGGGAGAAGCAGGCTCCACGCAGGGAGCCCGACGTGGGACTCGATTCCGGATCTCCAGGATCACGCCCTGGGCTGCAGGCGGCACTAAACCACTGAGCCACCTGGGCTGCCCTGAAGATAATTTTTATTTATTTTTATTTTGTTTTTTTCTGAAGATAATTTTTAGAAAGAAAAATAAAACTTTGAACTTAAGAGATTAAAAGGTATGGGGGTGGTGGTGGTGGTAATAGTCCGGGCCTTCATTTGTTTGCCTTTGTAGGCAAGACCTCCGCACAAGAAATGAATTGTTGCTAACTCTGTTTGGTCTTACATCCTAGGGTTTCCATGATCAAGTTTTAGAAGAGTGTGATGCAGTCCTCAGTTTAAATGCCAGTAACTGCAAAGCTCTGTATCGGAAATCTAAGGCTCTCAATGACTTAGGAAGATACAGAGAGGCTTATGACTCTGTAGCAAAGTGCTCCTTGGCAGTGCCTCAGGTATGGAACTCCTATTTCAGTTCCTTGGTTCACATCATAACTATATCCTTGCTCCCAAGTGGGGAGATGGCTTTGAAAGAGTTCCCGTTCTCCAGCCAGCTGCCCACGTGCTTCAGCTGGGAACAAGGCTCATAAAGCAAGTATCTCAACAGAATAGGAGTTCCGGCTGTTTTGCCTGTTTGTCTTCACAGTTAGTAAATATAACCCTCCATTAATCATATTTTCTTTCTTTCTTTCTTTTTCTTTTTTTCCAGGATGAACATGTAATAAAACTAACTCAAGAACTAGCTCAGAAATTGGGATTTAAGATAAGAAAAGCATATGTTAGGGCCGAGGTAAGCTGAGGTTCTCTCCATGAGGTATTTTCATTCTGTTTTGTAACTTTAGAGTCAGTTCTATTTTTAACTTAATTTTTTAAAATTAGTGTCTTTATTTTCTTGCAGCTCTCATTAAAATCAGTTCCTGGGGATGGGGCTACCAAGGTAAAGTTATGACTTCTGTAAGACTCATAGCTTTTTGTAAAACAAAACAACCCCCCCCCCCAAAAAAAAAAAAAAAAAAAAAAAACAGAACCAAGCAGAAGCATTTACAGTTCTGCTTTTAATATTTTTGGTTTGTTCTATTTTTGAGAGCTTTTTGTTCCTCAGACACATAATTGGCCAGAGCTTCCTGTCCTATAAAAAGAAACAAACAACCAAGTAATATCTTTTAACCAGCATTTCCTGAAGCCTGATGGAGCATTTTACAGGATGTTCATAGATGTTAGGTTTTATTAGAAAAAATGGCTCAGGGACACATGCAAATTTCGGATGTCTTTGGGTTAAAACACAATTAACGAGTTGTGTTTTAAAAAGGTAAGTGTTGGAGCTGTTAGGATGCCATTGTGAGTGGGGAGTGAGTGGTGGCTAGACTAGTCCTTCTGGAACTGGTATATGCTCCTGAACATCCTTTGAGAAATACTGTGCACAAGAAACAGGCGGTGGTGCCGATAGACCAGCCCTGCTTAACCACGTGTCACCGACATTTATATATTCCATCTGTTTCTTGGATCTTAACTGGAAGGAAGTCAAATTGCTGGGAGAACTTACAATGCTGTCTTCGAGTAAGATTTACAGATTGCTTGTAGTGGAGAATCCTGAAAATACTATGACCCGTTATTTGGTTTAATTTCTAGGCTTTGAACTGTTCTGTGGAAGATATCGAGCCAGGTATGTTTCCACATGTCATCTTAATCTAGAAAGTGCCAGCTTTAGATGTTGTATGTATTGTAGTGTTGTCAAATACGGTTGCTGTATGGTTATTAGTATTAAAGCAAGAATAATTTCGAAAACTACCTGGTGCTTCTGGATGTGCCGGCCAGTGGTCGATAATACTGGATGTCAGTAAGCGGTCATTGAACACCTCCTGTGGCCCTCCCAGCATCTCATAGCTCTGCCCAGAAGGGGCCCAGGCATTTTGAGAAAGACGGATACGTTTTCACAAGTGACTATGTCTTTTCCTGGGTAAAACAAATGACTTTTAGAATTATTTTTACCCTTTTATTTGAATCGCTTTTATACTGTTGTCTCCCTATTGATTTTTACGATTGCTTTCGTATTTTCACCTAGCTCTTCATTTTCTCTGTTATTGGCTCTTGACACTAGTCTTAATGTGAGTACACTGAAAACGAATGAGTACGTTTCAATCCATGTTACAGATTTATTAACTCCGAGGCAGGAAGCAGTTCCCGCTGTCTCTGTACCTGCATCCAGTTTCTCTCACCAAGTTGGAAGTGAGCTGGCCTCAGTTCCTATCATGCCCTTAACTTCTATTTTGCCACTGCAAGTGGAAGAGAGCCCTCTGCCATCAACAGTGTTGGCAAACGGAGGAAAGACTCCCTTTGCTATGCCAGAAGCTTTTGTGGATGATGGAGATATGGTCCTTGGGGATGAAATAGATGACCTTCTTGATTCGGCCCCTGAAGCCAATGAAACCGTTATGGTAAATTTCAGCATTACTCCTCTCTTCTGAAGCCAGGCTTAATTTTTATTTATGTTTTTTTTATTATTATTTTTTAGAGAGTGTAAGTGGGGGTATGGGGAAGAAGGGCAGAAGGAGAGGGAGAGAGAATGTTAAGCAGGCTCCAGGCTCAGTGCCTATGTGGGGTTCGATCTCGTGACCCTGAGATCAGGACCTGAGCGGAAACCAGGAGTTGGATGCTTAACTAACCGAGCCACCCAGGCACCCCAAGCTTAATTTTTTTTAAATAAATTAATTTTTTATTGGTGTTCAATTTTTTAAAATAAATTACCAAGCTTAATTTTTAAAAAATTGCCACGTAACTGTATTTTCAGCAATACCTGTCGGCTGAACTTTGCGTCTCTTAATTTGAAAATCACTTTGACCTTTTCTGGTGGTAGCAGGCTCATGTGGTTATTTTTTAAGTAAGATAGGATTGCTAATCAAGTAATGAACTGGTTTTCCTCAACACCTTTGGGAATTACATAGTATGGAAAGGGTACATTTAAAACTCTGAAAAAGGGTGAGCCTGGGTGGCTCAGTCGGTTAAGTGTCTGCCTTGGGCTCAGGGCATAATCTCTGGGTCCTGGGATTGAGCCCACATCAGGCTCCCTGCTCAGCAGGGAGTCTGCTTCTCCCCCTGCCTCTTCACCTCCTACCCCCACTTGTGGGCTCACAATGTGTGCGCGCGTGCACATGCACATACACACACACACACACTCTCTCAAATAAATAAATAAGATCCTTAAAAAATAAATAAAATTCTGAAAAAGATTAGGCATTTGATATTTAAAGTAAAATGGGTCTTTTGGATTAAGGGCTTAAAGGATAACACCTCAAGGTAAGTGTAAAGCCAAGGTCAGGCTAGATCTGGACGGCTCTTGTTTTTGTATGGCCTGCAGAATAGGAATGGGGGGGTCTTATATTTTCAAGTGGCTGGAAGAAAAAATAAAAGAATGGTATCTAGTGACACATGAAAATGAGATGAAATTCATATTTCAGGGTCATCAGTAATGTTTTATTGGAACACAGCCACTGCTATTCACTTACGTGTTGTCTGTGGCTGCATTTACACTGCAGCAACACAGTCTAATAGTTGAAACAGAGGTTGTGGTTGGCAAAGCCTAAAATGTTTAAGAACTAGCCCTTTGCAGAAAAAGTTTACTGACCCCTGCCATAAGTTATATTGAAATAGCAGCAGGAGCAGCAGCAACAGCAGCAGCAATAGCAGGAAGAGGAGGAGGAGGAGGAGGAGGAGGAGGAAGAGGAAGAGGAAAGGAATTCAGGGCCAGTTTCCAGTGTGGCTGAAATAGATGATGTCCATGTGGAATTGACTGAGAGGAAGTACAGTGTTAAAGGCAGGCACCCTGGGGTTTGGTTTTCACCACATATCTGGGCTTTAGCAACTTTCCTCACCTCCAATTTCCTGGTCTGTACCGTGGCCACACAGTAGGATGTGTCCTGCAAAGTATAAAAATTAAATAGATGGTATGTGGGGATCCCTGGGTGGCGCAGCAGTTTCGCGCCTGCCTTTGGCCCAGGGTGCGATCCTGGAGACCCGGGATCGAATCCCACGTCGGGCTCCCGGTGCATGGATGGAGCCTGTTTCTCCCTCTGCCTGTGTCTCTGCCTCTCTCTCTCTCTCTCTCTCTGTGTGACTATCGTAAATAAATAAAAATTAAAAAAAAAATAGATGGTATGTAACTTTCATCAGTACTTAACAAGACACATGGAGGCTCAGTCAATTGTCACACTGATGAGGATGGAGAGAGGCTGCATTCCATTTGTCCCTGTGAGATTATAAATTCACATCCCAGAAGGACGGTCCAGGGTTTCTGGCTTCTGCTATCCCCTTGTCTTGAGTACCCTCCTTCTCCCCCAGCCCCCACTCTATTCCTCTGGATCTTATGAGTCTCATGGAAGGATGAGTGGAAGGTATCAGAAGGAAATGAAAACATGAATGTAACATTTGGCTTGATACAGTACTGGACATCATCCCTGCATCCTTTTTGAAAAAGTGGGCTTGCAAAGAAATGAACTCTTTAGCCTTGATTATTCTAAGTCTTGCTTTTTTTTTTTTTTTTAAGATTTTTATTTGAGAGAGAGAACATGAGTGGAGGGAGGGGCAGAGGGAGAGGGAGAAGCAGGCCCCCTGCTGAGTAGAGAACCTGATGTGAGACTCGATCCCAGGATCCTGGGATCATGACCTGAGCCAAGACAGATGCTCAACCGACTAAGCCTCCCAGAAGCCCCTTGGTTTTGATTTCACCTTCGTTATATAATTACCCAGTGTAAGAATTCGTGTCTATATGCTGATGTTTGAAGCAGTTCGGCCTACTGGTAACTGTCTCCTGGATTTTAATAGAACCTTTTTTCTTTTCTAGCCATCAGCGTTAGTCAGAGGAGCCCTCCCGGCAGCCAGCGTCCCCCCTAGCATACCCTTCTCCGCATCTCTGTTAGGCACCCTGCCCATTGGTGCGAGGTATGCTCCTCCACCCTCCTTCTCAGAGCTGTATCCACCTTTGACTACATCCTTAGAAGATTTCTGCTCTTCTTTAAATTCATTTTCAATGAGTGATTCCAAGCGAGGTAAGAATCAAGCCATTTATGTAAATAATCGCAGTTAATTTTTTAAAAAAGACAGTCTGTGTTTGGTCGTTATTTAACTGACTCTGGCTAGTTGGTACTTGGATTATTTTCAGGGTAGCTGAAAATATAAAAAGTCCGTCTCCAGTTTTAATTTGCCTGGGCTAAATGGTGCCATTCTGGAGATTGGGAAGCATAGGGTTACGTAGCAATGTATGTGGCACCTTTTTTTTTTTTTTTTTTAACAAGAGTGTTTGTTAAGCTGGGTGTCTATTGTTCTGGGAGAGCGGAGGCAAAATGACTTGGAATGTTTTTTCCAGGAAAGGTGTACCCCATCTGAGAGAGTCTTAAAGACAGGCTATCTTTTCAAATTCTGAACGAGGCAGACACTTAGTCAAGACCAATTTCTGGTCAGAATTGTTCAGAATTAGACCTATAGAACTAGGTTTGGATTAGGCTCCATCCCTGGAGGTCAGGGCCCTGTGCCTGGTTCCCTGAGTTTTATAAGGGATTGCTGAGTTTTTGGTCTGACTCCTGTCTCTGTAGCTCCAGGCTTAACATCTACCTTCAACAAGAACGATAACCATCATCATACTGTTCCAAGGCATTGTTACATGGTTAAAGGCAGAAAAATCAAAATGAGATTGATGTAAAGAGATGGATACCCGAAAAACCTGAGATTTGTGGGGAACGGGAGGGCAGAGAGCGAATAACTGAGTGGTAGACTGACAAATAAGAAGGTGCATTGCGCCTTCCTCATTTTCTTAATGTTGTTATGAGTTCCCGCTTCAGGGTTTGCAAAGGAGAGGCTCAGTTCCCACTTGGAGTATGAATTATTGTCTTAGTCTTTTTTAACTTTAGGTCCTGTCCCAGAGGCCCTGCTTTATTAGCTTATGTCTCCAAAACCAGCTCTCTATTTAAGTCGGCTGAAGGGTTATGTACGCCCTTGGTTTCCAGAGTTAAGGAGAAAGTCCACTGCCCTCTCTGGGGGTCAGTAGTGTGCAGGAAAGCTCCTTGGACCCGGGGCGGGGAGTAACGCGGGGAAGCCGTAGTCAGCCCCTGAGCCCTGATGTTCTTATTACGTGATTAGAATGAGAAGGTCTGTTGAAGTGTTTTTATTATTTTAGATCTGTCCACCTCAACTTCTAGAGAGGGAACAGCGCTTAGCGGCAGTAATTCTTCCCTTTTACTTGTAAGTGTCACTTCCTCTTTTGTAAATTCGTCGTCGCTTAAACTTGAACTTGAACGTAGGCCTTTTTGCTTTAAGTAACTGACTTATTTGAATGGACGTGCCGGTGTCCCTTAAACGTTGTGTGTGCTGGGGGAAATCGTGGTGAAATAAGACTCTCCCGGGACATCCAGTAGGAGATGCTCCGTGTTGGACACTGGGGCTGTCCCAGACCAAGGAAGAGGCTCTAGTGCAGCGGAAACGAAACAGGGAAGAGGAGATCAGGGCAGATAAAAAGCCCGCGCTGTCAAGGCAGGACAATTACCTGTTACTTTTAACAACTCGCGGAGGATCAAAGAGAGTTGGGGGGGGGGGGGCTTAGACACCCCAAGAGAGGAAAACAGAAAGAGACTGGTTTTAAACAGAGATGCACAGCAAGGACAGACTAGTAGCCATTTCAGCAGATGAAGAATGTCCTATTTTTCACAGATTTGTTTCCTTCTTTAGTGATAGTGCAATATTTGTTGGCTGTTTTTTTTTTTCCGTTTTTTGTTTTTTGTTTTTCTTATTCTTCTTGCAGATGAATGGACCAGGCAACTTATTTGCTTCTGAGAGTTTCCTGGGAATTTCAAGCCACCCCAGAAATGACTTTGGAAACTTTTTTGGAAGTGCAGTTACTAAACCACCTTCATCAGTGACCCCAAGACATCCCCTCGAAGGAACCCATGAACTGAGACAAGCTTGTCAGATCTGTTTTGTAAAATCAGGTCAGGACCAACCAATGATAGTATTAATAAGCTCCAGCCCCTAATCTGAGAGTTCTTAGGAATTTGTAAACATGCATAGATAACACCAGCTACTGTGGTTCTTCATCCCCATTTGACTTCTTTCTTATCAAGCAGCGATTATTGATTTGGGCCCCTTGGGAGTCTAATAGGATAAGTCCACTCTTACTTGATATGATTTCATTTATAGAATTACATAGAATAGAATATCTACCTGGCTTTGTTGTTGTTTTTTTTATTTTTTTATTTTTTAATTTTTATTTATTTATGAGAGACAGAGAGAGAGAGGCAGAGACACAGGCAGAGGGAGAAGCAGGCTCCATGCAGGGAGCCCGATGTGGGACTTGATCCCGGGTCTCCAGGATCAGGCCCTGGGCCGAAGGTGGTGCTAAACCGCTGAGCCACCCGGGCTGCCCTCTACCTGACTTTGAAATCTAATTGACGTTTTTATGAAATTCTTTGCACCACACATACACGTTTAAAAAATGTTCTTTTTTTTTTTTAAAGATTTTATTTATCTATTCATGAGAGGCAGAGACACAGGCAGAGGGAGAAGCAGGCCCCATGCAGGGAGCCCGACCTGGGACTCCATCCTGGGTCTCCAGGATTACACCCTGGGCCGAAGGTGGCGCTAAACCACTGAGCCACCCGGGCTGCCCCATTCTTTCTTTTTCAAAAAAAATTTATTCATCTGAAAAAAAAATTTATTCATCTGAGAGAGAGAGAGAGAGAGAATGAGTAGGGAGGTAGAGGGAGAAGCAGACTCCCCCCTGAGCAGGGAGCCCAGTGTGGGGGTCCATCCAAGGACCCTGAGATCATGACCTGAGCTGAAAAGGCAGACGCTTAACTGACTGAGCCACCAGGGCGCCCCGAGAATGTGATCATTTTCAAATAAAGCAACTACTAGAAAAAAAGTGTTCTAAGATCAGTGTTTGATGTACTGTTTATAAAATTAAAGTATTTTCTGGTTGGTTTGTTTCATACCTTTACCCTCAGTCAGGTGATAGAAACAGTTTATCCTAAACCAGACCTAAATTCATTTTCTTTCTTAGTTGTATATTTAACGGTATTTTTTACCTTCAGAAGCCATCAGAATTCTTATCCTCACAGTTAAATAAGGTTATGTTTTGGGGCCACTAGTGTCGAATAAGACTTTGTATTCTCTGACAAGTAGCATATAAGAGGCACAAATTATTTCAGTAGCTTATTTACATTTGGGAATTATAAAAATAGGATTTTTATGGGAATTTAATAATCAGTATCTATCTGCTCCTATCTGCTTGTAAATGTGCCTGTAAAATAAAACATTGCTTCTTGTACCTACAAGCAATCCTTTTTTACATCTTTTCCAGGCCCTAAGTTAATGGATTTTACTTACCATGCTAATATTGATCATAAATGTAAGAAGGATATTTTAATTGGTAGAATAAAGAATGTTGACGATAAATCATGGAAAAAAATACGTCCAAGACCAACAAAAACAAATTATGAGGGACCTTATTATATATGTAAAGGTATGTACTGTAATTACTTAATTGGTATACATGACACAAATAATAAATGATTTGCTACATTTATTCTAATGGTGCCTGTATTGCTGTTACTAAAAGTGTGTGGGTAGAGTTAATAGTTCCTTGAGTTGAGACATTTGTATTTTTTCTGTTATTTTTACCTTCGTTTTTAACTTCTTTTTTTTTTTTTTTAATATTTATTTTAGAGAGAGAGAGCAAGAGCGAGCGAGCAAGCATGAATGAGGGGAGAGTCAGAGAAAGAGAGAAGGAGAGAATCTTGAGTAGATAGACTCTGCGCTGAGTGTATAACCCAACATGGGGCTTGATCCCATGACCCTGAGATCATGACCTGAGCTGAAGGCAGGTGCTTAACTGACTGAGCCAGCCAGGCGTCTCTTAAATTGCTCTTGAGAGAACCTCGTGGGTTCATTTTTGTCACTTCACCTGAATGTGCTTTGAATGACCTTCAATGATTTTTTAAACTTAGGTGGAGTACATGAGAGAATCAAAGCCTTTTCCCCACCAGAAATAGAAATAATTCAGGCCGTGGTGCTGATGTTTTAGAGTTAGTACCATCCCTGTGCGATAAGATGCGTATCCTTGCTTGACGCTCTCCGTGAGTTGTTACAGACATTCAGACGGTGCCCTAAACATATTAAATATTCACTGGCTTTGAAAAAAAAACAACAGCCACATTTTAACCATTTTTTAATTGTCTGTCTTTCTAGATGTTGCTGCTGAGGAGGAATGTAGATACTCAGGCCACTGCACGTTCGCTTATTGCCAAGAAGAGATAGACATATGGACGCTGGAGCGGAAAGGGGCTTTCAGCAGAGAGGCTTTCTTTGGTGGCAATGGAAAGATCAACCTCACCGTATTCAAACTTCTCCAAGAGCACCTTGGAGAGTTTATATTCCTTTGTGAGGTACTATCTCCGAACCTTCTTTTCTACTGTCAAATCGGTGAGAGTTTCTAACTTGCAAGCCCAGAAGTAGAAAATACTAAGCACCAGTCAGGCCATATGGGGAGTGTTCACTCACTCAGTGGTAGCCAGTACTAGTATCCAAGAGAATACAAAAAGCTCATTTTAAATATTAATCGGTAGAAGTATGGCATGTATACGTATGTGTATAAGTATGGTACAAAAGTTCTATTTTTTATTATGTTGTTGTAATTTTTCTTCTCTGTCTGTTCCAGAAATGTTTTGATCATAAGCCTAGAATGATAAGTAAAAGAAATAAAGATAATTCTACTTCTTGTTCTCACCCGGTTACAAAGCATGAGTTTGAAGACAATAAGTATGTTGGTAGTTTCTAATTTTTATAGTGACACAATAGATTCTGTTTTTAGCTCCAAATAAAACCAGAGTAGTATCTCCCCAGGCATTTTACCTCTGTGTTCTGTTGTTGCTGAAAGTTGATGAGTATTTAAAAATGTCTATTAGTGTATTTTGGTGGGAATTTTTAAGTGAATTCTTAAATCGATGTTTAATATAGAAAAGCATTACTAATTTGTATCTTCTTATGACATGGATTTAAGTATTTTATGGCTTAATATGTAATTATCTCCCCCACCCATGCAATCCAACAATTGCATAAAGTGATTTATTTTTTTCCGATAGATTTAAGATATATTTTCAGCCTAGAACTTGACATGATGTATGTATATATTTTTATTTGTTTTTCTTTGAAAAAGCTAACGCGGAACAATAATATGCCACTCCGTTTTTGTCTCAGGTGCCTTGTCCACATTTTGCGAGAGACAACAGTAAAATACTCCAAAATACGTTCTCTTCGTGGTCAGTGTCAGCTGGATTTATGTCGACATGAGGTTCGATATGGCTGTTTAAGGGAAGATGAGTGCTTTTATGCGCACAGTCTTGTAGAACTTAAAGTCTGGATATTGCAAAATGAAACAGGTAGGCTTGTGCATGATAAAGAAATGTCTCCTCACAAACCAAGAAACAGACTCCTCAGTGTAGAGAACACACTGATGGTCACCAGCGGGGAGGTGGATGGGGGGATGGATGAAATAGGTGATGGGAATGAAGAGCTTGCTTGTTATGATGAGCACCAGGTGCCGAGTGGAGTGTTGAATCACTCACTATATTGTACCCCTGAAACTGATAGGACAGTGTATGTTAACTACACTGGAATTAAAATAAAAAACTTCGGTGGGAAACAGTCAGGGTTTGGCAAAGCAGTATCAGAGGCTTTTCTCCATCATTGTGCTATGGCAACATAGCTATTGATTTTGTCCTTAGCTTTAAACTGTCACTTTTCATTTTTAGAGTGGCTTGAGTACCGCCTCATGCAGTGACTTGCTGGTACCAATTCAAGCATGTAATATGCTTTTGTGAGGAAGAGAGATTCTTCCGATGGCCCCAAGAGCTATATTTGTACATACTCTGTTGTGAAAAAGAGTGACGTGCATTCAATCCTTGGTGGCAGATTATGCTGCATGGGGGGATGATGAGGGAATCCAGTCTGTGGTCAGGTTGGGGACCGTTCATGCACAGAGGGAGAACTAAAGGAAGGCTTGTACATTTGCCAGGTATCTCACATGATGCTATTGCTCAAGAATCGAAGCGATATTGGCAAAATTTGGAAGCGAACGTACCTGGAGCTCAGGTATTTTCTCTTGTATGCTTTCTGCATTTGGTATCCTTTCTGGGACAGTGTAGTAGATGCCAGTTGTTGGCAGATACGGTTTATACTTTTTTTCTTTTAAATATTATTTACTCATTTGAGAGAGAGCACAAACTGGGGGAGGGGAGTACAGAAGGGGAGGAAGAAGCAAGACTCCCCCCTGAGCAGGGAACCAGAAGCCTTGGGGCTGGATCCCAGGATCTGGAGCCATGACCTGAGCCAAAGGCAGACACTTAATAGAATGAGCCACCAGGTGCCCTAGCTGCAGTTTATACTTATAGTCCCATTTACTTTTTTTTGCTGTTCATAAGACTTATTCTTAATGTGAAAAAAATCCCAAATTTTAGTTGATCATCATAAAAAAAAAAGTAGGCATCCCATAATACCTGCCAAGTAGGGTACAATTCTCTTATTCAATTTAATTGACAGAACAGTTTGGTTCTTGGGCTGTGAGGGTCCTGGGGATAAGGGAGTTAGACCGTGGCTCTGCTTCCCACCTGGCAGAACTGCTTTATTCATCACCTCCTCGCCTCCACCCCATAAAATTCTGGTTATCATCCTCCAAAGCTGGCTTTCATAAATTGAGGTTTGGTGTCTGTCATCTGCTCCTATCATATTCCCTTGCATTGGGTGGAGAATTGAGGATTTAGTTATCTAATAGTATATATAATAGTATATATAATATATAATAATATATATAATAGTATATATAATCAACTCATCAAAACAGATGGTATCAGAAAGTGTATGCTATCATGAAAAGAAATACATGGCAATTCAGCATTTTGTTCTTAGAAAACTGGTGTTCTATTAAAAGTAAAACCTATGTTTTAATTGTTTAAGGTACTTGGCAATCAAATAATGCCTGGATCTCTTAATATGAAGATAAAATTTGTGTGTGCTCAATGTCTGAGAAATGGTCAAGTCATTGAACCAGACAAAAACAGAAAATATTGTAGTGCAAAAGCAAGGCACTCGTAAGTAGCGTGTGAGTGTTACGTGTGTGTGTGTGTGTGTGTGTGTGTGTGTAAACAATGCCTGTTTCATAATTCTCTCTACATGGGTATAAAATCATACATATAAGAATGGAAGATTGAAGAGAGCCCAGCAAAGTAGAAAACATAGGAGTAACTGCAAAGTGAAAGAGAAGAGAGTTTTACTATTTCATTGATACGAATTCAATGAAATGGGATAGTGCCTTTCCTGAATTTGATCAGTTCTTAGCTCAGGATTTGTAGGGAATGTCTGTTAACAATTATCAACAGGAAATGAAATGACAGGATCCTAAGGCATTTCTTTTAGGAGGGTTGAGAAAAAAATCTCTGGTCCTTCAGGTACGAACGTTGTACCTGTCCCTTTATATTATGCCTTGTGCCAGTGTGTCTTTGTTTTTTCTGAACTCCATGTTTCTTAGGTGGACCAGAGATCGGCGTGCGATGAGAGTGATGTCCATCGAACGTAAGAAGTGGATGAACATCCGTCCTCTCCCCACAAAGAAACAAATGCCTTTACAGTTTGATGTACATACGTAATTTTTAAGCCACTTTTTTTTTTAATTAGGCATTTCAAATCATTAGAAAGTAGTAGTGATTCAGATTGAAACTTGGAGCCCTTTCAATGCTCATCGTAATAACACAATTTTTAAATGGTCCTCTTTTGTTTTCCTTCCCCTTTTGTATGTGTGGTTCTGTGACAGTTTTCAGGTTGACTGGGATTGTGTAAGTTACTTGGAAAAAGGAAATAGACAGTGGACTCAAGAGATAGTCATGGGCATGACCTACCTGTCCTTATTTTTCCGATGAATTACTTTGGGAGTGAGTGGGAGAGAATTTCACTTAAATTTGATTCCTGGGCTTTGCTCTCAAACCCAAGGTCTTCTGCTATTATAATTGCTATTGATAAGTTCTTTTGACTCAAGCAATGGATACCAGCTAAAAAGATACCCTACTTTGTAGAATTTTTCTAAAAGTAACCCAAAGGAAGCATGTTCAGTGTTAGAGGCACATGTTCTTCAAAACCCTCAGAATGAAAGTACCAGACCAACTTAAAGTTAGGGTAGTGTTTCATTCACCGGGTGGCACGTTTCAGATCAGTACCCTCTGATGCCTTACATCGTCTTGACAGTGACTGTCCGAGTGAACCCCTTGAGCTGGCTGGCTCTGGACTTTACTCTTCACGAGAGAGAGTCTGGAGGGATTTCACTGTGTGAGATAACAGAGACACTTGGAGCATTGACAGGCAGTAAACTTTCTGCCCCAATGGCAGACAAAAGGAGAAGCAGTGCATTTGCCCAGAGAAGCAGTGCAGATGGATTGCAGAGTCCCCTCGCACATGCAGAGACCCCTCTCTGAATGGCCCGAGAGAGTTGAGGAAGAGGCAGGATAATTTCCCATCACCCAGAGTACCTTGCATTTTGTAAACTTACATACGTTACAAGGGTTGGTCTCAGAAGGAGGCGGGATGTTTGTGTTTTGTCCACAGTGGTTTTAGACTTGGGGACCTGAGTGATTTAATCAGTGGGCCTTGTAGGAGGGGAAGAAGGTTTACTGGAACCAGGACATCTTAGGCTTTCCAAGAGGAGATTACGGGAGCTCTTGTCATTCTTTGGTAAAACAGAGGTGACTGAGAACGATTCTACTTCAGCTGCCAGGACTACTGATTATTCTTCAAAGTCGGACGTGCTCTACTGCCGTGCAACGTGCCAGTAGCTCATTTTCTTTTTTTTCTACCATACTAGGTATTGCTAAGGGATCTGTTTTCTAAAAGAGGAAATAATACTCTGTGTGTGTATGTGTGTAGACAGTATGGTGAGGTGCAAAGAGAATGGGCTTCAGAGTCTGCCAGAAGGGGCCCTGGTCAAGTTACCCAGCCTCAGTTTACTCATCTGTAAATGGGAATAATTATGCCCTAGGGAAGATTACATGGGATGGTGTTATGTAAAAACCCAGCACAGTGGTGGCCTTTTCCTTTATCTCCTCTTCTCCCCTGCTCCTTATCGTTGAACTTTGAGACACTATGGTAAATGTTTCCCTAGTAACACCTGCCTAAGTACTCGCCGGGGTTTCACTTTATGCAGAGGATTGGAAGTGGGGGGGCATTGACGTTGTTCCAAGGGAGGAAACCTGCAGAATTAAGGGCTGACTGCTTTCAGGTTTTTAGCAAAAACTGAGGTTAAGCGGCCAGCCTCTGTTGAAACAGTGAGCAGATGACTAATTGTACTAGAATGCTCTATGAAGACAAGTATACTGATATTTAAGAACAAGCTGTCTTGGTGGTGGAGGTTTTCTTAGTTCTTGAGAGTTGTGGTTTTTAGAGAGACATCTGCATTCTGCTGATCGCCGTCACTTTATTTTCCTACCAGTTTCGTTGTACTTACTTAGTAAAAACACCATGCAAATAGCCAGCAGAGGTATTATTTGAATGCTGTGTAACTGGATGGCCCGGCTTGTGTAATCGTTGTCTCCAGATAGTGCATATGGAATGAATGATGGCTGAGGTGAGCTGCCAGTATAGGTTATAAGTAAACGCAATGTCAGATTTCTCCTGACACTCCTTAGGACCTTTGGAATAGTCTGCAGTTTCTTTACTGCAGGAGCTGACAAGGAGGCTTTGTGGGCAGGGAGAGTGGGAGCTGTCAGAGGAGGGGCCAGAGATTTGCATCGTGGAGATCAAACACTCTGCTGTGTTAAAAGCAGATACTCTGAATAAGGGAGTTTGTAGACCTTTTCTTGTAAGAAAATATTCCATGTCCTAGTTCCATGCTTTCTTTCTTGTGGAGATTTTCTTTTGAAAAACATTGAGATAGAAAGCTTAATGTCATCTCATGCGTGTTGGGCTTAGAGTCAATTTGAATTCAAAATACTCTTATGTAATCATTGTGTTACTCAGCATTAGCACAGATAATGATGCTTATTTTGCTTAAATGTAAAAATTAGGCAGTTTTACAAACTGTACTTTTGTCTTAAAGCATATTCATTTTTTTTAATACAGCTGTGCAATCATATTGCTTCTGGGAAAAAATGTCAATATGTTGGGAACTGTTCCTTTGCTCATAGTCCTGAGGAACGGGAAGTGTGGACTTACATGAAGGAGAATGGGAGTAAGTTGCTGTCTTAACTGTGGCTTGACATCCGTGAAGTCTAGCTTGCCAGGGAGTTTCCCTCCTCTCTGTAAATATGCCAGCTCACCACGAACCCAGAAAGCAGTTTGCGTTCTAAACAATTGTGCCATTTTGTCAGTGGAGCAGAGCCTGACATCTGATCTGTGTTTGCTTGGGTCAGAGCTAGATACAAATATGTAGGTCTGCGTGTGACACAGACGTGTTCCCAAAAGATGGTCTGGGAAGTGAACTCCTTGATTGCCTGAATCAGACCATCTGCTCCTATTGTGAATAGTCATCCCTGAAAAATGAGATTAGAATCGAAGGTTTCCATAAGGAGGCCCTACCGGTAGAACAGGCCCAGATGCAGAGGCCCGAGGAGAGAATGTTTGTTTATCTTGGTCAAACTGCAAGATTATCATGAGAGGCTTTGAGAGGAGCCTCAGACAACCTTTCACTTTTGGCCGGAAAGGTTTTAATACAAGGACAAGGATCGTTGTACTTAATCTCTAGTAAACGGATGGAAATTTACCAACTGTTTAAGATCTGCAATCTCTGAATTACAAGAACAAATCAGATTCAAGCATGTCACCTGCTGTGTTTATTAACCAGTGTTCACATTCGGTGACATGTATGGACAGGACTCCTTGCTATCTTGCTTGGAGGAGGGATGTCCTATTGGACCTTTTGAAGATGTCCTTGCATACCAGGACTGTTGCAATGATTCCTGCTCCCACTGGTCTGAATGGAGAAGGATTTCTAGGTTTATCTCTCATCTTAGTCTGATGGCAAATCATTAGAAACACTTGGGCAGGCAACAAAGCCGATTTTTTACCTTAACCTCATTACCAGATTTTTTTTTAGCCCAGTGGTTCTCAACTGGGGGTGAATTTTGCCACACATACCAGTCTCCCTTGGGGACATTTGGCAATGCCTGGAGATGTTTTTGTTGTTATGACTTGGGCAGACTGTCTTACCGGCATCTGGTGTGTAGAATCCAGGAATGCTGTTAAACATCCTACCATGCACAGGACAGCCCCCCACAGCAAAGAATTATCTGGCCCAGAATGTCAGCAGTGGTGAGGTTGAGAAACCTGGCTTAGCCCTTGATGGTGATGCCAAACGCTCTCGTTCTTACTGTAGAAAGCAGCTTGTAGCCACTGCCCAGCACCTGGTGGTTGTAAATTGCGCCCCAACATGTGGGTCTTTGGGGAGAGTGGTTTGAGTGATGGGTTCCCATCAGGGTCAGAACCCAGGCCCCGGTAGTAGTGAGTTTCCCATCTTTCTCTCAGTAGATAGGAGCATATCCACTGCAGGCCCTCGAGCCGTGTAAGGAGCCCGTGTGGTTGTGGTGGTGATAGTGAGTGTCTTACTGGGAGCAACATGAAGCAGTATGAGCCCCCCCCCCCCCTTTTTAAAGCAATACCCTTTTAATGGTTCCTGACTTTTCAACACTCCCAGTGTCTTGCAAATGCAGGGAGTTAATTCATCTTGAAAGCCAACGTTTTCAGTCTAACAGTTCAGAACTAGGCTCAACAGCCGTGAGAGTTTACCTCCCTCTTGGGCGGGTGGGGGGTGGGGGGGTTGTTGGGGGGTGTCCCCCTCTACTCACCGAATGCAGTCTGTCTCTGTTCCGCCCTCTTGTCTTGCTCTCCAAAATGTATGCCAGCTGATACAAAAGGTGCGCATGATCTTGTGTGCATTTCGGTGGCGTATGTAAATCTCTGCTGCTGAAAGTGATTTGTTTTTCTTTAGTACAAGATATGGAGCAGTTTTATGAACTCTGGCTAAAGAGTCAAAAAAACGAAAAAAGTGATGATGTAGCAAGTCAGTCAAACAAGGAAAACGGAAAACAAATTCACATGCCGACAGATTACGCCGAAGTGACCGTGAGTGCCCCCCCGAGTGCCTGTGGTCACTCCGCCTCCCCTTCCTTGGCTTCCCTTCTGATGGGGCCTTTCCTTTCTTTGCCTTTTCCTCAAGCAGGGCTCCCTGGCTGCCTGCCTCCTCCCATCTCTCCACTCCCCTCTAGTGATCTGGGGCCCTTAGCTTAAGTCCCCTCCCTCATTCTAGCAAATCCTTCCCTTGATCCTTTTGCTGACTTTGGAATCTCAGTGCTGGTGCCTCTCCTTACTAGCCTGTGGCCCTGGCCAGGTCACTGAGTCACTGAGCGTCCCTGAGCGTGGTGGTGACTGGTAAGTGGAAATAGCATGGGTCCCAGACACTTAGGCCAATGCTGGGCCCCAGAAGATGCTCCCGACATGGGGGTGCTGTCCCCCTCACTCCCCATTCCTTCCATACCCGCCAGTGTCCAGCCTCCGCTTCGGGGTTCTGTGGAGACCAAGTCATCTGTGGTGTTTTACTGTTTTGGTTTTCTTTGAAATTTTTCATGAGCGTAAAGAAGATAACATTATATCTTGAGTCGACCATGCTTGCAGTTCACTGTGTTTGCTTCTGTAGAATAAAATGTTACAGGTAGAGTTGGGACTCTCTTTGCCCCCCATCCCTGAGGGACCAGAGCCAGCATGTATTTTCCAGGCTATGTTTACATATCTTTGACATATATATTTCTAAGCTAGAGTTTTGCCTGGCTTTTTTTTTTTTTTTTTTAAAGATGACACAGGTGCTTGCATTATTCTGCTTCTTGTTTTATGTTGTTGTTTTGTTTTTGGCACCTCCCCATAATTGATTCAGCTGGATCCAGGTCACGTCTGTGGCCCGGCCTTGACCCCACATGTGTGTTTGGGATCTGTGCCCTGTGAACGCCACCTCCTCTGCCAAGGCACAGCGCTGATTCCCCTGCACCCTTGAGGTGTGTCCGCATTCCCAGGGCAGGGTCACCTGGACTTGCTGGATTGTGAGACTTACCTGGGCTGTTTATTCAGGTAGCTCTTCCATCTGTCCCCCAGCCAGAGTGAGTCACAGTCTCATGGGAAGTCTTTCCAGGAACCCGTTCTTATCCACTTGCCAAACGATTCTTACCCAGGGCATTTGGGGAACATTTGCCTAGCTCAGAGGCTTGCAGCTTGCATCTGTGGTAGCACTTACACTGACCAGAACACAGTTCCTTCTGTGTAGGCCTGTGCCCCGGAGGCAGGGTCTTCTCAGCATCTGCACCTCCCTGGTCCCTGGCACGAGTCTTGGCCCATAGTGGGAGCTCATTTCACGTGCCCTGAATGGAATGGCTGCTCGTCCCTCTGCAGCTGGAGAGCTCTGGGCTTTCATGTCCTCTTTGCCGGTCCTGATGGTGTTCATCCTTCCCAGAGTCCTCGGGTGAACCTGGCCTCTTGTCCTCCCTCCAGACATCCTTGTCTACACACCAGCCCCCGTCACCCTGCTGCCAGAGACTTCCTGGAACCCAGCCGAATCCATCACCACTGCTCTCTGCTGCCTGTATTCTGGCCCATCTCCCAGCACCAGGATCCTTTTCTTGGTCCTGTTTCTGACTTTGAGCTTTATGTTCTTGCCTGGCTCCCCCCACCAGATGGGCTCCCTGAGAATAGAGTCTGGGTCTTAGGTCAAGTGGTTTCTAGCCCTGGTGCCCTCCCAGAACAGTGTTTGACCCATCGAGGGACCGGACAACACCCTCTGATGGGACGTGTGTCTTTTGTGCACTTTAGGCAGACTTTCACTGCTGGATGTGTGGGAAGAACTGTAACAGTGAGAAGCAGTGGCAAGGCCACATCTCTTCAGAGAAGCACAAAGAGAAGGTTTTTCACACCGAGGATGATCAGTACTGCTGGCAGCACCGCTTTCCAACAGGGTATTTTAGTATTTGTGATAGGTACGTAGGTTTCGTAAACTCCTGCATGAAAACTCATGTCATGTGACTCTTACGGTCATTCATTTGGTGGGCAGAGGTTATCTGGGTGGTGAAGCCTTCTGAGAGTGGATGCTTGGTTTTGGTCTCAAAGTTTTAGGGCAGCCCGGGTGGCTCAGCAGTTTAGCGCCACTTTCAGCCCAGGGCCTGGGATCGAGTCCCACATCAGGCTCCCTGCAGGGAGCCTGCTTTTCCCTCTGCCTGTGTCTCTGCCTCTCTCTCTCTCTCTGTGTCTCTCATTAATAAATAAAAAATATAAAATCTTAAAAAAAAAAAAGTTTTAGCTGCTCCTTGAATGTTTCTTCACTCTCCTGTGGTTACTTGAAAAGATTAGCGCTAGTCTACCTGAATGGGTTTGAGATGTCCTGAGATAACCAAAGAGAGATACAGGTTTGTTCCAATTTGCCCATATTGTCTCTGAGTTGTCAAGGGTGAGTGGCTAACCACAACCTGCCCTGCAGTGGATGTTCCGTCAGTTCTGAAACTGCCTTTGAATACTTACTGTTCAAGTGCATATATGGAACTGACTCAGGTCAAAGGAAAATGTTAGTATCACTCCTTTGCTTAAGTTGAGTTTGAAAATTTTTTAGCAAAAAATTTTGCCAGATGGTTTTGAATTGCTTCTCATTTTGTCACATCACAGTTTTATATTTAATTTCTCAATTTAGGGCCACGTGACACCCAAAACTATTGAAGACGTCTTTTACTTAATGCCACTTCTGATTTCTTTCCACTGCATCAGGAAGGACTATGGTCTCTTTTCCCCCCATCAATCAGTATTTCTTGTTAAATATATTTAAAAGTGGGCAGCCCTGGTGGCGCAGCGGTTTAGTGCCGCCTGCAGCCTGGGGTGTGATCCTGGAGACCCGGGATCAAGTCCCGCATCGGGCTTCCTGCATGGGGCCTGCTTCTCCCTCTGTCTGTGTCTCTGCCTCTCTCTCGCTCTCTCTGAATGAATAAATAAATCTTAAAAAAAAAAAAAATATATATATATATATATATTTTTTTTTTTAAAGTGCTGATTTTTCCTTTGTAGATGTCAAGGCTGTATAAACTCATTTTTCTAGGCTTAAGATGTTGAATTAAAAGTTTTTTTTTAAATGGTCTTTTTTTTATTATTTATGATAATCACACAGAGAGAGAGAGGCAGAGACACAGGCAGAGGGAGAAGCAGGCTCCATGCACCTGGGAGCCCGACGTGGGATTCGATCCCGGGTCTCCAGGATCGTGCCCTGGGCCAAAGGCAGGCGCTAAACTGCTGCGCCACCCAGGGATCCCCTGAATTAAAAGTTTTATGCAAATCATCAAGCTAGTGAAGTGGGCACTTTTTGGGTTTATTCATTTATTTATTTATTTATTTAAATTTATTTATGATAGTCACAGAGAGAGAGAGAGAGAGAGGCAGAGACACAGGCAGAGGGAGAAGCAGGCTCCATGCACCGGGAGCCCGATGTGGGATTCGATCCCGGGTCTCCAGGATCGCGCCCTGGGCCAAAGGCAGGCGCCAAACCGCTGTGCCACCCAGGGATCCCACTTTTTGGGTTTATATAGATAACTCATGGGCACTCACCACGCTGACTTGCCCCACAGGTATACAAATGGCACCTGCACAGAAGGAAACGGCTGTAAATTTGCACATGGGAATGCTGAGCTCCATGAGTGGGAAGAAAGAAGGGATGCCCTAAAGATGAAGCTCAACAAAGCAAGAAAAGATCACTTAATCGCCCCAAATGATAATGACTTTGGAAAATATAGTTTTTTGTTTAAAGATTTAAACTAATATGCTGGCTTTTATGTATGTAACCTAATCAAAGCATTGACCAGAAAAATTGAAAGTGTTGTAAGGCACGTAGCAGAGGAGCTGCAGATTTTCTGCTTGTATTGGCGTCTTTCGTACCTCCTGAGCAGCAACCCACAGTAGGTAGGAAAACGGGCTGTTTAACAGGTCTGGCCATGCTCTCATGGCACCATTGGCATCATATGGCGAAGTGACCGCTACCCAGTTGCCATCTGTTGAACAGACTTTTGGATGAAGTGTGTTGGGGAAGAGGATGAGGTTATGTCTAAGACGACTCCTTGAGTTGGTCCTTCAGATAAGAACCATCATGGTGAGAGAATAGACACTTGCACTAGGGGTCAGAATACACTATGGATGAAATTCTTCACATGTTTTAAATGGAACGAATTTGTTTAATATAATAAAGTTTGCTACTTATCTGTACGTAGGTTGCTAAAAAGGATTTTCTTAACTCAGATTTTAAGCCAAATAACCATTTAACACTAGTACATGTTAAATGGGGTATTTTTCTGTATTTGTATGTTTCACTATCATAAGGGAACTAAGGATAATGTGCATTGAGAATATTTTGAAAAATAATCAGTTGACTCAAATTTTATTTCTTGGTCTTTTGCTGTTTAAATGATGATTTTGAAAGATTACACTTGTACTGTTGGTATTGTGTAGTGTATGGACCAATATTGCCTGTAATAAAGATTTTATATATAGATGTCTTTCATTTTTTGGTGTGGTCCTTTCCCCCCAAAGAATTATTGAAACTGGGCCCTAAAATCGCAAGGTTTGATTTTTTTAAAAACACTTTAATTCGAGCAATTAATGATAGTATGCAAATTAGACATGAGAGCGACTTTTCACTCTGTCCTGCTCTCCCCCAGATTTGGGATGATAAGCAGTTTCTCTTGTTCGGTGCCATAATAACTCTTTTGGGGCTCTTCTGTGTTTCATTCAGATGCATGACTAGCAAGGAGACCGCCAACTAGGATGGGGGTTATGGGTTTCCACAGATGACCGGCACAATACTCAAAATAGGGCCATTTTGGTTGTTCAAAGACCACTGAAGACATGGTCAGGATGGCTGGCAGACTCAAAGACAGAGCTAAGCTGTCCTCTGGGCCCCTGATCTGCTTCAGAGGCTGGGATGCAGTGAGCTAGAATCCTGTGAGTGGTAGAGAACTCAAAACACTCTTTAGATTGCCTGAAGAGATTACAATATAGACTTCTTTCTTGTGAGTATTTGTTGCGAGGGAAGAATAGCAATTTCTGGAAAGCCAGCTGCGGTGCTGATACAAAGTTTCCAAGAAGCATAGCCACCATTGTCCAGACTACCCAGGCTCCAGGCAAGGCTTCCTGTAACACCTGCCAACCTGCACCTTGTCAGGCATATCCTGTTTGCTAAGTAAATGCTTAGAAGCTTTAAAAGTTAATGAGTAGATTTCCCTCTGGTTCTAAGAAAGGATTTGCATATAAAATATATACTCTGTCCCCTTCTCAAACTTGACCAACTCAATTATGGTATAAAGAGTGGCTCTGAAAGCTCAGATATGGTGTGATATGGACAAATTAGGGCCGACTTACCCTTGAAGAGCACTGCAGCCTGATCCTGGCTGCCTGCTGCATTCAGAAATGAATTTATCCATTTCAAAAGTACATTGTGGTGTGAGAGCAGCAGTCAGAATGTCTAGAGAGAAGAGGAAATGAACTGCCTTTTTAAATCCAGGGTGGTTTCCTGGTCTACGAGACCTCACCTTACATTGCCACAAGGTACTGTGGGGCCTTATGAGAGAACCCACAGGCAGCAAAAGTTCTTTGAACCTTATGCAGGTCTGCAAATGACAGGTGTCTTACAGAAGTATAGGGTGGATTCTGTCCTAGTAACCTACAGTGGATGAGGACTGGTGATGACTTTTGGCCATACTTGTTTCCGTAATACACCACTGAACTCAGATCTACACAGATGAATCAAGAGGACAAGAAATGGTAAATAAGGTTAATATTAAAAAAAAAAAAACAACAGAAATTGGGCAACAAGCACATGAGGGAAATGCTCTGCATCACTGGCCATCAGGGAAATACAAATCCAAACCACAACGAGATACCACCTCACACCAGTGAGAATGGGGAAAATGAACAAGACAGGAAACAACAAATGTTGGAGAGGATGTGGAGAAAGGGGAACCCTCTTGCACTGTTGGTGGGAATGTGAACTGGTGCAGCCACTCTGGAGAACTGTGTGGAGGTTCCTCAAAGAGTTAAAAATAGATCTGCCCTACGACCCAGCAATTGCACTGTTGGGGATTTGCCCCAAAGATACAGACGCAGTGAAAAGCTGAGACACCTGCACCCCAATGTTTCTAGCAGCAATGTCCACAGTAGCCAAACTGTGGAAGGAGCCTCGGTGTCCATCGAAAGATGAATGGATGAAAAAGCTGTGGTCTATGTATACAATGGAATATTCCTCAGCCATTAGAAACGACAAATATCCACCATTTGCTTCGACGTGGATGGAACTGGAGGGTATTATGCCGAGTGATGTAAGTTAATCAGGAGAAGGACAAACATTATATGGTCTCATTCATTTGGGGAATATAAAAAATAGTGAAAGGGAATAAAGGGGAAAGGAGAGAAAATGAGTGAGAAATATCAGTAAGGATGACACAACATGAGCGACTCCTAACTGGGAAACGAACAAGGGGTGGTGGAAAGGGAGGTGGGCGGGGGGTTGGGGTGACTGGGTGATGGGCACTGAGGGGGGCACTTGATGGGATGAGTGCTGCGGGATATGCTATATGTTGGCAAATTGAACTCCAATTAAAAAAAACCCAAATACATTTTTTCTCAGCATTTATCTATAAAAACAAGATAATACAAAACAGTACTAAAACACTGTAATACGAAGTTTGTAACATAATAGATGAAAACGTAAAATAACACAGGAATGGGAAGAGGAAACGGAGCTCTACGGGAGAAGTTTCTGTATCTTACTGGAATTAAGGTAGTATAAATCCGAGGCAGAAAACCTGAAAAAAGGGCAGCCTGGATGGATCTAGTGGTGCTGGAGCCACGTTCTGCCCAGGGCCTGATCCTGGAGACCCAAGATCGAGTCGCACCAGGTTGGGTTCCCTGCATGGAGCCTGCTTCTCCCTCTGCCTGTGTCTCTGCCTCTCTCTCTCTTTCTCGGTGTCTCTCGTGAATAAATGTATAAAATCTAAAAAAAAAAAAAAAAAAATTCTGAAAAAAAACATAGTGATCCCCAGAAAGACGGCTAAGCACATAACCAAAGAAAGGTTTAAAATCACTGAAGTAATTAACGGGATCCTGGCAAATATCCACTTAATACAAACCAAGGAAGTAAAGAAGGAAGAAGGACCCGAGAGCTACGAAGCAATCAGCGAGCGGCGGGCGCCAACAAGGCCCGAGTCCTGGCCTCGGCGGGGGACACAGGCGAGGCCATCGGGGCGCACGCCGCATCCCGGGGAGCGGGCACCTGGCTCCCCCCGCCGCCCTGGGGCTCAGCTCCCGGTTCTCGCCCGGGCGGTCGCACGCCCTGGCCCGGTTTCGTTCGCAGCGAGGTGCGGCCACAGAGCGGTGCCCCCGCCCTCGCGACTTCCCTGGCCCGCGCAACAGGTCACGGGGCGCCCTGCCTCCGAGGCTGCACCCGCTCGCTCGCCCACTAGCTGCGCGGCCTCGGCGTCTCCCGCGGCCTGAGGGTGCGTCCGGGAGGGCCGGGGCCGTGCGGGAGCCGGAGGGGGCTGGGGCGCACAGCCACGCTAGTCCAGGCCTAGTGAGACCGCACCGTGCGCCTGGCACTCTCCGTAGTCCCTTCATTTACTCTCGAAGCGACCCTGACGGAGGTGCTGCTATTACGCACCCCCATTTCACAGACGTGCACGCCGAGGCGGTGACCTCTCCCGCCCGCCCCGGTGCCGGGACCTGGACACCTCTGGCCCCTGCATGGATTGTCCCCTCGGCTCCGCGGGGATGGGTAGCGGCGCCTGTGCCCCCCGTGGCCTGTACGGACTCGCGGGCACGACTGCGCTCCCGAGCACAGCGCTGAGGCCTCACAGGCCAAGCAAGCGCCGATTCCCGGCGGCGCGAAGATGCCCGCAACCGCGTGGGCAGGACTCCCGTCGGGGACTGGCCGGAGGCTTCGACCCGCGCCTGCGCAGACTCCGCGGGCGGGGGGCGGGGCCTGTGGGGCGACGGCGGGGGGGCCCCCGCGCAGACTCCACGCGCGAGGGGCGGGACTCGCTTGGGGGCGGGGCTGTCAGGCGGTGTCGGCGTCCGCGCAGACTCGGTGGGCGAGAGGCGGGGCCGCCTGAGGGGGGCGGGGCTTCCGGGCGCGGCCGGCGTCTGCGCAGACTCAGTGGCCGAGAGGCGGGGCCGTCGGCTGTGGGGCGGGGCCGCCTGCGCGGGGCCGGGGCTTCCGGGCGGGGCCGGCGTCCGCGCAGACTCGGCGGACGGGAGGCGGGGCCGCCTGCGCGGGGGCGGGGCTTCCGGGCGGGGCCGGCGCCCGCGCAGACTCCGTGGACGGGAGGCGGGGCCGCCTGCGCGGGGGCGGGCGCCGCGGCGGCGGCGGGGCTGACGTGGAGGGTCCGGGTTAGCGGGCGCGGCGGGCTGCGGGATTGGGGAGCGACGGGCCGTGCCGGGCCCTCGGGCCCGAAGCGGCGGCGGCGGCGGTATAAAGCCGGCGACGGGGAGCATGTAATGTCGGAATGCGGAGGCCGCGGCGGCGGCGGCAGCAGCAGCAGCAGCAGCAGCGACGACGCCGAGGACGAGGGTGGCGGCGGCGGCGGCGGCCCCGCGGGCTCCGGCTCCTTCAGCCCGGCCCCGGCCGCAGCGTCCTCGGCGGGCCGGCTCCGCCGCGGGCTGCGCGGCGCCTCCCTCATGGCGCGCCGGCGGCCCGAGCTGCTCTGCGGGGCGGTGGCGCTCGGCTGCGCGCTGCTCGTCGCCCTCAAGTTCACCTGCAGGTAGGCGGCCCGCAGCCCCGGGGCCCGGCCGACGGCGCGGGGCCAGCTCGGGCGCGCAGGGTCCGGGCTTGGAGCGGGCTGGGCGGGGGGCGGGGGGCGGGGGGCGGCTTCACCTGGAGCGGCGGACCTGACCCCGAGCCGACCCCGACCCCGACCCCGACCCCGGCCGGTGCTGCTCGGGGAGCACCCAGCTTAAGTGGGCCAGGTTCTGGGCTGCTCCTCACCTGCTGGGGCCTCTCGGGGGGGCGGCGCACCTGTCACTTCAGCCCAGGCCGTGGGACCCTCCTTTAACACCCGTCTGATGACTTACAACTGTTAGAGGCCCGGAGCCCTTGGAGAATGCGTGCATTCTTGGGTCTAACGATTATCTGTCCACACGTGCTGTGTGCGGAGCACTCGTCCAGGTGAGCGCTGAGGATGAAAACCGCACTCCCCCTTCCACTGGGCCCTAAAAGAGCTTACTGCAGTTTCCCGGGGCTTCTGTAAGTGCTGTGCGGGGAATCAGGAGGAATGAGGGTGGGCCAGAGGGGGAAGCGTCCAAGGTGGAAGGAGCAACAAGTGTCCTTACACTAGACGAGGCTGGTGCTTCTGGAACCGAAAAAGCCTGGGCAGGCTGGACCACAGTGAACAGGACGAAATGAAGGGTACTGGGCCTGTTTTTTTTGGGGTGGGGGTGGGGGTGAGGGAGGTACACAATTTATTTTTCTTTTTTAAGATTTTATTAATTTGAGAGAGGCAGAGACACAGGCAGAGGGAGAAGCAGGCTCCACGCAGGGAGCCCGACGTGGGACTCGATCCAGGGTCTCCGGGATCACGCCCTGGGCTGAAGCCAGGTGCTAAACCGCTGGGCCCCCCCGGGCTGCCCCAAAATTTACTTTAAATTTCAGGAGTACTTTTGATCTCCCAAGTCCTCTATCTCCTGGGTCTCCAGTGTGTAAGTGTCTCCATTGCAGCCGACTGGCACATTAGCCAGGAGGAAGATTTCAACTTGGAACGTTTTTATCGACTGTGTTAAGCATAGTAGGTGGCCCTGTTGTCAGAGAGGTGTCAGAGATTGGGGAATTTTAGTAGAAAGGGAAGAAATGATGGAGCTTTTGCCAAGTGCCGGGTGCGATCCTACCAGCAGGGGAGAGAGGCTGTTCTAGCCATTGCAGAGTGTTGCAAAGTACCTGCTAAATGCCGGTAGGATACAGCCCTACCTATGACAACCAGAAATGTCTCCGTACAGTGCCAAGTGCCGCCCGAGGGACAAAACTGTTTGCTTGAGAACTGTAGCTTACATCAGTGCATTTATTCATTATCTGAGAGCCTGGTATGGACCATTTAAATATCAGTCCTCAGGGGATCCCTGGGTGGCGCAGCGGTGTGGCGCCTGCCTTTGGCCCAGGGCGCGATCCTGGAGACCCGGGATCGAGTCCCACGTCGGGCTCCCGGTGCATGGAGCCTGCTTCTCCCTCTGCCTGTGTCTCTGCCTCTCTCTCTCTCTCTCTCTGTGACTATCCTAAATAAATAAATAAAATATTAAAAATAAAAAAAATAAAAAAAATAAATAAATATCAGTCCTCTTGGGTGCCATCCTGTTGTAGCTTTGGTGGCTTCCTTTTTCCGCCTCAATCATGATCCTGGGGTTCTGGGATCGGGCCCCACATGCATAGGGCTCCCTGCATAGCAGGAAATCTGCATCTCCCTCTCCACCACCCCCACTTGTGCTCTCTCTCTCTCTGTCAAATAAATAAATAAAATCTTTTTTTTTTAAATAAATAAAATCTTAAAAAAACAAAACAAAACTCTGTCCCCAGTAAAGTCTGGATATACTCTGTCCTTCCAGTTTATAGATGGAGTTGAGCTTTGGTCATGTTACAAAATTTGCCCCAATTACACCCACCTATCAAAGTGGCTGAGCTGGAATTTGGATCCTTTACCGTCAGGTACTAGGCTCTTAACCTTGCTCTGTATCATGTGCTGCACAAAGGAAAATATATGAAGTCTTTTACAACATGGGATTGCAAAGTGTCTTTGGGTTCAAATTAGGAAGGGAGGTTTCCTCACCTCCGGGGGTGGCGAGTTTACAGACTTCTGCTTGTTCATCTATAGAAATAGTGCTTTAGTGTTTGTTCTGAAAGAACATGACTTGAAAAAGCTAAGAAAGTCCTTTGAGATTTGGGGAAGAAGGGAGAGTGTAAATCCAGTTATTGGAGCAGATAGAGCAAGATCCCTACCTGCTTCAGAATAGGTGTGAGTCAGTGAAGGGCTGCTTGCCTGTCCAACTTCTTTCTATGCCATTGGCAAATCTGGACCATCTTTCAATAGACTAAGATTGATTTTTTAGAGTCTTGTTTGATTGAATGGTGTCATGATACTGTTATATACTCAAACATTTCTGGTCCCTGTTCTGTTTTAAGATTTTTTGCATTAACGAGGACAGAAGCTTATAAGAAAGTTGGATTTAATTTTTTTTTTAATTAATAGTTCCAGGCCTAAATAAGTAAAGCCCTCTTCAGTGTTGGTTGCTTAGCTGAGTTCAAACTAGATAATATTAAAAAAAAAAAAAAAAAAAAAGGTTGATTTGGGTTGGAAACATAATGGTCTATTCTTGGGCACCATTTTCATCTTTATTTTACCTGCCTTTCTCTGCATTGAGTCTCCTTGACTTCATCCTACTCACTTTCCTTTCACCCTGATTTTGGAGGGAAATAGTTGTGTGTGTCTATATATGTGTGTGTGCATATATTCATTTTGCTTTATTGCATTTTGTGGTTTCAAAGTTGCTTCAGATCCTCTTCAGAAGGAGTTATGTAGGGTGCGCATTTCCCTAAAAAAATCGGGAGTTGCAGCTGCTCCTTTCTACTTGCAGCCAGCTCTTGAGTTTTATTTTTTTTTTTTTGTACCTGACACTGAGCCTTCAAAGCTGCAGAAAACCTTTGATCTAGGTATAGTTTCTCAAAAACATGTAGCAAGCGTAAGAGTTAAATGGAAACTTGTGAATGTTTCTGGTGGAGCAGAGGCAGATGTTTCTCTTCCCTGGTTAATGTTTGCTTTTCCATGGGCCACGTATTTTATCTGGCTGGTGACTTTAGGAACTGCTCTGAACATGCTGAACAGAAACACTAAGTGGATTATTATCCTTTGTTTGGCTGTCACAGACCTACATTTTCCCTCATATTGTGTTATTTAACACTTAACATGCAGTTTGACTAGTATAAGAAGAATCTCAAAGGGGATTTTGGAGCTTTTGATAATGTGTCATGCAGGGCATTCCTCATCTCTTTGCACGGCTTCCTGTCATTCAGGTCTTGGCTTAAAAGATCCCATCACATCCCCCTGTTAAATTCTCTATATAGCAGTGATCCTTTTGTGGGTTTTTGTTTGTTGAATACACGTTTGGTGGTTTGCCTTTTGTCTTCCTTGAGAACACTATCCTGCTTGCTGCTGTAGCCTTGATGCCTGTGGTACAGTTTCTGAAGCATAGTAACATTTGCTCAGTGAACATTTTTTGAATTATTTTGCAACTGACTGAGTTTTTCAGGTTATGGAGATATTTTACATAGAAAGGGTTAAAGCGCTAGTTTGAGTGAATAAGTAGGAGATTCGCTCTTTTAATACTGCTACTTTATGATGTTAATGTTTTGGTTAAAATAGGGAAGTAATATATTTAAACCTGCCTTAATGCAAGAAGCTAACACCTTCTAGATGCAGAGGAGGGTGTGGGATTCTTTCCCTTATCTTAGAGGAGGTTGGGTCTCCGGTGTTTACATTTTCCTTTTTGGTTCTAAATACCCATTTGTCTGCTTGGGCATCTCAGAGCTGACAGCACTTTCCTTCTTGTTCTTCTTTCCTGCTACTTTGCTGTTTTCTGAGAAGCCAGATTATTATTACTTTTTTTAAAGATTTTATTTATTATTTATTCATGAGAGACATAGAGAGAGGGAGAGGCAGAGACACAGGCAGAGGGAGAAGCAGGCTCCATGCACCGGGAGCCCGACGTGGGACTCGATCCCGGGTCTCCAGGATCGTGCCCTAGGCCAAAGGCAGGCACCAAACCGCTGCGCCACCCAGGGATCCCTGAGAAGCCAGATTATTAAGTTTGTTTGAACATGTATGTGTACTTAGAACATATGATGTGGTCCTTACGATCATCCCTAGTAAAGCAAATGGGCCTCTGACACTTTGATTCTGAGTCTTTTTAATAATGTATATCTGTGTGGGTTTCTATTTGTCTTTGCATATGTTCAGATGAGGTAGGAAGGTAGATTTGTTCATTTCACAAATTACCGAACTTCAGAGGACCAGGAACCATAAACAGCGAAGAAGATAGGGTCCTTGCCCTCAGGGAGTTAATGCTGTGGTAGAGTAAATAGATAATCGGCAAGATAAGTAAGTTACTGATTGTGGTGAGGGGTAGAAAGGCAACCCACAGGGAGCTGATAGAAAAAAATGAAGCCTCTCTCCTACTTCAGGTAGAGTTGTCAGAGGAGGAGACACACCAGCCGAGATGTTTTTCTCATCAGCTTCATGGTGGTATATTTTACAGGCGGTAAAATCACACATTTTCCATGTATAGGTTGATGACTTTAATTTTTTTTTTTTTTTTAAATTTATGATAGTCACACACAGAGAGAGAGAGAGAGAGAGAGAGGCAGAGACATAGGCAGAGGGAGAAGCAGGCTCCATGCACCGGGAGCCCGACGTGGGATTCGATCCCGAGTGTCCAGGATCGTGCCCTGGGCCAAAGGCAGGCGCTAAACCGCTGCGCCACCCAGGGATCCCAGGTTGATGACTTTAGATAAATTTAACCACCTTCATGCTTTCAGTTAAGATAGAGAATATTGTCTTCTCCCCAGAAAGTTTCCTCGGTGGCCCCTGGAGACAGTGTCGCTGCCCCACTCCTCACTCTAGAAAACCACTCACTGACTATTTTGTTACAGATTGGTTTTGTTTGTTTTGGAATTTTATATAAATGCGTTCATGTTATACCTATTCTTTAGTTTCTGACTTCTTCAGTATGAGTATTTTGAGACTCATGCAGTTATAGTATGTGTCCATTCATGTATTGTTGAGTAACGTTTAATTGTAAGAATATACCCCCTGCTTATTTTTTTCACTTAATGAGCTACTCCAGCTTCCTTATGCATACTGGTTTATATTTTCCCATCCTTGTGCTTCCATCTTGTGTCTTTATGTTTAAAATGTCTCCTTGGGGTGCGTGGGTGGCTCAGATGGTTAAGTGTTTGCCTTTTCTCAGGTCATGATCTCCTGGTCCTGGGTTCAAACCCTGCATCAGGCTCCTTGCTCAGTGGGGAGTCTGCTTCTCCCTCTGCCTCTCCCCTCCACTCCTATGCTTTCTCTCTTTCAAATGAATAAATCTTTTTTAAAATGTCTCTTTTAGACAGCATATGATAGGTCTTGCTTTGTTATCCAGTCTAGCATTCTCTTCCTCTTAATTTGGTGGCTTAGTCCTTTTATATTTAATGTAATGATTGATATTGTTGGGTGTAATTATATCTTCTGGCTATTTTCCATTTGTACCTTCAGAGTTTGTTCTTTGGCCCTTTTCTGCTTTTTGGGTTAATTGAATATTTTCCAGGGTCTCTTTTTATTCTATTGTTTCTCGGCCAAACCACCAAAATGGTTTTATGCCATGTTAGTGCAGATGTGTGAACAGCTCAGGGTGTTCATTAAGCTCCTTTCACCTGGTGGGATGCAGCCTCAGCCAAGATATTTTTTCTTGATGGGAAAAATAGTGGCAGCTGTATGACTTCAGACCACTTGTTCACTCTTTTTCTGTCTTCTCTTGATCTCTCCCTTTTGGGAACTTAAGGTATTCAAGAAGCCTGTTTTCCAGTTAAAATGGGCTGTTATTTTGTTGTTCATCTTTACTAACCTTTGGATCATGATATTGTTAACTCAAAAATAAAAGTTATTTTTACCAGAAGAATGGGTTCACTCAGGAATAGTAACATTGCAATCCAGGATGTGTAAACTATGGCAAACTGTAGGCAAGCCCCATAGACAAAGGAGAACAACATTGTAGAACATTATTTTATAGAGAAGGAGGAAAATGGGAGGGATTGTTATAAAGAAAGTCCATTGAAGAGAAGCAAGAGTTTAGGGGGATGACAGTTTTTCACTGGCTGATTGCTGGAGTAGTCCTTCATTTTGTAGGAGTTACATCTTTTCCTGTTGGGGGTGGTAATTCTTTTCCTGTTGGAGTCTGTAATTAATCATTTTTCCTATAATTGACAGAGAGTGGTGCTGGTGCCCCCTTCTGGCCTCCAACTCCATTTTGGTGGCTTCCCCATACATACCTGGAGAAATAAATCTACCTTATTTATTACTTTTGCCTGAATGCCTTGGATAAGGATTGGCCAACTCCAGCTAATAAACTTAATGATTTCTCAGAGTTGAATCAATAGTAAGAATTTCCTGTAGAAATCTTACTAGTGGTGGTTGTGAGAGCTCCCTTCCCCTTAGGTCTGAGCAAGCTCCCTGGTTGTTCTGAAGCCCTGGAAATCAGTGGCTCCTTGGAGAGCCAGGCAGCAGAGAGATGAGGGTGGAGTGTTTTCGGTGTGGGAGGCAAGAATATGGATTATTGAAAGACATCCTTCTCTTCTGCTCTCTGCTGCCTTCCCACCCCACACCCGGGGAGATAGAGAGTCTTTTTCAATGTATTATTCATGTCTTGCATTTTCTCATCTAAATATTGCCTTAGCACAGCATATTTTTTACTCCAGAGCAATGTTTTGGGAACTCCATTTTCTTATTCAAGAGATTTCTCTTTCAAGCTTCATTCTCCCTCCACATAAAGCTGTTGTTAAAAGAAGATAAACTTAGTAGTCTTCTTTGTGTTTGCTCTTTTTTAGTCGAGCAAAAGATGTGATAATACCAGCAAAGCCACCTGTCAGCTTTTTCTCCTCGAGGTCTCCGGTTCTTGACCTCTTCCAGGGCCAGCTGGACTACGCAGAGCACGTTCGCCGGGACTCAGAGGTAGTACTGCTGTTCTTCTACGCTCCATGGTGTGGACAGTCCATCGCCGCCAGGTCAGAGATTGAGCAAGCAGCGAGTCAGCTTTCAGACCAGGTAATGCTGACATTCGGCCTGCACATCGATGACTGTCAGCCCTATGTGCAGGGCTGTTTGTTTCCAGAGAGACACCTTACCCCAGCTGGCTGACTGAACCAGGGTGAAGGCCAGGAGTCTTAGTTTATAAATTGTAAAGCCTTCTATAAAGAAACAGGTTTCTGATGGTGAAGGTCATCATTGGTTAGAGGCAGGAGAGGAAACAGATTCTGTGTTTCCTCGTGAAGCAGGTCAGTGCTCATCTCAGGGTGCTATGCTGTTTTCAGTGCTGAAAAGCCTAGTTGAATATCCATTTGATATTTGTTGATGAGTTATTTTCTTTTTCTTTTTTTTTTTTTTAAATTTTTTTTTTTAATTTATTTATGATAGTCACAGAGAGAGAGAGAGAGAGAGGCAGAGACATAGGCAGAGAGAGAAGCAGGCTCCATGCACCGGGAGCCCGACGTGGGATTCGATCCCGGGTCTCCAGGATCACGCCCCGGGCCAAAGGCAGGTGCCAAACCGCTGCGCCACCCAGGGATCCCTTTTTCTTTTTTTTTTAATAGTCACATTATTTAAGAGAGAGAACACGTGCAGGAGCATCAGGTTGAGGTGGGTAGGGAAGGTTAGATAAAGAATGTTAAGTAGGCTCCATGCCTGGCGCAGTGCCCAGTACAGGGCTGGATGTTACCACTGTGAGATTGTGGCCTGATTTGAAATCAAGAGTCAGACTAAGCCAACCAGGCACTCTGCTCATTAGTTATTTTCTGTAAGATAGATTTACACGTAATGACTGCAGTGTAACAGGTTGACCTTTTAAAAATATTTGGACCAGAGCTATATGCAACAAATACTTAATGAAGACTACCTTTGTGCTAGACCAGAGGGATGAATATGTGGGCAAATGAGTCATCTGGATGGCTGTGGTTTTTAACCCAGTAGATCTTAGTTGCCTTTTATAAACAAATATTTTATGGTGTGCTTTTTACTGTCCTGAAAAGGGATTCATAGATGATAAAACTCCTCTACACATGTAATTGCAAGCATCAATCCAGTACACTAATTATATATCATAAAGGTAGCTGAGCCAAAGGTGGTGTCCAATCAGGTCATGTATGTTTCAGTATGTAAATGCTCAGGCACAATAAATCCTGGTCCCTTTATGTAGAACTACTGGGGGTGGACAGTTAGAAATGCAGACTGGTAAAGGTATATTGTGTTAGAGACTCAGGTACCATGAGAACACTGCTCTCGGTAAGAGCCAGGCCCCGTGCTATTTGAATTTTCTTTCTTTTTTTTTTTTTTTATTTATTCATGATAGGCACACAGTGAGAGAGAGAGAGAGAGAGGCAGAGACATAGGCAGAGGGAGAAGCAGGCTCCATGCACCGGGAGCCCGACGTGGGATTCGATCTCGGGTCTCCAGGATTGCGCCTGGGCCAAAAGCAGGCGCTAAACCGCTGCGCCAGCCAGGGATCCCCTGAATTTTCTTAAATGGTGAACAGCTCTTGGTAAAGGCTGGAGCCAAACAAAATATTTTCTGCCTTGGATTTACATAGGAATTTCCTTCTCAAGAAATTTGGTGAATACAAAAACCATGCTTTGGATTCACATATAAAATAGAATTAGGTCCTGGGCTTGAATGATAACAGACAGGTTTTCCCCTAGTTTCCTTTTCGACAGGACATTTCATACTGCTCTGGGGTGCTGCTGATAACTCTTCCCTGTGCAAAACAGTTTCGAGCATTGTGGGCTATCTCCTGCAGCCCTGGCCCACCACATGCCCTGTAGCTTCCCAGTTACCACAACAAGCAAAAAGAGTGTTCCGCAGATTTCTAAGAGGCTGCTGCCGAGAATCACTGATGTGAGGTAACTTATGCAGACAGCCTAGTTCCAGAAGTTTCTTTGGAACTCTGGGTTGTTTTTTTTCTTAGAAACAATGTTATAAATGCTGATGAAGCTTTCTGCCCAACCTAGTAAAGCCTTTTGAACCATTATATATCCCTGAGTGTGGTGCAAAGTACTGTTTAAATCTAGCTCTTCATTAGAACTCTTTGCTGCCTATGATATTGGTTCTAAGGGGGTTGTGATTTTGTGTTCTGACTTTGGACCCATAGAATCGATCAATTCCTTGTGCTGTCTTTACCCCCCACCCCCTTTAAAAATGGCTGAGAATAGGGGCACCAGGTTGGCTCAGTTGGTAAAGCATGTGACTCTTGATCTCACGGTCGTGGGTTCATGCTCCACATTGGGCAGTAGAGCTAACTTAAAAAAATAAAAAGGCCAATAATAACCAAACTGGCAGACACTTACAGGGAGGAAGCAGGATTTCTTTTTCTTTTCTTTTTGTTTTTTTTTTGTTTTTTTAAAGATTTTATTTATTTATTCATGAGAGAGAGAAAGAGAGAGGTAAGACACAGGCAGAGGAAGAAGCAGGCTCCATGCAGGGAGCCCGATGTGGGACTTGATCCCGGGACTCCAGGATCATGCCCTGGGCCAAAGACAGGCGCTAAACCACTGAGCCACCCGGGGATCCCCCGGAAGCAGGATTTCTAATGGAGCACTGGGAGGCAAGCGATATGTTAGCATAAAAGAAGTCACCACTTCATTCCCTGGGCATTCCCCAAATTGTCTGACTTAAGAGAACGTGTGGGGATCAAGGGGAGGGAGTCTGCTGTGTTTTAGAGCAGGTGCCAGTTAACAACTGAAGCAGCTGTGTCCTTCCAAGTGATTATAAGAGTGGCCTTCTGGTATGCCAGGCCCTGTGCTGTGTCTCATGACAGCTCTGTATGCTTGTGCCAACATCCCTGTTCTTGGAAGCAGGATCTCAGACTGGAGTGGTTGGCTAAAGATCACATAAGTGGTGTAGGTTATAATGCCATCCACACCTAATGGGTGCTGCTTTTTTCAAATTTTTTTTCCAGCTCCTTCCAAATTGAGAGCTTATAATTCTGTGTTCTTATTAGGGAGAAGGAGGTTGCTTATTTTTAGAAACAGGCAAAAATCTTTTGAGCCACATTGCTTTAGTAAAATTAGCAAACATGGTAGAATGTGCCCTATTTTTGAGTAAAAAAATGAGATGAGATGTCACCTGAAGTAAAAATACTGTTGTTTTCCTTTCTTATAAGTGGACTCTAAAAAGAGCTCTAAAGAGCTCCCACTAAGTTTTGAGCAATATTGCTGTTTATAAAGTATAAGGAAGGCCTCAGAAAGTGACTTTTCATTTGTAGTCTTCATATTTTTGTAATATTATTATGAAAATTTCTTCACATAGCAAAAGGTGATGGGATTTTATATATGCCTGCCACTTAAGTTTTGTTACTAATATTTTATTTTGCTTTCTTTATCATGTATTTATTCCTCTTATTATTCTTGTAGTCAGTGGTTTTTTTTTTTTTTTTTTTTTTTTTTTACCTAGAGGAAGTTTCTCCCCAGGGGACCTTTGGCAGTGTTTGGAACTCTTTCTGGTGATCACTGCTTGAGAGGGGAAGCTGCTGGCATGTAGTGTGTAGAGGCCAGGAATACTGCTAAACACTACATCCAGTGTGTAGGACTGTTCCTCACAACACAAACATATAGTAAGCCTCAATAACAGTGAAAGGCCAAAATAGGAGTAGTACCAAAGTTGGGAAACTCTGCTCTAATCTGTTAACCCGTCGTCCTGTTTTTGGTACATTTCAAAGTAGATTGGAGATATAGGGACACTTCTCCTTATGTTCACATCTACCTATAAATCTATATTTAATTTGTATTTTTTCTGCTTAATACTACATTTTAGAGTGTAGCTTTAACCGTCTTACTCTTATGAGTTTTTAATATAGTTGTTAAAAATGGTCCTTTGACATTTGCGATGTTTTATTTGCAGATAACATTTTCTTTTCCCTTCTCCCGTTGTCAGTTTGACTATCAAAAGACCTATCCTTCCATTGAGTTTTATTGTAGTCATGCTTAGTAAAAGCTCAGTGGTACTCATTCGCTTTAGAAATCAAAGTAAATCATTTCCCTCTTGAACTAGACTGTAAAATAATAATAAAATACTAGAATCCTAGCTAGACACTACAGATGAGAATCATTTTTTAATTGCAGTGGTAGATGATGACCCTCTTTGAATACTGGAAATAACTTTTTTCTCACTTTCTGTTTCGGAGAGGAATAGTTTCATTTCTATAATTTTATCTTTAAAATCTTGGTAATTTTTCAGTTGTTATTCATTGTCATTTGAAACCTTTTTTGGCTCTGCAGGTGTTGTTTGTGGCAATTAACTGTTGGTGGAACCAGGGGAAATGCAGAAAACAAAAACACTTCTTTTATTTCCCTGTGATATATCTGTATCATCGGAGGTAAGAACTTTGAACTAGTTTTCTAATTCCAGTTAAGTACTAAAGTGAATTATTTTTCTTTTTAAAAGTATTAGATATTCATTGTAAGAAATTGAGAAAATACAGTTAAGCAAAAGTAAATAAATGAATCTGGATGTTTTATCAGCCATACATAATCATTATGTGGGTTTTGTTGTTGTTGTTGTTTTAAAGGATTCTATTTATTTATTTATGAGAGACAGAGAGAAGCAGAGACACAGGCAGAGGGAGAAGCAGGCTCCCTGTGGGGAGCTGGATGCGGGACTTGATCCTAGGACCCTGGAATCATGACCTGAGCCCAAGGCAGATGCTCAACCACTGGGCCACCTGGGTGTCCCTCATTATATGTTTTTTGTTTCTTTTCTTAAAGATTTTATTTATTCACAAGAGAGACAGAGAGAGAAGCAGGCTCCATACAGGGAGCCCGATTGGGACTCGATCTTGCAACTCCAGGATTACACCCTGGGCTGAAGGCAGGCGCTCAACTGCTGAGCCACCCAGGCGCGTTCCTCATTATGTATTTTGATTTATATCCTCTGACTATACATAGCCAGTATCTCTTTATTTTTTTAATTAAAAAAGGGATCATGTGGTAGTAGTATTTCCTAAAGTGCTGCTTCTTGCTTGTGTGAACATGTTTTCATACCATCACATTGTCTATGGCATTGTTTTGATCATGCCAGCTGTTCATTGTGTAGGTGTACATTTCAGGAATTCTAGAGTATTTTATTGTATAAAAATACACAAAGATCCTTATTCTGTTACCTGGCAACATACATAGGAGGAAATCTTAGCACCTTTTCATCTGAGAAGAAAGTTACTTCTAGTCCACAGTCCTGTTCCCATATCCTGAAATTCAAAGAACTTTGAAAACCTTGAGAGGTTTTCATAAATTTTGTTCCCAAATCCATTGTCCCCAAATGTCTAGCCTGAAGTAACAAGAGGCTGCCTTTAGTCTTTATCCCATGTAAGGAGCCAGTTTATTTATTTATTTGGAGCCAGTTTATTATGCTGCAGAAATATTGGTGTTTGATTTGGAATACTGCCCAAACCTTGTCGTGAGTGTTAAGTAATACCTAAAATCGGACTTGAAGAATTTTGAAGACTTTGGATTCTTACTTTGTCTAATGTAATTGGGTTGAAGTTTATTAATGAAGGTAAAGTGGGAAAAGGATGTTTCATTAGTAAGAGCTTAACTTTTTATGCTTTCTTTTTCCCCCTCCCTCTAAAACTCCTAAGCTTTAGTCAATGGGGATTTATAAGAAACATCAAACCGTCATTTGTGGATTATTTGTCACGTTCCATCACACCTCATGTTTCTAACATAAAATATTTTGTGGCATGTAGTATTGTTTCTCAGGACCTGTTAAATAATATTTGAGCAAAAATGTATGTTCTTTCCCTATGCCCACCTTCAGAATTTCTTGCAGATACAAGAATACTTCCCAGTGTAAAGTGTTACATTTGAAGATGCTAAAGCATCTGTGCGCTGTAATAGGATAAATAAGCTTGCCCTGTGAAGGTCCCTGCATTTCTTTTTTTTTTTTTTTTTTTTAAATAGACAATATTTGGAGTTAGGAAATAGGGCACAGGTACCTAGTGAGGCATATAGGCCTCGTAACTACAATTATACGTCACCAGGCCAGCTACCTACCCAGAGGTCGGCTTAACTTTGACATGATATTAAAATCAGGAAAGTTCCCTTGAATTGAGTGCAGAATATCTTTTTGGGTTATATGGCTGTGCAGTATATTGTCTTATACTGCTTGTTTTCTTAGATTTTAGAAAGATTGGAAGGGCAGGCAAGGAACTTTAGCAACCTCTAGTCTAACCTTCTCATTTTACCAATAAAGAATTTGAGGTTAGTTCTCTCCCTGAAGTGCTTGCCCCTCATATTTACCTGTTAAGGGCTAAGATAGCCTTTTCATATCCTATTTAAGAATCTTCAGGTCCTCTCTGTTGTACATAACACATGTGAATGAATGTGTTTCTTCAACTAAGCTCTCTTGGGACCATTCAGTAGTGTTGAGGTTCTCTTGGTTAATAGTGCTTGCAAAGGTGGTCCCCTCAGCTTCATCACCAGGCAGACAGACCATTGCTGTTGTGTGTTTTTGTTGTTGCTGTGTTTGTAATGGCTTATCTACTAGTGGCTCCTTAGAGAAATTAATAGACTTCTGTTTTGCTTTTAAGTAGATTCCTTTTTTTTTTTTTTTTTTTTTGCATGTATTGATACCACTCACTAAGAAAGTTTATAAAAAATTCTGAAGCAGGGAGTAGTTTCTTATAACTTTCTGTACAAGACTCAGAGGCCCTGGATCAGCGTGTCCTGTCTCATGACTGTGGTGTGTTGGTAAAATGTGTTCTACACCCTGCATTCTGAGATCTTTTCAGCTTTTACAAGTCACTGGGATCCTTATAATGACACTCCAGGAGCCTGTTTGCCTGAGCAGATGACATTTCCAGATTCGTTGGTTCCTTTTTGTTGAACAAAATATGTTATCAAATGATTTTTTGATTTCTTCCTTTGAATTAAAAGTTGTTTAATGGCTGATGGAGTTGGTGGTGGTGGTTATTTTTAAACTGAGAGAAGTCTTGAATTGATAGATAGAATTGTTGACTCTTTGAGCTGTGCATGTAGAATGCTATTTTTACTTTTTTCATTACTAACATTCTTTTGTCTGACATCATGGTTTCAGTACACCCTGAAGAATTGTGTTTATCTCATCCCATTATATGTGTGTGTGTTCATTTATATAACACATAGTGTTGGGATCACAGCATTTATGTAACTCTTTACTGTGCTCTTTTTATTGTTGCTATTAACAGCAAGCTTAATGTCAATTTCTATTTAGACAAAAGAATGATTTTGGAGTTACTGAATTTCACCTTGCTCCCCTACCCTGCCACATACCATTCAGTTATATTTAAGCAATGTTTGCATTGTGCAAGATTGTAGAAAGCCATGTGAGGATTCTGATTAGCTTAGGAGGATAAGTGAATGTTGGTATTATTTCTTACCAATACTAAATCAATTTCCTCTGCATCCCTAAGTGCAACTGGCAGGGAAAATAAGATCATTTTTACAGGTTCCTAACTTTGTCCCTTTACATAATCTTTTTTTTTTGTTTTGTTTTTTTGTTTTTTTGTTGCAGTAAAGCTTTGAATAGGTTTCAGATTATTTAGTGATACTTTGTGTGAGTGCCTATGGGAATACATAATAAGTACATTTTAGTAGGCCAAGCATCAGTTGGTCAGCTTGTTTTTTATTTCAGAGTGATGTGTAAAAGGAAAGTCTGTCCTTCCTACGTTAAATTATGTATAGTTAAGATCCTGAAATCCTCTAGCATTTGGTCAGTTTCCAGGATCACCTTTCTGTTTGATTTTGCTTTTTAAAGAAATATGAGAATTTTTTTTCCCCAGAGGCTAGCATGAATGTTCTTTGGTGGAAATTCAGTTTGCAGTTGAATTAAGCTCATAGAAAAGTAGTGGCTGCTTGTACACGAAATGCTTATTCTAAATTGGCCCTCTATTCACCTCCCAGGACACAGAAGGCTACTTACCTATGAAGCAGTCAGGATCATTTTGTGGTGTTGATGATTTCAGTTATACGTTACAGGTTTAATGCATGGTGTATTATTTTTATTTTTTTATTTTTATTTTTTTGGTACTAGTTTTGGACCAATCGAATACAAAGGCCCCATGAGTGCTGTTTACATTGAGAAGTTTGTCCGCCGGGTGATGAAACCACTTCTCTACATCCCATCTCAATCAGAATTACTAGATTTTCTCTCAAACTACGAGGTACCTGTCTTTCATATCTCCTCCCATCCCCAAGGTTTCACCGGGTTGTGTTGGATTGTTTATATTAGAAGGGTTTTTATACCTCCTGATTTGCAGCAATGAAAAGACCACATTATAGATAAGCCCCAATTAAATGCTTTTTGAGATACACAATTGTAGGGATGGTTTGGCCAAGTGAGTTTTAAGAGAATAGAATACTTGTAAAACTTAGTGAATTTTTTGTTTGGGAATTTCCAGCAGACTTTTAGTTTCTCTTACAATGAACTCAGCATGTAAAAATTAACTTAAGATTTCTGTGCATCTGCAAATCTCTAAACATTTTATTTGATACTTTATGGCATGTTACTATGGAATACCTGGTTTTACTTATCAGCTGTAGTTTAGCTTTTAAAGAAACTGGGAATACGTGCCTTTCTATTTTATAAAGTGCATAACGCTTTCAAGGTCTTAACAAAGTTTCCTAACATGGCTTCTCTGCTGCTTTCACATCGCCAGCTTCATCCCCTGATAAATTATATTTATAGGATCTTCAGTTTGTGTTCAGGACTGCTTATTATTGAAAAGCCAGTATAAAGCTGAAAGTAATCTAAATGAATTATAAGAATAGTTCCACAAAAAAGTTGATTGGAGCAAGTATAAATCCTACTTGGGTACAGCAAGTAAAAATGCTACTTAGATACAGGACAGTAGGTATCTGAAGAGAAGCCCTGTGAATCCAGACTTAGTAATTATGACTGGGTTAGATTTTACCTTTTGCGTTGGAGAGATTTTATGCACATTGGACATGAATTTCTTTCACTGGGATATCATTTACAGCTTTTCAGTCATGTTAGAAGCACTGTTTATGTATTAACTATGTGTAGATTCTCTAAGTAGAAGTGTTAATATCTATAGTTATTCTGCTTCTGAGTTCTCGGATGTGCATTAGAGTGAATGTGTTCTTACTCTTAGGTGGAGACAGTATAGACTTCTGTGCCCTTCGTGGACGTGTCTCTTGTTCTGCTGGGACAAGTTGGTGGGTGGGAACCACCCTGGGTGCCTGGGCTTGGTCCTTTTGGCAGCACTAACTAGTTCTGTGACTTGGGGTGGGTCACTCACCTGCCAGGCATCAGAGGTCTGAAACTGGGTATTTAACTCTTAGGTGCAGTAATTGTGTGATAAGTGGGTTTTCATGTAGATTTGTAATAGATGATAGAGTCATGGAGGCAGTACAGCGAAACGGTAAAGAAGCAGGACTTAGGCACTGAGCTCTGACCACTTTGTGGCCTACGGGCTACTTAAGCTCTTTAAGTCTCCATGCCTGTAAACAGAGATTAAATAATTGAGACATGAAATGCCTACTTGGATCCCAGTAAATGAAAACTTACCCATAGAAATAACATCATGGGAATATCTTGGATATTTAGCGCTATGGAGGGAACTCGACATGCATAAAGCTTGCTGGAACTCCCTACTTACATAAGAAATGTTTTGTTTGTTTTGTAATTAAGATGATAAAAAATGACCTGCAGGGACAAAGAAGTCTTCTTTCAGGTATGCTCTGTAGAGACTTCTGTGGAACACTGTGCCTAATTTTGCTTGAAACTTTGTTTTTTCTTTACATTTTCACTCAGTTTCTTCTAAAAGTAAAGGGAGAAATGGCAGAGAAGCCATTGATACATGATACATCAATAAATACATGTATGATACATCAATAAATAGTATATGATATTTGTTTACCCTTTCAAAGGAAAGTATAGAAAAAATTGAGATCATTTAGCTTTGTAACAAGAGCACCAAGAGGCAACTTAATTATTATTTTCAGCCCTGTTGGAGATTTGTATCCCAAGAGCTTTGAGCTACGTCTTAGCAGGGGTTACGTGATCAGGTGTAGACCTCAGGTAGGGTTCTAGAGGCCTGAGTTTTAGCTCTGACATTAGCAAATCTCTGACTTCTGAGTTTGACAGAGATTTCTCATCTCTGAAGTAAGGGGATTGACTCACACAATCCCTCCTGACTGTTTTGGCTTTGGTGAAATTTAAAGGTTAGAAAGAGGCAGGCAGAAAAAGGTTCATCAGTTATTGGTTGGGAAAGATTTTTTGAGACAATGCCTTTGAACATCTGTATCAGAGCTCTTTTCTGATTTTGTGTTGTTCATTGCCTCTGTAGCATCTCTGTGATTGGACCTGTAGGAGAGAGGCAAGTTCCCCTGTATGATGGGGCAGCAAGGCAGGTTCCTTACCTTAGCCTCCGTGTTCTCTGACTCTGCTTGTCAGCAGTGCTTTCAGAGATGATGTTCCAAGTTTCACACTGAGTTCACATCAGACTCTCTGATGTGCTGGAGACATTACTCAAGGTTGTGGTTTGGTGGCGCACTGGGTTAGAATGATGTACAACAGTGATTAGACTGCCTTTAAAATAGGACCAAGAAGGTGTTGCGAAGATGGGACCTTATATGGCCTCTGTTGGCCTTTAGAATGCTTCCTCCTGAAGTGGTAGATAGCTTTTATCATGTTAGTATCATCTTTCACTAGGCTTCTTTTCACTAAGATGAAATTGGTTGGCAAGAGACATATTTGATTAATGGTGAAAGAACTCAGGAGTCAAGCCCAGCATGGCACTTGTGAAACCATTTATCTTGTGAGACATACTAACTCTGCCTAGAAGTGGTCTCAGTTTCATGCACACCCTTTGTGAGATAACATAACGGCAAAATTCTAGATCTAGAAATGAAAAAATGAAACCACCGCCTTGGCTTCCAGAGTTGAATAAAGATGAGAAGTAAAGGAATTTTAGGAGGCTCCACTCTAGAGCACAGTATGCTTCTGGACATTTCCTCTGAATTAAGGTTTCCCAATCTCAGCATTATTGACATTTGGAATCAGGTAGTTCTGTGGGGGGTGGGAGCTGTCCCATGCTTTGCAGAGCAGTATTCTTGGCTTTCACCTGCTGGATACTGATAGTGCTCCCTTCCCCCCTTAGCTGTGACGACCAAAAATAGCCAGGCATTGCCTAATGTCCCCTAGGGGGACATAATTGCCTCAGTTGAGAACCTCTGTTGTAAATTACTGTTTTCCCAACTAAGGCCTTAGGATGATGCTTTGCAGGTACTAGTCCAAGCATCTTTTTTTCATGTAGCATGCAGAATGCCAAAGTCTAATTGTTGCAAGCTTATCTGCTTACCACAGAGGCAGAGACAATATGAAAATTCAGCTGTGCCTTGACTGGAAAATTCTGGAGCGTTATCTGTGGGGTAGAGACAGGAATGCTTAGTATTGTCATGAGTAGAGCTGTCCCTGATGTTCAGCCTTATACTCAAACTGTTACTGCCCCTTCCCCCAAAATGTGCTTCCTAAATATGTTAAGGATCTTGCTCATTTAAAGAACTTTTACTATGAAAAATACTTTTTTAAAAAAAGATTTTATTTATTTATTCATGAGAGACACAGAGGCAGAGCCACAGATAGAGGGAGGAGAAGCAGGCTCCATACAGGAGCCTGATGCGGGACTCAATCCCTGAACCTGGGATTACGTCCTGATCTGAAGGCAGACGCTCGACCACTGAGCCACCCAGGCGTCTCTGAAAAATACTACTTTTAATCAAGAGCCTTATCTTCTAATTTATATTTTTTATAAGGAGGCATTTCAGTATCAAGTGTGTTTAGCTATACCAGAATTAGGATAAGATAATTATTTAATGTTTTTGTGGCACTTCTGAGGTCTGTTAGAATAGCAGTGCTTTTTGCTTATGTCTCTAGGTGTGTTTGTGACATCTTGTAGGAATGCATTTGATAATTGTCCTCTCATTAAAAAAAATTATATTGATTAATTAGAAGTTCATTTGTTTCTAATCCAGATATTTGTGAGCAGTTTGGACCATCATAAAATTGTGCCATTAGTGTTTATTACTTGGGAAGTGATGGTATTCTGAAATTAACAACTTTTAACATCCACTATTATTTCATTATGTATATCCTGACCATATATGTATATGCTTATGTTGCTGTTAGAAAGGGAAATGCTCTAATTGTATCTTGGTTTGAATTTTTCTAAGCCCTACATATGAATCCTTCCAAAAGCCTCTTTCAGATGATTTGATATTAAATTACCTAAAACAGTAGAAGTTTTTTTTTTTTTTTTTAAAGATTTTATTTATTTATTCATGAGAGACACAGAGAAAGAGAGAGAGGCAGAGACACGGGCAGAGGGAGAAGCAGGCTCCATGCAGGGAGCCCGATGTGGGACTCGATCCTGGGACTCCAGGATCACACCCAGGCTGCAGGCATCGCTAAACTGCTGCACCACTGGGGCTGCCCAACAGTAGAAGTTTTTAACCAGTGGAGAGCATTGCCTTTGACTTTGATGTCTCAAACCTGCCAAAATCCATTTGCTTGTCATTAACCCTAGTTATCTGTGTGTAGAATATGACACTGAGTCCGGGTGCAATTTTTAGGAAAATAAATTTGCCTTTGATTTATTGAACATCACAGAAAGATATTGAAGGGTGAATATTATGAACATTTGTTTCTGTAAATTTCAAAATACTTTACTCATTATTAGCCAACAAAGAATGTGCAAACTATGCCCTGGTATAGTGTCCTCTGGTTTTCACGTGCTTTTGCTTCCCATCTTCCTAATAGCCATGTGAGATAGAAATGATAGGTCCTTCTGAACAGATTCAGAAGGTGGTAAAATTGGGGGACCAGGGCTTCTGGCTCCCACATTCTTCCTTGATCCAAAGCAATGTTTCAAGGTCTTGGAGTTGAAATGTCACTGTGGATCTAGGAGTTAAAACTTTGGATATTTAACTATTTTATGTCATTTTTCAGCCTTTCTTCTTCAGGATAGACAAATTTTGAAGGTTTGGCTTCTTAATTTGACTGTGATTTTTTTCCCCTTCATTTTTAGGAATGGTTTTTAAGAATAAATAGTGATTGAGATGGGGCCATGGGTGTTGACCTGCTGTTAAAGCAGCAGAGTTTCATCATTTCCTGTGTTTTTTTTTTTTCCTTATAGAAGAATTATAATTGATAAATGAGAATAGAAAATCACCATTGGAACAGCAGAATAATAATTGATGCAGGCAGGATTCACCTGTGGATACTAAAAGTATTGATACAAATTTAAACAGACACAAGATATTTTCAGATTCTCAAAGTATCTTCCTCCAAATATTTATTAATCACACAGACTTTATTAAGTCTACAGTGGAAACACTGGCATACACCTCTTTAACCAAATGATCAAAATTAGCATCATAAGTCACGAGTATCAATATCCTATACCTCCTGACTCCGTGCATTGAGAAGAGTACATCACTTTTGTAGCATCCTTCCCAATAATGCATAATACTGATCTAATCATGAGAACACATCTGACAAACACAAATAAAAGGATATTCTACATACGTATCCACCAGTACCTTCTAAATATGTGAAAGTCATGAAAGATAAAATGATCAGGTAGAGGAGACCAAGGAGACATGACAACTAAGCATACTGTGGGATCCTGGATTTGATCCTGAAACAAGATCAGTTGAAGAACTAGAGAAATCTGAGTAAATGTAGTCTAATTACTAGTATTATGCCAAGGTTCATTTCTTAGCTTTGATAAGCATATGATGATTCTGTATGTTGTTACCCAGTCAATAAAAAAAAAAAAAGCTTAGGGGATGCCTGGGTGGCTCAGTGGTTGAGCATCTATCTGCCTTTGGCTCAGGGCGTGATCCCGGAATCCTGAGATCGAGTCCCACCTCGGGTTCTTGAATGGAGCCTGCTTCTCCCTCTGCCTGTGTCTCTGCCTCTCTCTCTCTCTCTCTCTCTCTCTCTCTCTCTCTCTCATGAATAAATAAAATCTTAAAAAAAATAGCTTAGAAAAGTGAGCCAATGAGAAAATACAAAATAAGATAGTAGAAACAAATCCAAATATCAGCAGACATAACTGATTGAACTGACTTCCTTTCAAAAAAAAGAGAAGGATATTCAGCTTGGGGAATAAATCTAGTCTTATGCTGTTTCCAAAGAGACACACACCTAACATATAAGCTGTTAAAAGGTTGAAAGTAAAAGAATACAAAAGAGATATTAAGCAAATATCCCCAAATAAAGCTAAAATATCTATACTAATTTTATGCCAAAGAAAGAGTTAGTAGAGATTAAAAAGGGAGTGTTACAACTTAATAAAAGATTCAACATAAGAAGACCAGTTATTCAAAACTTGTGGTAACTTATAAAATAGCTTAAAAATTATATACATACACACATTCACATGTACATAAAACATACCAGAACCACAGAGAGAAATAGATACCTCACCACCATTATGGGAGATCACCATTTCCTGTTATTGATTGGGTGTTCTGTGTATGATAATTACAATATTGAGGCAGGGTAGGGTCTCAGTTTTTCTTCTCAGATATGCACTAAAATCATACCCGGGATTTAGGGCACCTGGTTGGCTCAGTCAGTAAAACATGGAACTCTTTTTTTTTTAAGATAATGTGTGTATGTATGTATGTATTTATTTATTCATTCATTCATTCATTCATTCAAGAGACACACACACACACACACACACACACACACACACACAGAGAGAGAGAGAGAGAGAGGGATCCCTGGGTGGCGCTGCGGTTTGGCGCCTGCCTTTGGCCCAGGGCGCGATCCTGGAGACCCGGGATCGGGTCCCACATCAGGGCTCCCGGTGCATGGAGCCTGCTTCTCCCTCTGCCTGTGTCTCTGCCTCTCTCTCTCTCTCTCTCTGTGACTATCATGAATAAATAAAATCTTAAAAAAAAAAAAAAAAAAAAAAAAGAGAGAGAGAAGCAGAGACACAGGCAGAGGGAGAAGCAGGCTCCACGGAGGGAACCCGATGTAGGACTCGATTCTGGGTCTCCAGGATCACACCCTGGGCTGAAGGCGGCACTAAACCGCTGAGCCACCCAGGCTGCCCAAAACATGCAACTCTTGATCTCAGGAGTATGATCATGTAAACCCCATGTTGGGTGTAGAGATTCCGTCAGAATGTATAAATAGATACAATCATACCTGCCTTATAAATAATGAATGCAGCTAAAAGCTGTAAACCTGCCAGTGGATACTGCAGATGGAGAAGATGACCGTGAAGTCCTCTCGTTGCAAATCATGTTAAGAAATTCTATGTCCTTCATTCCCTCCAGCTGTAGAATCCCTCTTCCTTGAGGGTTCTCCCTGCCTACTTAAGATACAGACAGGAAAGTGTAGTTTATTAGTTGTCAACATAGACAAACATATGCCAGGGTCATTTTTATTTTGGAATGTCGAGTGGACAGGGACTAGGATTCAGTAATGGTAATGTCACTGGCAAAGTCACTGTTTCTATGTATGGCTCTTCTAATTTTAGTAGTTTTTAGACATTATTTGATTTGGGTATCAGTAGCTTCTACATCAATGTTTTTTATTTTTTAAAGCACTTGACAGAATCATCTGATTTGTGCTTTGTAATCTACCCACGAAACGCCAACAGTGTTCTTTAGAATGCTTAGTTTGTATTTGCAGCTAAAATAGTTTCTAATTCTTTTCATGAATTTTCTATAATTTATCCAGTTAAGATCAGTGATTTAGCATACATCCATTCATTTATCCTTAGCAGTTTTGGCAAACCACATTTTAAATTTCAGTGGGATTGGGAAGAATCTTAGGAATCTTTTGGAGGGGAAAGCAGGGTGTTATGAAAATTGCCAGGTGATAGAAAACCTGAGTCTTTTGGAGAAAAACCTAGCAGAATGCCTGTACCTGCTGTTATCCTTCTGCTTGTTAGTAAAAATCTACTCTGACGTTGAGCGCATAAGTAGATACTGCCTCTGTCAATTCAAAGTTTAGTAGCACTGTGAATTAAAGTTTAAAATTTTCTAAGTTAGCGTTAGTACAGAAAGATTTCAATTGCCATGGAGTAGAAACACAGAGGTTACTATTCGTATGGCCACTAGAGGGTGTGGACACCATCTGCTGAAATTTATGCTGCACTGCAAATGGTATTCACTTAGCAAAGAAATTTTTTAAGCTGCCGTGGATTTGCTGGCCTCCTATAAATAGCCTATTTCCAACTTCCTCATTATAGCAGGTGCTGAATACACTGCGCTCCATGGAATGGAATTAAAAGCATGCAAACTGGGTCAAGTTGTAATCTGGTACTCATATTTTATTCTTGCTAAATTGTAAACTTAATGGAGGAGTCTCGTCTCCTTTATCTTTTTAACTCTATTCTTTCTCTCGTTAACAAATGTTTATTTTGTGCCCGCTCCTTGCCAGGTACTGTCTGAGGTGGATATGTAGTGATGAACAAGAGAGACCCTCTGTTTCATGGAGGTAAACACAGAGATAAACAATAAACAGGGACACAAACAAGGTACAGGGACTTGAATAGTGTCCTCCCCAAATTCATATTTACCCAGAACCTCAGAATTTGCCTTATTTGGAAATGGGGTCTTTATAGGTGTCGTTCGTTAAGGATCTTGACATGATAATCATCCTGGACTTAGGCTGGGTCCTAAACCCAGCAGGCTCCCCACTGAGTAGAGAAGCCCCACCTGGGACTGGATCTTCAGGATCTTGGGATCGTGACCTGAGCTTCTGAAAGTGGCCACTTGACTGAGCCACCCTGGCACCCTGGTGTCTTTGTAAGAGAAGGAGAGGACACAGAGACACAGGCGAGAAGGCCACATGAAGACAAAGGCAGACACATACAGCCACAAGGCAGGGAATGTCTGGGGCCATCCAAAGCTAGGAAAGAGGCAAGAAGGATTTCTCGGAGCCCCCAGAGAGCACAGTCCTGCTGCCACCCTGATCTTGGACTTCTAGCCTCTAGAACTGTCACCAAGTTTGTGTAATTGGTTTTGGCAGCTCTAGGAAATGCACGTACAAGGTCATTTCAGACAAGTGCCCAAAGGAAAATGAAGGGTGATGTGGCAGACATGAGGGCAGGGGGGTAGAAGACAGGGAGGACCTCTCGGAGGCAAGGACGTGGGAGCAGAAATTTCCCACGAAGCCTGGGTGTGACCCAACCCTGAGGAAATTTGAAGGAAGGGCTCTGGGAGGTAGGAACAGTAAGTCAGGGGACGTAAGGCAGCATCAGGACTGGTGGAGCCAGAGCAGAGGGGAGAGTGATCACAGAGAAGAGGAGAGGGGGTCACAGAGGTGTCTTTCTCCTATATGTGTCCTGATGCAACTTCTTACTTAGTCGCACGCCTGAAGGAGGAGCCCCACGGGCAGTTGAGCTCCTGACCCCTCTCCTGATGGCCAGTTAAGCATCCGGGCCTGAAAAAAAAAAAAAAAAAAAAAAGCATACGGGCCTGGATCAGTGGTCCTTGGGGTTGGAACCTAGGATTGGAAGATTTTCACACGTTGGTAAGCATCCAAGTGAGGAGGGACTGCCTGTGTCCCGGCAGGGCTTGCACCCCCGTCTTCGGCCTTACATGCTCGGCTGGCTCATCTGAAAGAGCCTCACAAGTGTGCGAGGGCTGGACAGAGTTTCTGCCTTGTGTTGGCCCCTGCCTTTATTTGCAACTGACCAAACTAGGGGCCCGGGCCTCCTAAGGTCCTTTTGTGTGAATATGCAAGTGTTTTGTTCCCCAAACCCCCTTTTTCCAGATTTAAGAACGGATTGTGGAGGAAACTCTGAAATATGTAACCATTTCTCGTACACAGCTCTTGGGGAGACACTGAAACTCCAGGGGCGTGGTTGTGATATTTGTTACTTAAGGCGTCATGAGAGCCAGTTTAATTACCTTTTTTTTTTTTTTAATTTTTTTTTATTTATGATAGTCACAGAGAGAGAGAGAGAGAGAGAGGCAGAGAGAGAAGCAGGCTCCATGCACTGGGAGCCTGATGTGGGATTCGATCCCGGGTCTCCAGGATCACGCCCTGGGCCAAAGGCAGGCGCCAAACCGCTGCGCCACCCAGGGATCCCCATAATTACTTTTAAGTGATAATTTGCAGTAGAAATAAACTGATAACTATCACCTTTATTTCCTTTTTTTGGAAAGTTTCAGTCTCAAACATGCCAATTTTCAAAATTTTTTTTTTTTTTTTAAATCTTTTTTTTTTTTTTTTTTAAATTTTTATTTATTTATGATAGTCACAGAGAGAGAGAGAGAGGCAGAGACACAGGCAGAGGGAGAAGCAGGCTCCATGCACCGGGAGCCCAACGTGGGATTCGATCCCGGGTCTCCAGGATCGCGCCCTGGGCCAAAGGCAGGCGCCAAACCGCTGCGCCACCCAGGGATCCCCCAATTTTCAAAATTTAATACAGACTGTTAACGATAGCATGAATATTTGAAAAATAACACTTGAAGTAGACTTTGCCTGTTCCTTGTGTTCTGGATGGCTGGTCTTTTTTTTTACTGTTTCTGTAGCCTTGTATCATCCCCATAGTTTTTGAGTCTTCTTATGATCTTCATTGCTTTGGCAATGAAAAGTTAAAATCATTTTGCTTATGGGATTGTTTGCTTTGTATTGTTTATGGAATTGCTTTGGTCAAGCTGCTTGAAAATTTCAGTGCCAGTTCTTTTGGAGATAAGGCTCCTTCATCCAAACTACATAACCCCGGGATGCCTGGGTGGCTCAGCAGTTTGGCGCCTGCCTTCAGCCCAAGGCATAATCCTGGAAACCTGGGATTGAGTCCCATGTCAGGCTCCCTGCATGGAGCCTGCTTCTCTCTCTCTGCCTCTCTCTCTGTATCTCTCATTAATAAATAAATAAAATCTTTAAAAAAAAACACAAAAAACAAAAACAAACTACATAACCCCTTGGAAAACTGCAGCCATGATACCATCAGCAAGAATAAACCCTTACTCTGTAGAGGTGTCCACAGAGGACCTTTGCAAATGGTCCAACCATTACTTATTTTATTTTATTTTATTTTATTTTATTTTATTTTATTTTATTTTATTTATTTATTTATTATTTTATTTATTTTTATTTTTTTATTTATTTTTATTTATTTTTTTTTTAAAGATTTTATTTATTTATTCCTGAGAGACACACAGAGAGAGGCAGAGACACAGGCAGAGGGAGAAGCAGGCTCCATTCCATGTAGGGAGCCTGACGTGAGACTCCATCCCCGGTCTCCAGGACCACACCCTGGGCTGAAGGCGGCACTAAACTGCTGAGCCACCGGGGCTGCTCCGTTACTCATTTTTAAAGGTTGAATTTGGGTTTTCCTTGAAGACTCAGAATTCAGATTTTCCTTCCATTACTGCGTGTACATGCATGTATGTGTATACATGAACACAAGTATTTGTACCACATGTGATACATGCATGCTTGTGGGCTGTATGCTACTCCTGTGAACATGAATGAGAAGAGGGCTGAAATTTATCTCATTTAATTTTCAGCTGCACAAAGTATTTTAGCCACAAAACATTTATTAATAGGTAGGATGAACTTATTCCATTTGATTTTGGTTTGGAAGATTGATCAGAATTTAAAGAAATTTAAAGGGGTCTGTTTTCTTTCTGTTAGTTTCCATTTTTGTTATCTTTTGTGCCCAGTGTTAACTAAGTGACTAGAATTTCTAAAGATTTTGTCTTCCTTTGTTTTCGGTAGAAAGGCATATCATACTATCACAGCCTTGTTAAGAACTCAAACACTGTAATTCTGTTTGAAGTCAGTTCTGGGTTGGCTTGTTAAAAAACATCTTGAAGGAGTTTAGCAAAAGAAAATCCTGTTTTCAATAATGCTGCTTTCTGATTTCTTCAGTTGTTTGAGAAATTGTTTGCTGGTTTTTTTTTTTTAAGATGTTAGGATTAAACATTCTGACTCTCGGTTTCTAAAAGCCAGTTGATTTATTTAAAATTGAATCTTAAGCAAGTGATTTAGATTTCAAGGAGTGTGTTCCACTACAGATCAGAAATTTCCTTTTTTTTACAACGTACTGATTTAAAATTTTACTAACATTAAATTTCTACTGTATCTTTGGGATCTGATTTTGTTCAGTGATCAGCTCCAGTTACTTATTAAGAGCATGCTTTAGGGCCAGAAAGGAGACTTTACATTTGCCTAGTGCTTTATCAAGCTCATTTTTCTCAAGAACCTTGTGAGGAGTTGTCCCCAACTTGCCAGAGTTGTCTGAGGCTTCCCATTGAATGGTCCACCTGAGATCTCACAGTTTGTCTTTTAGGACAGATACGATTATCACAGGGCATCACCAGACAGAATTTTTGCCACAGGGCCTTCAGAGTAGGAAACAATTATTCCCCTGGTAGGGGCAGTTAATTGGTTTGGCATAATTGAGAGGTGTTCTGTGTTAAAGGTTAGAGAAATGGAATGAGCAGGTGGAAATAAATTTGTGGGAGTAGAGGAGCAAGAAGGTAAGAGATGGGCCCTCCGCAGACTGGCCTGAGCAGAGAGGAGGGTTATCCTTGTACAGGGCCAGGTTCTCGTGGGGCTGGCAGGTGAAGAAAGAGCCCTTGGAAGAATGACCTTGCACACAAGCGGAGTCAATTGCATTTAACCTGATTTCCCTAAGCATGAAGGCATGTTTGGAGGAAATGAGAGGAAGTGATTGAGGAAGAAATCTGAGAAAGATTACAAAGAAATCATTGATATAGCTTACTTGGGAGATGCTAAACAAAAGGCGTGAGTACTTGATGAACTTGATGTTGAGGTTTCTAGCCAGAGACCTAGGAGAACTGTCAGCAGAGTGTGGAGAGACCTACTTAGGGAGAGGGAAGGGAAGTTCATCGCTGAATGCCCCAGTAAACGCTGCTGCGTCTCCATCCCTTATTACTCTGTTGATTTTCTAGATGGAGGGAAAGCTTGGTCCCATCCTGCAACTGTGTTCATGTGGTTAGGCTTTTTAAAAAACAAAACGCAATGAATTGTGGTTGCCAAATGATGATGGCGTGTCCTGTTTAAAATATTTCCGTTACGCAGTGACTGCTGGTCCCTCAGTCACCTCATTCTGCTCTTGTTCCCGCAGCCTGGAGTCCTTGGCTACTTTGAGTTCAGTGGCTCACCCCAGCCTCCTGGTTATCTGACCTTCTTCACTTCAGCGCTGCACTCACTAAAGAAAGGTAAAAATGCTTCTTATCCAGACATTAGTACTTTCAGCAAATGTGTGTATATTAATATCTTTTTCGTGTGTTACCCTTATGATTATGTATTTTAATTTTCCCAATTCCTTTCTTCTGTATTTGTATTAAATACACTGTTGTGGATTCCGTTGGCAAACAAAATACTATGCTATTTCAAATACAGTCTCTTAGATATTTAGCTTTTTAAGATGTGGCTTGATCATATTGTGTCTGCAATTATGTATTTTGCACTTAAAAAACATACCATAATCTATTTTTTGAGTTTGTAGTTAACAAGTTTGGTCAGAGTTTTTAGTGGTTATATTACCAGTTGGATATACCATAATTCAGGAATATATTTCCTTTGGGAAGTATTTTTACATGTATAAAAGTCATATCATATTACAGCATAAGCACAAATATATTTTTAATTAATTTATTTACACTTAGCTGAAACATGTATTATTTGTAGTCCCTCCTTTTTAGATGAAACATTGTATCCTGCCCATCTTTTCATGTTGCTCCATGTTCCTCCTCTGTATCAGTCATGACCTCCTGTCAGTTTTCTGTTGGATACACTTTGATCTGCTCGCTTGTCTCTGTCCTCTGATACAGTTTCATCTGCTCACGAGTCTGTCTCCTCTGATACCCCCTGGTCTAGGCCCCTTCCCCAGCCCCTGGACTAGACCAATGGACCCTTAGCTGATACCCACTCTTGCCCCTTTGTCACATTAGGATCTGTTCTCCCCAGCCTCTAGGGCCCAGTTCTTTACTTGTCAAACCCCGATTCGTCCTTCAGGGTCCAGTTAAATACTACTCTCACAGTTTCCGCTGATCTCAGTTGGATATCCTATCAGTTCTCTTTTCTAACACTTAACATAGTTTGTGTTTATGTATGAAGTTATGAGATTTGTTTATTGTCTGTCTGCTTCCCAGACTGTGAGATTTCTGAGTTTAGGTAGGGTCCATGGATCTTCAGTTCAATGCTCTTTCTCCAGTATCTGGCACATAACAATCACTATTTGCCAAGTGAGCAATCAGACTGATGGCTGTGTCATTTATCCCCTAGTAGATCAACCAAAAATACATAACTGTCCTTCTACTACTGGGTATTAGATTGGTTCCATATTTTGGGAGGAGGAGGATCAAACAATTCTGTGACCGGCCATTTTAAGATGTACACTGTCTTAAGGTTGTATGCATAGAGAATCTACTGCATTCATATTTTTCACCTTGGGGACATTGCGAGAGGAAATCAAGCTGTCACATAAGTATGTGCCTGCTTGAAAGACTTAGCTGCACAGATTCAAGTGAATAAAAAGACTTAGCAAGTGAAAGTTTGAATTCTGAAAGCAGCATACTGCCAACATAAAAAACTTAAGAAGCCAATACTCAGAAATGTTCTTAGAGGGCAGCCTGGGTGGCTCAGCAGTTTAGTGCTGCCTTCATCCCAGGGCGTGATCCTGGAGACCCAGGATCGAGTCTCACGTCGGCTCCCTGCATGGAGCCTACTTCTCCCTCTTCCTGTGTCTCTGCCTCTCTCTCTGTTGCTCATGAATAAATAAATAAAATATTTAAAAAAATGTTCTTAGAAAATGAAAGCCCCTCAGAGATCTCAAGTGAAAACTGTACGAGAGTCCAGTCTGCAGTTACTCACTGACATGATGGTAGTGTTCAAGTTTTTTGTTTTTTTTTTTTTTTTAAGATTTTATTTATTTATTCATGAGAGACACACAGAGAGAGACACAGGGAGAAGCAGGCTCCATGCAGGGAGCCCAATGTGGTACTTGATTTCAGGACTCCCAAAATCATGCCCTGGGCCAAAGGCAGGTGCTAAACCACTGAGCCACCCAGGGATCCCCATCGTTCAAGTTCTTGAGTTGAAGAGGACATTTCAAGAATGTGGAAGGATGTTTTTATTACCCAGTTAGCTTGTATTGTGTGCTAAAGATTCATCTTAAGTTACTTTTTCATTCAGAGGTTTCCAAAATATTACTTCCTTTTGGAGGAACCTTTCCAAGCGTGAGAGAGTAACCTTTCCCCCATTTTTTCTTTTTCTTTTCTTTTTTTTTTTTTTTTTTTGTTAAGCAAAGGAAGGTGACGGTATAAATTACTTGAACAGGGATCCCTGGGTGGCGCAGCGGTTTGGCGCCTGCCTTTGGCCCAGGGCGCGATCCTGGAGACCCGGGATCGAATCCCATGTCGGGCTCCCAGTGCATGGAGCCTGCTTCTCCCTCTGCCTGTGTCTCTGCCTCTCTCTCTCTCTCTCTCTCTCTCTGTGACTATCATAAATAAATAAAAATTAAAAAAAAATTTATAAAAAAAAAAAATAAAAAAAAAATAAATTACTTGAACAAAGTGAACCTCTTTAGTCAATCCCTGTTATTGACAAATGATCACATGCAGTTTCTTAGAATAATCTAGTCTATGATTACCTTTACTACATTTCTTTCCTAGCATGTGACTTTAGTGGGGTCTGGTAAAATCCTATTGCATATCAACTTTGCAAGAGCTGAGATTCATTCTGATTCATCATTTTTCACCTTGTTTTTGTGAGTAAGCTCTCACTTAAGTTCAATGAACCATTTTTAGAAGAAAAAGACAAGTTTGGAAGGATGATCCATAATAACTGCACCAAAATCTTGCCTTGATATCTAAGATTTTTTTCCCCCACTTTTCTTTCTCATACCCAGAAGGGAGATGATATTTTATTTACTAATGGTAGATGTTCGGTAAGAAACATATACACTTTTTTTTAATGTTATAGTTTGAAATGTAAATTATAGGTCAGTGTTGTATTTAGATTCTGTACAACAAATTGAGGCCTAAGACACATTTGCCACACTTAACACTTGGTTATAGAGCTTAACCAAAGAAGTGTTTAGAATGTGTTAGAAAGCAGATGTCCTGGTTCGACACTCTACCAAGTGTTTACAAAATGCACATATCTTTCCATTGCCTTAATGTTTTTTTAAGTGTCTTAGAAAGAGGACATTCTGACATTTGTCTTGAAGCTGTCTGGCCATCAGTGTACAAGTATTTTGAGAATGTACCATATGTGAAGCCTCATGTCTAGGTGTGAGGAGTGTGCTAAGAGAGAGAAGAGTGCATGTTTGCCTCAAGAATTCTTGAGTTTAGTTGTAAGATCTGGTTCCATGGTCCTTTGTTCCTCTCTTCCGACTATTTGTATAACATTTGATACTTTGCATGTTATCATAAGGCAATAGGGAAATTTGGCTTTCTACCTGAGCACTTAATACTGACTGCTTTCTCTTTGTTTTAACTGCTTCCTTTCATCTTAGTTATCTGGGTCCTTAATGAGTTGATCTCAGCCTTGGTGCTGATGTGTCAGTTGATGTAGGCCCGCCTGTTAGGTGATGTGGGCGGTGCCCCTTTGTTATATTTCTGTCCATTATTTTCTTGGCTGTGTTACTGTGACCAATTTTTATATAGCAGTTCTGTATTTTCATGTAGTTTAATCTGTGGTTCTTTTTCTTGATTTCTTTGATTTTTTTCCCTAAAAATCTGATCACTAACTAGTTCATTTTCTTCTTTTTAAATATAAAATTTGTTTAGCACTTTATGCTACCTGGATTTCCTCTGGCTTCACATACAGAGTATAGTAGTTGTTTTCTCCCCTTCTTACTGGCTAATCAGCACCATTTACAATATAGTACTTCCATTTTCCTTCATCTTTTTTTTTTTTTTTTAAGATTTTATTTATTTATTCACGAGGGACCCAGAGAGAGAGGTAGAAACTCAAGCAGAGCAAGAAGTGGGCTCCCTGCTGGGAGCCCAATGTGGGACTTAATCCTGTCACTCCAGGATCATTCCCTGAGCCAAAGGTAGATGACGCTCAGCCACTAAGCCACCCAGGTGTCCGCATTTTCCTTCATCTTAATGATGTCTGGTTTTATTGCAAAATATTTTACTTGTAAATGGGTCTTTTTCTGTGTTTTTTCTTGGTCTAGATGCCTACTCTTTTTGTATAAGTAAATATAATTTCATTTCTTGCTTTGTAAGTCTGGACTTTGCTTCCTCTAGTTCTTGTGTCCTATGGAATCTTCTTTTATATCCATCTGTGCATTTGGCTGGATTTTGGTTGTAATTGTACTAAGTTTACAAATTGACTTAGAGGTGTTGGACATCTTCACATTTAGCCTCTCTTTCTAGGATTGCAACATGATTATTCATTTATTCAAACCTTTTAATTTTTTATGATAGGTCTTACACATTTCTCATTCATGTGTAATCATTTCAAAGTGCTGAATGATTTTTTTTTTTTTTTTTTTTTCCATTCTTTTTTTTTTTTTTTTTTTTAAATTTTTATTTATTTATGATAGTTACAGAGAGGGAGAGAGAGAGAGCTAGAGGCAGAGACATAGGCAGAGGGAGAAGCAGGCTCCATGCACCGGGAGCCCGATGTGGGATTCGACCCCGGGTCTCCAGGATCGCGCCCCGGGCCAAAGGCAGGCGCTAAACCGCTGCGCCACCCAGGGATCCCCAAAGTGCTGAATGATTAATTGTGGGCTAGCAGTCTGTGTCTTTTTCAGGATTCGGAGGGAACCAGTGTCTTGGATTTCTGTGCTCTCCCCAGACCACAGAGCCTCTATGAACCTATTTACTTTTGATCTTGGCAGGCAGGCTTTCTTTTTTGGCCTATAGAAAATTTGGTGGAGCGTTCAATGTTTTTAAGTTGCTTACTTGATTTTTTTCCCCCCTTCTTATGATTATATCATTGCTGTAAAAATATGTTCTGGTAAAATGTTGTTATATTATGCTATGATTCAGCAACTTTTTGAAAAGAGAAAATTTGCAACCAGTTTCGATCTTTTTTTCATTTGGAAGGATGCAGTGCTGCCTAGGGAGGGAAGTGGTGGTCTGGGAGATGGCACTGTTTGATCCGTACCCTTTGTTTGCCAAGGACAGGATCTATAAATTTGAGCAAAATATAACTTGTTTTTGTTTGAGTTTGTGTGTCTGTAAAACTGGAGAGGGTGGAGAGAAGAATAGATGCTTTATAAGGATATGTCATGTGTACAGTACTTTGAATAAAGTAATAGTCGTCATGTCTGCAGTAGCTTAATTAGAAAGCCACCTGGTGGAAAGCACTTCAAATAAGTATCGTGTCTATTTTCTTAAAAGTGTCTCCACCAGGTATTGTGTAACTTGACTGACCAGTGGACACAGGCCTTCCTTTGCTTGTACCTTCTTCTTGTATGGTGTGGTGTTCTCACTGTGGAAATGACCACGTCTCTCTCCCACTAGGATATGAGCTGCTTTGTTTGGATAGTATTTGGCCAAGGTTCTGTCCTCCTGCTCCTCCAGCTTCAGCACCCTGCTTGACCAGTGTTGTAGCTAAAAGGTTGAATGAATGACTATAATAAAGGGCACTTGACTTAGAAATTGCTCAAGTGAGTGTGATTGGAGCAATGAGATGTTAAATCACTTTGGATCTCTTCCCACCACCGTCCCCTCTCCTCATCCCTGGCCTTTTGGTTCCTTAAATCAGTGTGTGGGCTCGCTCGCAGCAGGACTGCGTGGGCCCCTGCCTGTTGCATTCTTCTTCGTCTTTCCATTGGCGTTTCACTGTCCCCTGACACTGGAGCCCTGACGAACTGAACTGAACTTCATATGGTACTTAAATGTTACCTTGAAAATATACTAAACCATTAACTAAGGATGTCGTGTCTACTTTCTTCTGCTACCTCTAGGAATTCCTAAACTTAGTTGACTGGGGAATCTTGTGGCATTAGTTTTCTAAGGAACACCCTTTGGGAAATAGGTTGTAATGAGTTTTTTAAAGAGGGGTTTATTAGAGGACAAACTGCTGATTCCAGTGTAGGGTCCCTCTACTCCACCAGGTGGCGTCAGATTGACCTGTGCTTTGCTGGTAGACTGGAGTCAGGATGTGTAAAGAGCGCTCTCCTCCATATCCTTATTCACGAATAAAGCAATTTTTTGGAGCACTTTTCTGTTAGATTGTGAAATTTTATGCAAGAAGTCAGAAGGGGAGGATTTTCTTATTCTGTAAGTAACATTCTTAAAGGTATTGAAAAAAACAACGGACTGATTTCTTTCTTTTTTTTTTTTTTTTTAAACGAACTGATTTCTTAGGCAAGATTGACTCTGGGATTGCTTTTTTTCTTGAATTCCTGGATCTAACTTTTGGGAGTTTGAGGCAGGCAGGCATTGGGTTTAACAATTCTCTGTAAATGAAACAGGTTCTAGGGTTACTTGGTTTTCTTGGATAATCTCATTCATTGTCACTATACTCATAGAGGGAAATCTTTTCCTAATTGTCTCCTTGTTCTGAGGGCCACTGGGTACTGATTAATACACATTAGAATAAGTATGTTAGAAATTATATACTTTTTGTTCCTGTACCTGAAACTGACTTTTTGGTGATGTTGCTGTCATTTTAGCAAGCATGTCCTCATGTTTCACAGGAGATGCTTTTATTCCCATTATGACTTATCTCTTAAGCCTTGTAAATGCTGGTAGGGAAGAATTAAGCCTAAAGCAGACCTCTTCCACACTTTAAGTTAGGTTTGGAAGCATGACTTATTAATTCAACAAACATTTGAGGATCTACTGTGTGCTCCAACTATAAAGATGAATAAAACTAGTTCCCCACTGTGTAGTGCCACCAGATAGTGTGGCAGACAGGTAGGCTTTTTGATGTTTTTGAAGCTAAAATAAGACTCCAGACAAAGAACCAAAAACATTAAAATCTTGGGAAAAAAAACTCACCTTCTAAAATAAAGTCAAGCTTAGAGGTGAAACAACTCAGTGCAGACAAACCCAGTTCTGGTCTCTACTTGGCCACTTTTCATGTAAAATTGGATATGGTAAGCTGATACTAGGCTGAGCCCTTCCGTGAGTCAAGCCTTTTACCTGGATGATCCAGAATTCCCTGCCACTCTCTGAAATAGGAACTGTGAATATGTCATCGTGACTGTCTCTGTTGAGAAAATAGGCTCTGAGGAGGCTGTTAACTGACTCAAGGTCACTGTGATTGGTAGAATGGTGGCTCCCCAAAGATGCCCACTAGAACCTATGAATATGGCACATCACATGGTGAGGGAGGACTGAGGTTGCACGTGGAATTGGGTTGCTAATCAGCTGACCTAAAGAATGGGAGATTATCCTGGATTATGAGTGGGCCCAATATCTTCAGAAAGATCCTTAAAATTGGAATTGAGGCAAAGAATAGTGTCAAAATGATGCAATTTGAAAGGACCTGTCCAGCTGTTGCTGTTATTGGAGGTGAGAGGGGCCCCAGGCCACAGAGCGTAGGGAGCCTCTGGAGGCTGGCAATAGCAAAGAGATGGATTCTTCCCTAGAGCCTCTAGAAGGAACATGCCCTATTGACACCTTGATTTTAGTCTATTGAGGCCCGTTTTGGACTTCTGACCTCCAGAACTGTGAGATAAATTGATGTCCTTTTAACCTACTACATTTGTGGTGATTTGTTACAGCAGAGGCAGCAAACGAGTACTGTGGCATAGCAGTAAAGGAGGACCTGAGAGGAACCCAGGACCACGTTACTCCCATTTACTGTCGTGCTGTACTGGGGATGAGGCAGGGGGCACAGTATGGTGATTCCCGCCTCCTGGTCTTCGCCCCAACACTGCTTCAACTATAGCGCCTTTCCCTAGTTAATATCCACCTTCCTAAGTTTTCAAGGCCTAGCTGAAGTCCTGGTGGTGTTTATAAATATTGCCTAGCTAGCATAATGTCTGGCACATTACGGACATCAAATGGAGTCCTACTTAGCATGGTTTTCTGATTTTCCCCTGAACTTTATATTAGCATCTTCCTAACAGGAAACTCCTTTTTAAATTTTTTTTTTAAATTTTTTTTTAATTTATTTGTGATAGTCACAGAGAGAGAGAGAGAATGAGGCAGAGACACAGGCAGAGGGAGAAGCAGGCTCCATGCACCGGGAGCCCAACGTGGGATTCGATCCCGGGTCTCCAGGATCGCGCCCTGGGCCAAAGGCAGGCGCCAAACCGCTGCGCCACCCAGGGATCCCCTAACAGGAAACTCCTATAGGCCCAGTCCAAGTCTCTTAATAAGTCATTTTAGAAGCTAGTGTCCTGGGTGACCATGGCCCACCCAGTCATCCCTTCCAACTGGTCTTGAGGTTGTCTGTAAGATAAGAGAGCTGTGCACTGGTTGCCTCTAAAAGACACTTCAGTCTGAAAATACATTGGCCCTTGGCCTGTTTCTGTAGGCCTAGGAAGTAAGAACTCTATATTTTTAAAGGTTTGTTTGCAAGAAAAAATAAAAAAAGAATGTGTGACCCTTGTGCTAGACCCTTAGAGCAGCCTAAGTGTGGTGAAGGAGGGATTTCTTTTGTGAAGTCTTTCCTTCCCTGAACATGTAAAAACAACAGGGAATTTAATTGAAATATGTACAAGAAAAAAAAAAAAAAAAAAAAAAAAAAAAGAAATATGTACAAGAGAGGTACTTGAACTGATCATTTTAATATTGTGCTTTGGTAAAATAATAGATGGTGTGAGGGTGCTCACTGGCGTGTTAGTATATGTGACAGTGCATATTTAGCTCTGCAGTTTGTGTTCCTCTAAAACAACGTATTTGGAACACGTTTCTCTCTTCCCTAAGTCACAAGAAATTAAAAGTCACAGTGAAGAAGTTCCATGTTTACTTAGCATTTAACAGCATGGTGGCAAGCACCACAATGGCATGTTGTATCTGTGGTGTCCAAATGCCAGCTCATTTTCTGGATAATTGCTTTGTGCTTTATATTAAGAATTTTGAGGGATCCCTGGGTGGCGCAGCGGTTTGGCGCCTGCCTTTGGCCCAGGGCGCGATCCTGGAGACCCGGGATCGAATCCCACGTCGGGCTCCCGGTGCATGGAGCCTGATTCTCCCTCTGCCTATGTCTCTGCCTCTCCCTCTCTCTCTCTGTGTGACTATCATAAATAAATAAAAAATTAAAAAAAAAAGAATTTTGAAAATATGCAAACCTGAGAGTCACATGTCTAGTGACAAAATGCAAGTAATTGCTATAGTGCATATGTTGGAAACAAACATTTCGGTAGTCTTACATTTCTATGAAGGTGTTCTTTCATTTGGATGAATGTATTTATTACTGGAAATGTGAGAAGTCATCCATTGAATATTTATGGATCACTGTGTAAATGCTAAGTGACACAGGAGGGGGGTGGTTTTTCCTCTATAGAATCTTATTGTTTCCCTTTCTCTGCCTGGTCTAAAACCTTGGAAAGAGGAGTGGGAAAGCAGAAGTTAATAAAAATGGCAAAGTAAAATGAGGGTTATTTCTAGGGTGGAAGGTACAATGATGCAGGTTTGCTCTGTGGAATGTCACTATTTCTCAGAATAAAGAAGTGAAAGAAATTTTCTCAGGGAGTCAGTGACTTCTTAGCCATTGCCGATTAAAAGCCACATGACTTAATCCAGTGATATTTAGTTTGGAAGTATCCTGCTTTATTAGCAGTTCTCCTCATGAGTGTTTTTCTGGACCTGAAACTCCATTTTGTTCCATGATCCCTGAGAAATTAGCTCACACAGATGTCTCCTTTTTCTACCATTCCTGATAGAAAAATTGCCGCACAGCTCAGCTCCAGCCTTTCTGTTCATTCTTTCACTGCATCCTTGAGTGCCTTACTTTGCAGTGCACCAAGTGCATGCAGCTCTAGGCTTCTGAGAGAGAATTCATTTCAGAAGCTCAGCAGTTTACACCTACAGTCACAAGGTCTAGAGACTCAGCTTTTCCTTTCTGAAGGAGAGAAGGGGACACACTTTTAAAAATAAAAATAACTATTCTCTGCTGTTGGAGGGGTTTTCATGGAAAAAAATGAAATATTCCCTTAAGTATCCTTCCCAGACCATTATTATTGGATTCATTATCTCAGCTTCTTCCTAAGTTTATGTGAATCTTGCTTTTTCATGATTATCACCTTGGCATAGTCCAATAGAAATGAACCATATAGGTATTTTTAAATTCTCTGGTGGCAGCATTAAAAGATAAGAAATTGATGAAAATAACTTACATATATAAAATAATTCATTTAACCCAGTATATCCAAATTATTACCATTTTAACACACAATCAGTATAAAAAGTATTGAGATATTTTGGATCAAGTCTTTTATACTTTTGCACTTAACAGCACATCTCCATTCAGATGATGAAATCAACCAACCAACCTCCCTCCCTCCCTCCCTCCCTCCCTCCCTCCCTCCCTCCCTTCCTTCCTTCCTTCCTTGTTTTATTTATTGAGAGAGAAAGCAAGCACGAGTCAGGGGCAGAGGGAGAGAAGTAGACTCCCCGCTGAGCAGGGAGCCTGATGATGGAGCTTGATCCTAGAACCCTGGGATTATGACCTGAGCTGAAGGCAAGCACTTAACCAACTGACCTACCCAGGCACCCCTAAATGTTGAAATTTTGTAGGAAATCCTTTTTTTATTTTTTTATTTATTTTTATTTATTTATTTTTTGGAAATCCTTTTTTTAAAAAAATTATTTATTCATGAGAGACACAGAGAGGCAGAGACATAGGCAGAGGATGAAGCAGGCTCCCTGGAAGGAGCCTGATGTGGGACTTAATCCCAGGACTCCTGGATCACAACCTGAGTAGAAGGCAGATGCTCAACTGCTAAGCCACCCAGGCATCCCTTGTTGTAAATACTTAATCTATATTTAGATTACATAAAAATTACGTGGAAAAGGATTTACGTATTCAAGTTGTTTTAAACATACCTTAAAAGTTTTCCAGTGAGTGAGCTGAGTATCACTTTAAAATTAAATCAATTGAAATAAAGATGAAAATCGAGTCCTTTACTCACATTTAAAGTGCTCATTAGCCACATGTTGCTAGGACCTTGTAGCTCTGGACATAGGCTTCATTATTCAAGTGTCCCAGGGTAAAACAGTTTTTTCTTGAGCTACTGAGTCTCTTGCAAGCATATCCCTGAGTTAAATGTTTCAGATTTCTGTTCTTGGTTATCTGTTAGTTGGTGAGTGTGAGTTGTATATCTTTGCTTTAGGCAAATTTATTTTTTTGAAAGCAAGAGCACGAGAGAGCTCATGCACATGTCTGTGAGTGGTAGGGGTGGGGGTCAGAGGAAGAGGGAGAGGGATTCTTAAGCAGACTCTGCTGAGTGTGGATCCTGAAGTGGGGGCTGAAATCAAGAATCAGACGCTCAACCAGCTTGGCCACCAAGGCCACCCCTATTACTAATTTTAAAACCATTGAAAATCTATTCTCTTTCCCAACAAAAGAAATGATCGTTACTCTTTTCTGGAATGTTTGAGAATTTTAACGCTTTGCCTCCTTGAGGTGGTAGTTTTTGTTGCCTCAGTTTGTATGTGTTTTATACCAATACTAAACTGAAGTTTTAATATTAAAAATTGAATTTAAGGAAGTGGCTTTAAGCAAAATAAAATAGTCTGATGTTAAAATGTTATGCAAAAGCCTCAAAACAAAAATCTTGATGCAAACCAGAGAGATGGCAAGTGAGCCAGATGCATCTGAGTAGAAACCAGATGGGATTTCGGATTCTTCCATCCTGGATGTGCCCTTGGAGGTTGCCATGAGGTACATGGTGACAGTGGTGTATGGAAGGCACAGGAAGGTCAACAGAAGCTATCTACCTAGGGGGAATGTGGGAAGCAGTGGTGGAGCTTTCTGTTAGAGGCAGAGAAGAACCCAACCTCAAAAGACAGCAAGGGGTAAACTTGCATAAGTACTGAAAGTAGGCAAGATTAATGGATCAAAACAAGGTCATTTATAATTCAGAGCACACAGTGATGTGATGCTGTGGGCCTAGATGGTGGCTGTGTATGTGGTGGGCTGCCTTGTAGCTGAGGGACCCAAAGCCAGGGGCTTAGCACCTTTTTGTACCAAGTGTCTGATAAGCCAGTCTTCATACTGTGGTCAAATGACCTCCGTAGTTGCCTATATGATCAGCTACAGAGACTGATTAGTAACTGCTGCTCCTACCTCAGTGTTCTTTCTTGGTCTTGTTACATCTTTGGCAGTGGTCTTTGTGACACCTTTCACTACATGGTTGTGAATGGACTTGAAACTGGCCACTTAACCTGGCTAAGAAGAGTTTATTAAGATTTTTTATTATTTTTAATTAATTAATTAATTATTTTTAAAAGATTGTATTTATTTATTCATGAGAGAGAGAGAGGCAGAGACACAGGTAGAGAGAGAAGCGGGCTCCATACAGGGAACCCGATGTGGGACTCAATCCTGGGTTTTCAGGATCATGCCCTGGGCTAAAGGCAGACACTCAAACGCTTAGCCACCCAGGTATCCCTATTGAGATTTTTTTAAAAAGTAATTTTTTTTTTAAATTTTTTTATTTTTTATTTATTTATGACAGTCACAGAGAGAGAGAGAGGCAGAGACACAGGCAGAGGGAGAAGCAGGCTCCATGCACCGGGAGCCCGATGTGGGATTCGATCCCGGGCCTCCAGGATCGCGCCCTGGGCCAAAGGCAGGCGCCAAACCGCTGCGCCACCCAGGGATCCCTTAAAAAGTAATTTAACAGGATCATGCGTATCATTGTTGGGCCTTATTTTCATGGGGAAGGGGAAAGCATTATTCCAAGTTTATTTTTAATTCTTTAATTAAGATTGAGTCCTTAATTAAAATACTGAAGCTTCATTACTTTTAGGAGAAAATTATTTGTTTTGGAAATGACAGAGACCCCTACTATAGAAAGCCTTGGAGCTCTGCTTAACAGAGAATGTTCTGGATGTGGAGGTGTGAAGTGTTATTTTTTTGTGTCTTTCTTACACTGTAAACTTCCTCTGCTAATTCAGGTACTCCTTGTGCACATGAGAGTGCAAATTTAAGCGCCTTCTTCTAGCAAGATTTCCGCTATATGCAGGAACTTAAAATAGATGTGTGAATTTCATAGATATGTCTATATGTGAAAAGTAAAGTTTTGAAATTGTGATATGTTCAGGCATGGCATGTTCGAATCAGCTGTGTGCAGGCAGACTGTCCATTCTTAAAGCCATTAAACAGCAATTTGAATGGGCCATTTCAACTTCTGGGTCAGGCTGTCACTTTTTCTTCCTCTGCTCCAATAAGTCATGTCGGTGACATTGGCTATCAAATGCATTTCCTCGTTGGCTGCTTCCCCCCCCCCTTTTTTTTTTTTTTTTTTAAAGCCATGGCTGTCCCTAAGATTAAGCCTTCTCCTGGAGATCTGTCTCCTAACCCTCTCTAACATCCTGTGTTCTCTTTTGACGGCTTTGGGATCTGAACTTACGTATTATGCCATTTTTTGAAATTCAAATTCTGAGCTAATTTTATACTTGTAGAAAAGTTGCAGAAATAGGACGGGGAGTTCCTCCGTTTTCTTCCTTCGCCTTGCTTCCCCCATGTTAGCATGTTATATAACAAACCATTTGTTATGATGCTTTGGTCAAAGCTAAGAAATTACCATTGATACAGTATCATTAACTGAACCACAGACCTTATTTGAATTATGCCAATGTCGTCTTCACTAATGTTTCCTTTCTGTTCTGTTATCCATTCTGGGATCCCATATCACATTTAGTTCTTTTTTCTCCTTAGTCTCCTCCAACTCCTTTGTCTTCCCATGTCTTGCATGATCTTGACAACTTAGAGAACACTGGTCATTGTTCATTTTGTTGCTCAAAGAGCTCCAGCTTTCACCATTAGGAGTGTCTTGGGTTGGCTCCTGTGTCCTTTGAGTGCACTCCATCCTTCATTATGACACAAGATGTGTCCGTTTTCTTTTGTATTTCCTTGCCCTAGCTCTGGAATCACCCTCTTCTCCAGGGAGCCCGGGTTTCTGTTATGGGAGAAAGGCATTTAGAAACCAGGATCGGGGTGCTGGCTGTGCTGTTTGTTATCAGGTATCCTGACTTGTAAGCCCTTTCAGCAGATAGAGCGAGGACATGTATGTGTTCACACCCACACATATTCATACATTTGTAGTTCTGTTTGTTATCTGTGTCTGTGTGTGTGTATGTGAAAAGCCATAAGTTTATACTAATTCCCTCTGATTCCAGTCTAATATCAGCATAGCTTTCCTCTATTACAAGTAACTTTTCCCACCCACCCTGAGAATCCTGGCCCTCATTGTCTTCAGTTTTATAATATTTAGTCAAGATACTGTTCTCATTACTCCATTCTTTCTCCCCACTCCTCTACCCCTCCACTGTGGTGTTATAGTTTATCTGTTAGTGCTTGTTTTCCTCTTCAGTCTGCCCCACATCTTGGTTGGTGTAATGATTTTTTTTTTTTTTTTTGTAAATATGTGAAGTGTGTGAAACCTCGCTGAGGCTCTGAGAGTTCGATACAAAGGTCTTCCCGGAGGAGGAGGGTCAGGCTGTCTCGCCCCTGCTCTCCCGACCCCATTTTCTTTCCTTTCCCATCCTCGTCCCTCCGCCCCCCTCACATAACCAGTCTCTGTCGTTTCTGGCTTATCCTTCCTGTGTTTCTTTGGTTTTGTGCCATTTTAATCATATTTGTATGAAAGGTGGTTTAACACAACATTAGGGATTGCCATTCCCCTTGGCCGCTCCTCTGAGAGGAGGGGGACACCACTACTGCAGAGTGGGACTCCTGTGATGAAGCCGGAAGCTTGGTGTGTTTACTACCTACATATTTTTATATTTTGGCTACTTGGATATAACTTGGTAACATTTGAAGTTTAACTAGTATCTTATTTAACATCTACTGATAACACAGAAGGGGGGTTAGGAAAGAGTGTACCTTTTCCTACACCATCTTATCCACTCACCTTAACACAAGATATTTTAGTCCATTTTCAGCCATACAAATACATCTACTCCTTAGGGGTAAGAAAAGATAGCTTACACTTAAGGATAAAGTCCTCTTTGATCTCTGCCCCCCCCAAAAAATTATTTTTATTATCCTTTCAGAGTCTTTACACTGTTTAAAAACATATGTGCCTGTAGGAAAAAAAATGGATGCTATTTTATAAGGTGGGAGGTTTTTATTTTTATTTTTTAAAGATTTTATTTATTTATTCATGATAGACATAGAGAGAGAGAGAGGTAGAGACACAGGCAGAGGGAGAAGCAGGCTCCATGCCGGGAGCCCGACGAGGGACTTGATCCTGGGTCTCTAGGACCGCGCCCTGGGCTAAAGGCAGACGCTAAATTGCTGAGCCACCCAGGGACCCCCCACCCCGTTTTTTTAAACATAAAAATGTATACTTTATCTTTTTTTCAGCTTGCTTTTTCACTCACACGTGTCAAAAAAATGTTCATGTTGTATAGATAGCCTTGCTCCATTGTTTTTAACATCTGCAGAGTATTTCTTGGTGACTGTCTTTATGTGTGACTCTCAGTGCACATATGCAGATAAGCAGCAAGGTTTGAGGCTGCAGCCTGACGCCTGTGTCTCCTTGTGATCAGCATAGCCACTTGCTCTCTCAGGTGGCTACCACTTGATGTTTCCCACCAGCATTGTATAAGCGTCATTTCTCTACTGGTCACCAATACTTGGTATTTCCTGTGTCTCAAATTTGGGGCAGTTAGACGGTAAAGAGGGGTATTTTGTTTTAATATGCTGTCCTCTGAAGTAGGGAGGTTCAGTGTATTTTCGTGTAATTTTAGCCTTTACATTTTTTATGTGGTTTGCCCATTTTTTAACTTTCTTTTTCTTATTAATTTGTGTGAGTTCTTTGTACATCTTAGACTCATTCATTTAACCGATATTTATTGATCTCTGAGATGCCTAGGTACTGCTATAGGTACTGGGGTAATAGCAATAAACAAGATTTCTAATATCACAGAAGGTAAGGGGAAGGTGGACCAGAGAAAATCAAACTAAATCAACAAGATTATGTAGATATTAATAAGTGCTATAAAACAATAGAGTAATGGTAGAGAACATGCTAGAGTGGCGAGGAAGTCCCAATTTGCCCTTGCATATTTCATCCTCAGAGTATTTGCATTGAGGCGGGGTGGTCAGGGAAGGCTTCTTGGAGAAGGTTGGGTTGGAGCTGACGTCTGAATGATGAGGAGCCAGGCACGGAAATGTCCAGACAGAGGGAACAACATATGCCTGGGCTTTATGGTGGGGTTAAGGAGTGAAGGAGCCCGGGGTCACAGGAGATGAGGTCACATCATTGCAGCAGACACAGTGCAGGTGATGATCAGGGAGGTTATTCAGGAGGAGACATGAGGTGTTTCAGGAGGAGGTTTCTCCAGCAACTCCTTTCCTGTCTAGGCTAGGTGACCAAAAAGAGCTTTACTCTGGGGATTTGTGCATCAAGACTTGATCAATGGGTTTTATGGTTGTTTCAAGGCATAGGCTTTTTCTTTAATAAAGGAAAATTTTCTGTTTCAGATTACCTAGGAACAGTACGATTTGGGGTTATCACAAATAAACATCTTGCGAAACTGGTATCCTTAGTACACTCTGGAAGTGTGTATTTACATAGACATTTCAACACATCACTTGTAAGTATTTTGAAATCACATTTATATTAGTGCAGTGGTTCTTAACCTTGTTTAGGTCATGGACTTCTTTGAGAATTGAATAAAATCTCTGGGCACTCTCTCTAGGAAAGTGTACATGATTTTATATGCAAATTGAGAGTTTCTACAATCCCATGCTAGAGCCCGTGTCCCTGTTTATGAACCCATGCATTAGAGAGGGTTCTCAAATGTAACATCTAGAAATTCTTTGTTTATATTCTTTGATTTTGGTATAGCCTCGTTTTCCTCATTGGATGAAATTGCAGGATTATTCTGTTGGAGCTTTGTTACTCTGGGCCAATGTTCTCAGAGATTAAGCTTCCATCGGACGATGTTCTTTGTTCATTTGTCCCATTTATCAGGAGTGATCATGTGACGTTCTTCTCAGCCGATGAAATGGATTTTGAAGTTCTTGTTACATCAGTGAGAAGTTGATGGCTTCTCACCCTAGAGATCCTTGGTTTTCCATTGTCGTCTTTGTTCACTGATTTCATTTGCTTTTGGTGGACCAACCCCACCTCAGCTATTTCTGAGCTTTTGACCTATATCTTGCTTAGTCCTGTGCCTCTGCTCTATTTATTGCTGCTTCTTCAGTCCCATCACCGAGAGTTTATTTTTCTCAAGTATCTTCTGTCTCTAACTTCATTGACAGTGTAACATACAGGTTGAGTGAAGACCAGTATCTCTGTACCCTGTGTACCCAAATCGTTGAACCTGTTCCCCTTGATTCAGTGTGCAAGTCTTGTGCCTGCCAGGGGACCATTAGGCCCTCTCTGGGGGTGCCCCTAGTTGGTTCCCAGTTGGTTTGCCAGTGCCCTTGGCTTCTGCAAACCCCTAGGAGCCCAGATGCTGTGCTTTATTTCTTGTAGTTTGTACTCCAAAAGTCAAATATATTTTTGTGTTTTCCTAATAGAAATGCATATATGATGTTAGAGTGTGGTTTGCAAACTCCTGCTGTCCCACGTGGAGAATCACTGACGTCCTGGTTTCTCTGCTGCCCACCTGCCCTCCTTGTGCCTCTGAGCTTCTTCTCCCTCTGTTTTCACTGTCATTTCCTTCATCCTCTTTTTGTTGCATTCTGGACGACCAACACATATTTGTTGGGTTTAGAAGGGAGGGCACTGAGGAAGAATCATAAAGCAGAGAGAAGCTAGGCCTGTGGGAATGGCCCTGGCATGTACATGGGGCTTATTGCATCTGCTTGGTGGTTTTTAAAGGTCGACTGGTTGGTTTAGCAGCAGAATTCTTTTTGTCAAATGAAATACTACTGGGAAACCAGTATTTCAACAAAACCAGTGGACATCTTTGTCATGAGACAATTTAATTCTGTTTTGGGGAGTATAAAATATCTCATTTTTGGGACCTCCAAAGCACTTCTTTTGGGAGTTTGATTTGAAACCCAGTGATCCATATTGTTAGAATTTCAAACATAATTTTGTGTTGACTTTGGTTGTAACAGAAAAAGTACAAAATCTAAAAGTTCTTTTCCTTCATTCTGTACACTTGAGTGTGATCTGTGGCCTTATGTAAGTTCTAGGTCATTCGTGGATTCATTCAAGTATTTGTTGAGTTCCTGGTGTGTGCCAGGTGTTCTTCTGGTCACTGGGGGTACAGGTGACCAAAATGGATACAAAGCTCTGCCCTAATGGAGGGTCTTCTCCCACCATTATCAGCCAAGTTTTGAGGAACCAATGTAAAAATCTAAATGATCCTTGACTTTATAACTTCCATTCCCGTAGGTATTCATTAATCCTTTTATAATCTTTTATAAGAACTCAGTAAAATGTAATAGCCCCCTTCAGGTAGGGTGGAAGAGGTCACTGTTGCCAGCAGCAGATAGGGAGAGTTCTTCCTTGATAGAGGAGTCTGCTAAAGGGAACAAGAGGAATCTGTGATATGAAAGTCACTGACTTTCTGCAGCCACTTTTGCTCTTTCCACCCACTTGTGAGGAAACACACTGTCTGGAGGAACAGGGGCAGGTCACGTCCCTGAGTCATCTAGTCTGCTCCTGGGCAGTGGTGGGGTGGTCAGGGCCTCTTGAGGCCGGGGCTGATGTGCTTTGAGCCTGCCCTGCTTTCTACCCTCCGTGTGTTGTCCTTCACAGGTCTTTCCCAGGGAGGCTGTCAACTACACAGCAGAGAACATCCATAAGTGGGCCTTAGAAAATCGAGAGGCGCTCCTCCGATGGCTGCGGCCACACGGCGGCAAGAGCCTCCTGCTGAACAATGAACTGAAGAAGGGGCCAGCGCTTCTTGTATTTTTACCTTTTAATCCTTTAGCCGAAAGCCACCCCTTAATAGATGAGGTAAGAGTCAGAATGTTAAAAGGTATCTCACGAGGAGCAGGAAAACCTCAAGAACTTGGACATCTCACTCCACGTTGAGAGTGAGTTCCACCAGGAGCCGAGAGTCTGCCAGGAGGGGCAGCTGCATTTCTGAGGTGTTTACTCCTTCGTCCCATAAATGGGAGGGTGTGTGCCGGACATGGGGTCCACTGTAGCATCTCTGGGCCACATTGGCTGATAGCTGTGCTTGGGTCTGGGGGAGTTGGTGAGAGCAGCTGCGCGTCCCTCGGGTAGGGCCAGATGTCCCCCTTCCCACCATGACCAAAGGGGGCATAGTGGGATGGGAGGGACGGCCAGCAGCACAGGAGCCCAGATGCTCGGTGTGGCCCTGGCGATGCCGTTGTCGGGGGCTGGGGCTGAACACCAGCCCAGTGGTTGGTAGCAGCATGGTGGAGCTGGGCTCCCTTGTTTCCCTAAGCCTTTTCTGTTGCACAGAGAAGCAGAGCGGTTTCCAGAGACACACGCTGCTAGGAGTCTGCCCCTCCCTCTTTTCCTGTTTCATCTGGTGCAGTCTCTCTGGGTGTGAGTTTATTTCATACATGGATCATTGGGAGACACTTAGAGAGAGTAATAACAATTACCAGAGAGCGCCTGGGATTGCTAAATTGGATTTACTGGGGGGTTTATTTTTTCCTTCCCTCCAGGATCCCTTAATTGGCCAAAACCAATTTCAGACAGCCAGTGTGCCACTGGCCAGGCTAACCAGACACTGCCTGTCCGGTAGCCCCACCGCGCGAGCCTGACGGGCTGCCTGGAGGCGACAGGGAGGTGGGGTTTTTGCCCAGCAGACCCCTGACTTTGCTACTCTGGAGCCTCACTGTGAAACTTGTTAGCCCTGCTGCCGCCCTGGCTTAGAGGAGGAAAGGAGAGCAACCGACTAGCTTTGTTTCTTCTCCCATTAGGGAAGATGTGGAGTAATAAGACTAATTTTCTTTTTTTTTTTTAAATTTTTTATTTTATTTTATTTATTTATGATAGTCACAGAGAGAGAGAGAGAGAGGCAGAGACACAGGCAGAGGGAGAAGCAGGCTCCATGCACCGGGAGCCCGATGTGGGATTCGATCCCGGGTCTCCAGGATCGTACCCTGGGCCAAAGGCAGGCGCCAAACCACTGCGCCACCCAGGGATCCCCAAGACTAATTTTCTTTAGAAAATCTTCACTACACAGATATTTTATGAATGGAGAACTCTCCCAAATTACTGCATTTACTGTTAAGAGCCGTAAGCTCTTTGTAGGAAAGGTAGGGTGTTCACCGAGGTGTTAGCTATGGTTTGGATTTTTACTTTAACTTTTAAATTTTCTTTGTGGAGAATTCGGTCTTGTCTGATTTGGGCAAGTCAGGGTCCTGGGTGGGGTTGTGTTTTGTGACTGGAGCCCAGTTCCTCTGTTTAGGGCCTTGTGGTTGGAATTTGGCCCCTGGTGGAAGGACGCTAGCTTCCCCCATTTCCCCTGGCTCGATATCTCCCTTCTCTCTCCTAACTCCTCCCTATGGCCCAGCCCCCCCTCCTTTTTTTTAAATCACTTTTTTCCAGTGGCTCCTTTCCTCAGAGCAGAGTGTCCCTGCAAGGTAAGTGGATTCCCCTAACCTATGGTTGAGGTTGTTAAAAACCAGATGGCATCTTAGCAGTATTATGGATTACTTAGTCAAATTAAGTGTTCTGTGCAGTACATTTCCCTCTTCACTTTAGGTCAGTTAAGCAAATGTTTATTGAGCATTGTGTCATGGAGCCGTAGAGGAGAAAGATAGAGAAGATGCAGACTTGCTTTCATGGTCTCAGAGGCTTGTCCAGTGGGGCAGCAGGAGCTTGCTTATAATACAAGGCACAGGAAGGTCAGCCCCAGGCCCGGGTCAGGAGGAATTAGAGGAGAGAGGGCTCTGTCCCAGGATGCTGAGGGCCAGGCAGGGGTGAGGTTAGGAGAGGCTGTGCACAGGGCAGATATGGGGGACAGACTTTCGGGGTGGCCAAGATGTTGATGCATTGAGAGAAACGTAAGGGAAGGCACAGCCTGAGCTGAGGCACAGTGATGGGGAAGTTGCTGCAGGTTCAGGATTAGAAGTACTGTAGGTTGTGGGGCCCCCCATAGGGGCTGCCTGGTAAAGAACCAGATTGAAAGCCTGAAGAGGGTAGGCCATTGGGTACATCTTTGAGGACTTCTGGATTAGTTGTTGCCGTCACAATCTCACTGACAAAGGAGAGATGTCAGCAGAGCTGTGTGTTCCTTAGTAAAGTTTTCCAGGTAGCAGTGTTCCAGGAGTGTGGGAAGTAGTAAAATCCAGAGCTTGGTGGGGGAGGGAAGTGGGGTGTGTGAGCAGAGGTAAGGAAGCCATCAGGGTGAGGGTGGCTGGGGTGGGGGAATGAACACCACACTCGACACTCCCAGAGTGAGTTCTAAACTCATCAGCTCCCCAACCCCAGAAGAGGTTAAGCCATAATAAGCCTTTTTCCCCGTGACTACCTCTGGGCCCAACTTGGGCAGACTGTAGAGGAAGTTTCTATTGTTGAGGTCAGTGTCCCGTGAGGGTAGTAGTGTTGGGGCTTGACAAGCCAGGGGTTTTGAGGCAGCTGTGGTCGGGAGTAAACAAGAAGATGGCCGTGTGCTGGCTCCACTGTGAGGCCCGGTCTGGCACTGGCAGCTGCTTATACACATGCACTCCCCCTCGACCCCCACCACAGAATACAGCCTGCACTGCATATAGCGTCAGGCTCCCTGCATCTCTACAGAGGGTCCTAGAGAGGTCACAGGACATCTCAGTGGGCTTCCCCAGAGAGATGCTCACTGCAGCCAGCAGAGGGTCTGTGTGACTCTTTCCCCCTTTACCAGCACTGCTCAGAGGTATTCGCGATGTTTAAGCCTCATGAGCAGAGTCATGGTTGTTTTTGTAAAAGACTATAGTAAATACTTGAATTTTTGTGGGTTTTTTTTGGGAGACTGCAGGGGGTGCAGGTGAAAATGGTAATCCACTGTGTCTTTGGGTATCAAGCAGTGCCCAGATGTGGTCAGAGGGTAGCTGGGTTCCTATGGATCATATGGGCTTGACCTTATTAGTGTGATGTGCTATCAGAGCCTTATCCAGAAAGGGCTGAGATGTTTTTGTGTGGGGGGAAAAATGAAACACTGGTTTATCATCTAAAATGATCTTTTCAAGAACTGTTTGTTTTTCTGTACAAATGCATGTGTCTTGAATCAACTCTCTATAAATACTATATATATAAAATTGGGGGATGTTTTTAAAATTGGAAAAGCACTCATTAACTGGCTTTACACACACATTTTATTTATTTTTATTTTTTTTTGAGATTGTATTTTATTTATTCATGATAGACACAGGGAGTGAGAGAGAGGCAAAAACATAGGCGGAGGGAGAAGCAGGCCCCATGCACGGAACCCAACGTGAGACTTGATCCCGGGTCCCCAGGATCACATACTGGGCTGCAGGCAGCACTAAACCGCTGCGCCACCAGGGCTGCCCTTTTTTTATTTTTTAAAGATTTTATTTATTTATCCATGAGAGACAAAGAGAGGCAGAGACACAGGCAGAGGGAGAAGCGGGCTCCATGCAGGGAGCCCAACATGGGACTTGATACCGGGACTCCAGGATTGCACTCTGGGCCGAAGGCAGGCGCTAAACCGCTGAGCCACCCGGGCTGCCCTACACACACATTTTAATGAAACAAAATCCTGAGTGACTTAACACCTTTTAACTAAATGGCAAGATTTGATCCAAGTTAGTACATGATTCTGTTATATTTTTTTATTTTATTTTTTTATATTTTTATTTATTTATTCATGAAAGATATACAGAGAGAGAGGCAGAGACACAGGCAGAGGGAGAAGCAAGCTCCATGCAGGGAGCCCGATGTGGGATTGATCCCGGGACTCCAGGATCATGCCCTGAGCCAAAGGGAGGTGCTAAACCGCTGAGCCACCCAGGCTTCCCCATGATTCTGTTTTAGAGAGTAAATGGAGTAGCTGCTTTTGGATTATAATGACTTGCTAGTTTTCCTTATGAACCTGAGGTGGGTAGTAAAAGGTATTCAGTTTGGAAATAATTGTAGAATGAAATGTAAATCTAATCAGGCTAATACTGATCTCTGAGAGTAAAACGGTTAATCTCCCCAGGAAGTGGAAATGTGTATGTTACCCTAAGATGCCATTCATGCACCAGAGCTTCTTGGGCATTTGTTCTGTGCCTGGCTCTGTGCTAGGCTCTGGGGAAGACAGGAGAAATCAAACAGGGTCCCTACCCATGAGGGTCCATAAGCTTGTGAGGACGTCTCAGCAGATACTTGTGAGACTGTGGGAAGGGCTTTGGGACTCTGAAGATGCAGAACTGAACTCTTCCCAGCTGAGGTAGGGTGAGGTGGTGTTAGCCTTACTGAAGTAGCCATCCTGCTGATGCTGGGCCTTGGGTACAGTATTGAGGTTTGTCAGATGGAGGAGGTCCTGGCCAGGCCTGGTCTAAAGAGGGAGGAGCGACACTGAAAAAGCAGACACAGGCCAGACTTCGCTGGATTTTATCCTCCAGGTAGTAGGGAGCCATCGAATATCATTTGTCTGCAGAGTGCTGTGCTTAGGGTGGTAGTTTTAGAATTAACAGTGGCAATGTGGAGGCTGAGTGAGGCAGGGGAGAGCACATGGTCGTGGTCTGTGACGACTGAAGGCTTGGATTGAGGCTGTGGCCTTGGGGACACAGAACGGCTGGCTTTATGTTGCTCAAGTCAGAGGCAGCTGGGCTTGAGGTTTGCGCTGACATGAAGGGGAGGTTGGAGCTCAAAGGATCACCATTCCCACTTGATGATGCTATTTTCCCAGAGAGGGCGGTATGCGGGAAGGAGAGGGTTATGGGGGAAAGTGGGATGGACAAATGTGGTTTGGAACAGGTTGAACTTGCGGTCTCTTGTGAGGTGTGAATTTACTTGGAAACATGCATGCTGTGAAGTATTGTGATCCATTTGTGAGATGTTTGGGAAATATATAGACTTAAGGTAAAAAAAGAAGACATTGCACGTATGTAAGAGTTGCAATGCTTGAAGGGGAAATACCCTCCTCTGGGAGTTGAGATTAAAAATCTCTCCCTGGCCCCTTGGCCAGGAAGCATGTCATGGGTGAGCTGGGCTCTTGTGCAGTGACAAAGACGTCCACCTCTAAGGCCTTCTCCCTCTCTGCACAGTTGGCTCCCTGTTGATAGAGGGACATGTTCTGAGAGAATCTGAGCCCCTTTGTTAATAGCTTTCAGTGCACAGGTTTCCTCTTCCTTTTTGGCACCAGGAGAGGACATGGCTCTTCGTGAAGCTCAGCAGGATGCTTCCCCCGCCTGCGGGCCTTGGGGCTCTTTCCCTACACTGTCACCGCGCCTCTCACCAGCTCTGCCTGTCTTTCAGATCACCGAAGTGGCCTTGGAGTATAACAACTGTCATGGGGACCAGGTGGTGGAGCAGCTCCTGCAGCACCTGCGGCGGGCAGACGCCCCGCTATTGAGGCCTCTAGCACCTGAACCCCCTGAGCAGCTGCCGGAGCCGCCGCTGATCACGGCATCCCCCTGCTGTAACACCGTGGTGCTGCCCCAGTGGCACTCCGTCTCCAGGACCCACAACGTCTGCGAGCTGTGTGTCAACCAGAGCACGGGGGGCGTCAGGCCGAGCTCGGTGGGCATGCCTCAGTGCAGCTTTTTTGAGATGGCGGCAGCTCTGGATTCTTTCTACCTCAAGGAGCAGACATTTTATCATGTGGCATCGGACAGCATAGAATGCAGCAATTTTCTGAGTTCCTATAGTCCCTTCAGCTACTACACTGCATGTTGCAGGACCATAAACAGGGCCGTGACGGGCTTCATTGATTCTGGACAAAGTGTCTTTGAAACCCCGACCATCACGTTTTCTTCCCTTGAGAAGAAATGTGAGGTCGATCCCCCAGGCTCCGTTCCTCACATTGAGGAGAACAGGTATCTCTTTCCTGAGGTGGACGTGAGTAGCACAAACTTCACAGGCCTGAGCTGCAGAACCAACAAGACCCTGAACATCTACCTTTTGGATTCAAATTTATTTTGGTTATATGCAGAGAGGCTGGGGGCTCCGAGTGCCACTCGGGTGAAGGAATTCGCCACGATTGTTGATGTGAAAGAAGAGTCTCACTATATCTTGGATCCAAAACAAGCTCTTATGAAGTTCACCCTAGGTACTGTGGGCAGTTTCCTTCCCCAAACATAAAAAGTTTTGCTTAACTTAATACCGGTCACTTTCATCTAGGATCTCAGTACATTTGGTCACGGGGTGGGGGGGGGGGGGGCGGGGGGGACATCAGCTCTTTAGCTCATTTAAAATATATAGGCTGCAGTTGGTCATAATTTTAAAAGAAGCTAATTTTGTTTATTCATTGGAACAAACTTCCTAACTCCAAATTTTGGATAAGTTTGTCATGTAGCCCCTTGGGGGTGGGGTGGGGAGGTAGGTGGTCAAGGTTCCAGATTGATAGTGCTTGTCCCATTTCTAAATTGGAGTGGGCTGCATGGGGTGGGAACCTGGCCCGAGGGAAAGCAGTGTGGTGGAGAGTCATTCTGATGGGAGCATCCCAGGGGACTGATGAATATGAGCCCCCACAGCAGTGCCACTGTAAAGGAGCTTAGGAAGCAGTGAAACAGTAGAACCACCTGTCCTCCCTTTTGTCTCACAGGTTTGGATGTATGAATATCAAGGCCACAAAACCTAATTTGTTCTGTTGCTGTTTATACCTCCTTGAGAAACGCTGCTCTGACCTTTTGTGCCTTGATTGTAACAAACAAGCATCCAGTGCAATAAGTGTCCCCTTGCAAACCAGCAAAAACCACTTTGGGGGTGGGGGGCCCATTATGGGAAAGCATGTGCGAGCTTGCCCCTGGGGCTTGGCAGCCGCAGTAAACTAACCCATGCTGTCCTGTTCCCAGGACTTTGCTGACATACTTGATGTCCACACAAGGAAGTGAGAATTCAAAAGCCGTGTTAGTTCAGCCTCATTGGTAACACGGGGAAAGTCAGTGTTTGCCAAATGCAGACAGGAGGAATTTGGTAGGGAGGGAAACCTGTTATTTCCAAGTTTTAGAGGGTATGAAAGCAAGAGTAAACTCAGAGCCCCCTAAATAATAGTCTTTTTATCGGTCTTCTTTAAAGCCCAGGTGAAGCTTGTTTCTGATAATCGACACTTTTGGAAAGGCTTATGTAAATGTTGGTTTTTTCCCCTGTCAAATTATATATTAAGATTTTATTTATTTATTCATGATAGACACACAGAGAGAGAGAGAGAGAGGCAGAGACACAGGCAGGGAGAAACAGGCTCCATGCCGGGAGCCCAATGCGGGACTCGATCCCAGGGACTCCAGGATCAGCTCTGGGCCAAAGGCAGGCGCCAAACCGCCGAGCCATCCAGGGATCCCCCCAAATTATGTATTATAAACATGAAGCTCCTAAGTGTTGAAAGGAACCCTGTGAACCAATCACTTTATGAATTGCATTCTCCATTGATACTACAAATTGCACCTCATCTGTGTTTTCTAAAGTTACATTTTGGTGTACTGAATTTTCTTAAAGTGAAACAAGCCTGTGTTTTTGGAGTGTTCATTGGACTTCTGTGAATTCTGCTCAGTAATACTCAAGCATTCATTGAGCTCATAATGGTATTCAATTTGAATTTAAGGGTCATCTGAAAGAAGCCTTCTTCAGAGTATCTACTCTGAAACACACACATCTAGCTCAGTTGTATTCCTGTAGTTGACGACCACATTTGTAAGGGTCCTTGTGAAAAAATACTTGTGTGTCGTTGATTTGCAGAGTTGACTTTTATGTTGGCTTCTCTTGGCCAGTTTAGGGATTTAGGTTTCATTTAGATGAGGAGAAAATTTTTGGTTTTATGTCTCAGAAACATAGCCAAGTAAGTTACTCAGATGTAGACAATGACCTCTGTTTAGTATGCACATGACACCCTTCACTTCCTCTCCCCTCTGCAGAACACGTCACTGTTCATCAAGACCTCAAAATAGAGAGGGTTAGAAGAAGGAGAAAGAAGGGAGAGCGCAGACCAGCCCTGCTTCAGACAGACAACCAAGCAATCTGAGGACAGTGGAGTTTATGAGGAGAGGTGTCAGGTCAAGTTAGGCTTTAGTATTGCTTCTGGGTTATATATATAGGTTTTCCCACTAAATATAATTGAGTTTATTTTTCCTAAACTTTCAAGAAGGAAACTTGAAAAACTTGAATAAACAAAAACCATAGCTCCTTGTTCTTGAATTTATGAGCATGAGACATCCACTTGCAACAGCTTGTGTAGTAGCTGCCCTTGTAGTGATGTTTAAAGGTCTTAGAATTGGGGGGATCCCTGGGTGGCTCAGTGGTTTAGTGCCTGCCTTTGGCCCAGGGCATGATCCTGGAGTCCCGGGATCGAGTCCCAAGTCGGGCTTCCGGCATGGAGCCTGCTTCTCCCTCCTCCTGTGTCTCTGCCTCTCTCTCTGTCTCTCTCTCTCTCTCTCTCATGAATAAATAAATAAATCTTTAAAAAAATAAAAAAAATAAAGGTCCTAGAATTGTAGGTTGAAATCTCTTAAAGATTGTGGCGTGTTGATCTGTGCAGTCTCGGGTGTCTATTTGTGGACCAGTCCTGTTAGAAAAAAGAGAATTCCTAGTCTGTAAATACTAGAGCATCTGATCCCGCACAGCATTTTGTTACCTAAATCACCGTCTGGGGAGTTGTCTCAAAGCTACACCTGGTGCCATGCTGGGCAGTTGTAGTCAGGGTTTTACCTGGGCAGTTGCAGTCAGGGTTTTACCTGTAGAGGAAGTGTTAAAAATGTAAGCCTGTGAAGCCAGCCCAGGTTTTTAAATGTAGAGTTTAAAGTAGGCCAGCTATTCTCCCTGTACTTAGCAAAGAGCTGATCTCATTTTCTCTTTATTTTTAGAGTCTTTTATTCAAAACTTCAGCGTTCTCTACAGTCCCTTGAAAAGACATCTTATAGGAAGTGACTCTGCCCAGTTCCCTTCTCAGCATCTAATCACTGAAGTGACAACTGATACCTTTTGGGAAGTGGTCCTTCAAAAACAGGTATGGAATAATGAGAGAGACAAAAGTTAAGCCATCTCTCCCTATTAAAACAATTCCCAGAGCTGCAGTTCCTGGGGTGAGCGTTCAGGTTTGATGAGTAGATTAATCTTGTGGCAGTCTTCTTGCACAATGCACATGAGTTGCACGGTGGTTTTCTAACTGCCAAAAGTCCTTAGAGAAGGCCTGTAATTGGAAAGCTCTAAAAATGAAATTTTTCATAATTGGTGCATAAGCAGCATTTCTTGAATGCCTGCTGGGTTCTAAGCACAATGAGGACATGAGCCCATTTCCGAGGCGCCAGTAACAGCCATCTTCCCTTCCCCCAGGACGTTTTGCTGCTTTATTATGCACAGTGGTGCGGCTTCTGTCCATCCCTCAATCACGTCTTTATCCAGCTAGCTCGCCTCCTGCCGTCGGACACATTCACTGTGGCAAGGTAAGGGAGCCTGCGGCACTTTGGGCTTGTGCCTGTCTCTCCTCCTTATGGCTTAGCCACTTGGTTTGCAGGGGTCTGCCCATTTTCCATTAACCCTGGGCAGGGTGCAATTTCATTGTCAGCTGAAAGCCATGAGCAAAACCTCATTGAAACCAAAGTTTTCCTGATGAGTTCTGAGTGTTCCTTCTATAGTGTCGAGTATGTTTAGCCCTGATTGAATTCATGGGAGGATGAGTGTGGTGGGAGCAGTGCTGACCTGGTTGCTAAGACAACTCCTGGAGTGGCCAACTCCCCGGAATAGCATGGGAAGGGTGCCCATGGACTTGGATGGCGCTAGAGCCTCGGCCCAGAGAAAGGGGGCCGCTCCCTGATGTGCTGCCAACCGGCCCCGGAGCAGATCTCTCCACCAGGTCTGGGTTTCCCTTCTCGCTCCTAAAATTAGGAGGAAGGATTGGTTGATATATGTGTGTTTTAGTTTCGTGATTCCGTGGGTACTGGATGTGGCCTCTGTAGTAATCAAAACAGTTTTTAAATCGTTGTTTTATAGAAACAAGCCTTAAAGTGTTTTTGGAAAAGGTACTAAGCTGTTCAGGGGGCGGGGGGGCTGTTTAGACTTCAGCCTTCCAGACAGAATTAAATATAAAAGATTAAATCATAGGAAAAAATAGCAGAACATAGAATATTGGGTTTGCTAGTTCCTTTGAGAGATGGAAACTTTCCAAAGTGAAGCAGTTACAAAAAAATAATTAAAGATGAACGGATTCCACTAGATGAATGGATTCTACTCCGTGCAGTGAGAAAAATAAGGAAAGTAGGCTTTTAGAAAGGACACTAGCTATGTTTTACAGCCTCTGTATTTCACCCACTGGATCTACTATAAGTAATGATTAGAACCAAATTTGAGGGGTTACTGTGCAATGAGGTTTTTCTATATACATGTTATCTGACCTTGTCAGAACATGCAGTGAAGCAGGTATAATAGTTGCTCTCTTTTTACTGAGGAGGAAACTGAGCCACAGAGGGAAGGTAACTTGCCCAGAGTCACATAGCCTGTCAGTGAAGGACAGGACTCCCAACTCCAGACCCTGAGAAAGAATAGGGGTTTAAGGAACTGCCGAGAGGGGAATGTGGTCTGTCCACACAGGGAAGTGTTCTTTAGCCTTAAAAAGGAGGGACATTCTGACACCTGACAACATGTATAACCTTTGAGGACTCAGTGTTAAATGCAGTACAAAGGGATGCGTACTGTGTGATGTGAGGCACCCAAGCGTGTCAGATTCACAGAATCAAAGTAGATGGTGGGTGCGGGGGGAGTGGAGAGTGGGGAGCTGTTGAATGGAGAGAGAGTCTGTGTTTTGTAGGATGAAGAAACCGTTGTGGAGGCGGGTGGGGTGATGGCCGCACAGCATCATGGGTGCACTTCATGCTGCTGAGCAGTGCGCTCAGAAATGGTCAGGCTGGGACATTTTGTGTGTATATTACCACAGTGAAAAACCACCTGGGGCGCAGGGGGAGACACAGCTGGGAGGGACTCCTGGGTGAAGAAGAGAGGTGAGGAGTAGGATTCTCCTGGAGGAGGAGAGTGTAAATACATAAGTAGGGAGAGTACAGTCTAGTCAGTGTAAATTAAAACAATAACAGTATCATTTACACTTATAGGTGCTGTTAAGTGACGGGAGTCTTGTGTTGATAGAGTCAAATGAAATTGGCACAGTCAGAAGTAGGTCATAGGATAAGTGAATTGGGTGGAACCTTTTTGGAAAGCATGTTAGCAACATTTGTAAGAAAGCACAAAAATAGTTATGCATTTTTGCCCCAGTTAATTTCACTTTGGGGAATTAAGGAACTGGGACTTGGAGAGAAGCGTGAGCTGTCACTGTAGCGTGATTTATGTCCACCAGGAGAGCAGTGCCTAAGTAAATTGTGACTGGAGTTTGAAGGGATTTTTACCCATTTATTAGAACAATGCTTTTCATATAATTAGTTGAATCACATGTGAGATGTACGGATGCCGCTCTCCACAATATGTAGGCGTCTACACCACGCTCGAATAAGAATCCCAGAAAGAAAGTCCTGATTAGCCCAGTGGAATTCTGAGTGGAGGTTTATGATCATGTTTTTCTTCTGATTGTACATTTTTTCTGAAGTAAAACTCAGGAGAAAAAAAGTATTTGATGATAGACTAAAGCGTTCAATAACCACTTATTTAGAAAACAGAACCCTGATGTTTTAAGTAGGCTGTCCCAGGCAGAGGCAGGAGTCCTGTTTTGTTAAATTGTGTAAAACCATTATAATTTGGTCATCCTTCTGGACAAATGCATCACACTGATTCACTCCCATCCCCCATTATACTTTCTGAAAGCTTGTTTCAAGTTAGTGATTCAAAAAATTGCCATCTTTTGTGTGCATTGTTTTTGATGATTGACATCGGAACCTCCTGGCCAAGTGGTCCTCCACTTGGTCTGCTCCCCTCTTCTAGGATGTGTTTTGTTTTTGAACCATTTGAGCAAGACTTGCGGGCTGGGGTGGGGGGCTCAGGGTCATAACTTTATTTACTCCAATCCTACTAATTCTTGCAAATGGGACATCTCGATGGACTAATGACTACACGCTTAGCTGAGTGCCGGCTGCAGGAGGGGCCGCTACTTCAATAGTAAAAAAGCACAGGTTGGGTAATTTAGCACAGATGTCATTTTCTGTATTAGAAAATTAATCTAAGATCTGCTAAGAAAGTCCATGTTTTGTAGCCTCCATCCAGATATACAAAACAGTCCATGTTTTGTAGCCTCCATCCAGATATACAAAACATAAATATAAAATAGAGTATAAGCTTTATTTTCTAACTTTCTTATGTCTTCAGAGGCTTGATGTATTTTGGACAATGATTCCCTTTTTCCAGAGCGAATTTGGGGATTAAAGTACTTGACCCGACTCCATCAGGTGGGTAGACAGCCCCCGGAGATGTCAGTGAGCTTTTTGGGAAAGTTCATACTTACTCACAGGATATGTCACTTCCGCTCCGTAAATTGAGTGGAAAGTGGCATGTTCTGGAAGAATCGGTTCTTCTTGCCTGAGTTGCAGCCAGCTTGCGTTGGTAGTGCTCTAAGAGGAGCTGATCAGTGGGGCCACAGAAAATGCTCCAGGCTCTTCGTTATCAGGGAAGGTTCTTTCACGTTGGGAGTGTCCTGGACTGATCTTTAACTTTTTCTCATCTTTCCCTTTGCCAGGATTGATGTATCTCAGAATGACCTTCCATGGGAATTTATGGTCGACCGTCTTCCTACTGTTTTATTTTTTCCCTGCAACAGGTAATGCTGAGTTTTTTCAATATTTGGGCAGATGGGATCCTTTTGCCGAAAATGAAATGAGTTTAAGGTACTTTACAGAAGTGAAATGCAGATCATTAGCTATTACTAAATTATTTTAAATAAAATACATTGCTCAAAATGTGCCATTAGGGACTAAGGGTAAAAGAGCTTTGGTATCACAAGGTCACATGAGGTTTTGGTGAAAACTTTGCCCCTCCCAGAGTGTGGGGCACTCACGAACATGAATGTGGCAATCAGAGCTGGTGTGCCTTCTTGGCCTTGTGAGCGTACAGTGGCTGGAAAGCAAAGAGCTGCATTCACGTGGGCCAGGTGACGGTAGCTCATCCGTTGGGCCTCCCGGATATCAGGCCCTGCCTGCCTCAGGCTCGCATGTTTGTCATTTTCCATGGAGTCCTGCTGGTGACTGCCTTGTCCCTCTTGTGCAAGTTGGAAATGGAGTCTCTCCTCCCCACTGCACCCCATCCTGGGATTCTAGGCGCCTTCTCCCCACTTACGCAAACATCTGTGAACATCCGCCCTGGGGAGTTCACCTTGATGTCTCCACATTTGTCTAAGTGGACTCTAAGTTCCGTGATGACAGCACCTACCCTGAAAGCCCAGCAGACGGGGATGGGACATCAGCAAAGGGACAGCCTAACTTGGCAATTAGTAAGTGTTGGATGCGGATGTTTTGCTAAAAGGGAAATTAACTCTTGGCCTTTGAAAGCTTGATAAACCAAATGTTCTGTCCCCTTTTTAAAAAGATTCCCTTTGTTTGTAGAAGGACGGGTCCTCAGGGACCAGTCACGCAGCTCTGACCGTATCTTTCCAGGGAGAAGCGTTTGCAGGATTATTTTAGTGAGGTTCCTAAGTCATACATAGGATGTCTCTGGTTCTCATTTCCTGCACTCACTTCTATTGTTCACTGCAGCCACTGCCATACTTTCTTTTTCTCTAAGAGAGTGCTTCCTTCATGGGGACTGAATCATTTCCTTGTTTTTTCCTCTTTATCTCAAGGAATTTTTGCTGGAATACTTCCTGGGGTAGTAGGGTCCTGTCACATCACATACTAAAAACAGAGTGTGACTCATCCTGTTCTGCTAACTGTCCTGATGAACCTTTTTCCTTCTAAGCATTTAAAGTGCCACACAGCCAAGGAATCCTGGATAGTAACACTAGCAATTTCATCTCTGTGGGATGGAGGTTGGACATGAAGTTGAATGAAGCATGGTTTTGGAATTTCAGACATGGTTTAGGAAAGTGATAAAGTTCTAACACCCAGCACAAGACACACAGAATTGTGTGCTTGGGAGACTGAGTTGGGCTGTGTGGGGAGGACTGAGCTTTAATTAGAGAGTTGCTTGATGTTGTCACCTTGGGCATGTGCAACAGTGCTCCCTGCAGCCCCCTCACCATTGGAAAGTCAAGAATGTAAATACTAGATATAAGAAGAGTGTCCAGCTCCTTGTTAATACAGAGAGCTTGGGAAACCAAAGCCTTGCCACTCAGGAATAGAATTTTTCTTATTTCCTAAAAATAAAGAGTGGTCAGAAATGAAGTGAGCTCCTTGTCAGCTGGTCCAAGTTGAACGTTTGGTATACTCAGAAGGTGTAAATGGGCCAAGAGCAGGCGCAAGAGAGAAAATGAAAAGGATTTTTTCATGATGCATATGTTTATATTATTTTTGGTGAAGAGACTATAAATATATATTTTAATGAGACATAAGTTCACAAATGTGCTAGGTTAAAGTGTGTGCAGTAAGTAGCAAGATGTAGACAGTTATTTTGGAGGAGGATTACAGGTGATGTGAGGGATGCCTCTTGTTTGTCTTGCAATTGGTCTCCAGTGAGCACATATTTTATAGTCATTGAAGAGAGAAACTACATGAAAGAGCTTGTCCTCCCCCATCGTGTGACCCTCCTCTCCCTGGCAGAGGCGGCATTCCTGCGCAGGGGTGTCTGAGAGCCACTCTTCCTTGCGTGACATTTCCAAATTCAGGTGCTCTGGCACGGGCCTGGGTGAGGACCCAGCTGGCTTACTGTAGTGTGTGCCCTGGGGAGGGCCTCACTTCTGTAGAGGAGCAGCCTGCCCTTAGTATCCTCAGTATCCTACCTCCTCTTTCAGAGTAGAGACCTTATACCCTGTCATGTTTTTGGTTTTTTTTTTTTTTTTTAATTTTTTTTAAAGATTTTATTTATTCATGAGAGAGGCAGAGAGAGGGTGGGGGCAGAGACACAGGCAGAGGGAGAAGCGGGCTCCAATGCAGGGAGCCTGATGTGGGACTCGATCCCGGGATGCCAGGATCACGCCCTGGGCTGAAGGCAGACGCTCAACTGCTGAGCCACCCAGGGATCCCGTGTCATGTTTTTATTTAGCTGTTTAGGTGTTAGAAGTGTGTGAACACACTTCTAATGAATTTAGAGTGGAGTCAAACTTTGGGACCTTTTACTACAACGCTTTCAAAATAATTCGTTTTTGGAAGTTTGTTCACAGCTTGTGTCCTTGTTACTTCCAAAAAGTTGGAAAGCCGTTTAGCACACCCGTTTGGTAGATTCACAGAGATTGCTCCAGGGATCTGTCTCTAAAATAGCATCCTTACAGGTGTCATTCTCTGTAATGTAAACGTCTCCCCCACATACTTCGGTACCTAGGCAGCTCTCTCCTGGGGTCTTTCACAGTTACTCTATCCTGCAAGACCAGGTTGGCATTGCATATCTTAGTGGCAGAGCCAGCCTCCTCTTGTCCTTTGTTGCCCACGCTTCATGGGGGCCAGGAGGTTTTTTAGTCATCTGTTGAATGACTGGGAGGCCCCACTTGAAGCACACTTCTCTATGTTAAGAAAACCATGCTTTAAAGGGTGGGGTGTGTGGTTATAAACTTACTGCAAATACCTGACTATTCCATTCATTTGAAAGTCTCTGTAAATGTATAAAATGGGGCATATGTGATTTTTTTTTTCCTGTGATTTTTATTTCATTGGGAAAGAGCTACCCGCCCACAAAAGAATACCTTTTGTCTTTTCTTAGATATTTGACCACTGGTTTTGTGTGTGGAAAGTGTGTGTAAGCTTTTAATGAGTGGTTTCTGAGAATACCACAGAATAATATGATTGTTTTTAGGCTAACACTCAGCAGTCAGGTAGCTCATGCCATCCATACAGCAGTCCCCTGAGAGCAGTGATGCTCTTATTACTCCTTTTATAGATGAGGCAGTGCAGGGGCTCAAGGGGGTCACTCGTCTGGGCGCTTGTGACAGCGAGTGGAGCCTTGTGAGTCTGCACGGCAGGTGCCTCTGGGGCCCTTAGATGTGATACAAATTTTGGTCATCATACAGTTGACAATTTCTAAAAAGGAATTTTGTACATCAGGGCTTGCATCAAAGCTTTGGGGGAACCCCCTTCATATGTCACTTTCCTTCCTTATTCTGTGTTCTCAGAGCAGGGCAGCCTTAACTTCTCAGAGTCCTGTGGTTGGTGTTCTTGTCAGGGGTCAGGGCTTGAGTGGTACCTTCCCCATTGTGGTAATAAAAATGTCTCCAGATGTTGCCAGATGCCCTGGGTGGGGGGGTATAGTTACCCTCTCTTAAGAACTTGTGCCTTGCATAATGTGTAATAAATGCCAGCTGAAGAAATCCGGCTGAGTGTTCCGTCTTTCTTATTGCACCAAGCATTGTGGATGGCCACGGAGTGACACAGGTGACGTCCTGCCCCAGCATGTCCTTCCTTACACACCACTGGGCCTCTCAGAGCTCACAGAGTCCCCTCTGTCCACGTGCTGCCAGTGCCCTCCAGCCCTGCCATAAGGCCTGGGAGCTGCTTGTCTTTCTTGGAAGGTTGTTCTCAGAAACTGAGCTCTTTGTCCTTAGAAGCAGACACACATTTGGGAGAAGTCACCTTAATTACAAAATGAGCATATGGGACATCCTCAGCTTTGTAGAAGAGTTTTTGCCCAGAAACCTTTTCCTGGCTGACTCGTATTAAGCAAAATCCTCAATGTCTTTTGCTGGGAAGCAAGCAGCCTGGCCTTTGGTAGCAGTGTGGTTTGGACTAAGAATGTTGATGGGATTCTCACCTTTGACTCCTTTCCCTTTCTCTCCAGAAAGGACCGTAGTGTGAAATACCCTGAAGACCTTCCTGTCACCCTTCCCAACCTGCTGAGGTTCATTTTGCATCACTCAGACCCTGCTTCTACCCCCCAGAACTTAGCTAACCCTCCTACCAAAGAGTGTCTTCAGAGCGAGGCAGTCTTCCAGCAGGGGCACATCTCCCATTTGGAGAGAGAGATCCAGAAACTGAGGGCGGAGATCAGCACCCTTCAGAGAGCACAAGTGCAGGTGGAGGCCCAGCTGTCCAGTGCGCGCAGGGACGAGCACCGGCTGCTCCGGCAGAAGCAGACCCTGGAGAAGCAGCACAGCCTGCTTCAGCTACACAGCGAGCAGCTGCAGACCCTGTATGAGCAGAAAACCCACGAGCTTGAGGAGGTGGCCCAGAAGCTCCAGGAGCTGGCCGATGCCTCGGAAAACCTCCTCACTGAGAACACGTGGCTCAAGATCTTGGTGGCGACCATGGAACGGAAGCTGGAGGGCAAGGATGGAGCCGAAAACCTCACTCCCCACAAAGAGGCAGGCTCTGGCCACCCCAACCCTTCGGGTGTCCCCCGGCTACCTGGCGGCAGCCCCCCGCCTTCCAACAGCAGCTCCACGCTGGCGTCTGAAAGGAGCAATGAGAACAGGACAGACTAACTTTTACAATGACATGAAGAAATCAGAGATGGAAACTGTACTTTGGGAATATATTTATGCAAATTTTATTGAAATTTATTGTAAATAAAGATTTTCTCAGTGGTCTAGAAAATCAACTTGAATGTCATTCAGCTTTTATTGAACAGGGATGACATCCCTTCCACTTATTGCACAAACTTGGTAGCTTGAGACAAACAGTAGCACAGTCCATTTGAACATTTGTCTGAAAAGTTAGTCCGTGTTTTAGTGGCTCAGTGTCAGAGTTCCCTCCCATCCCCCTCCTGTTGCTTCTGTGATGCCATGCAGGATGAAAGGCTGATTTCCTGACTGACCCGTCAGAGGACCAGAACACAACAGTTGGTCTATTCAGAAAGAATTCAACGACAGGTCAGAACTAAGCCATGTGAGTGTGCGGCCCTGGCATCTATGCTAAAAAAAGTAGCTATTGATAAATAGGAACAGTGAGAGCTATTATGTGGTTTTCTCGGCCTCCCCAGGCACACCCAGTTGCCTCGCAGACACCCCCAGCAGTGCCCCCTGCGCCCACGACCCTGACCCGGCACTGGGCACTGCGACTGTAAAGATGTTGCTCCTGGCCACCGGGGCATAGGTGGGACGAGGAACCTCCAGGAGCGAAACCCAGGAGAAAGTGAGGGTTCATCATTTCAAAACCAGAACTTCATCAGCCCCGTGAAAACCTCAGGGCAAGTCTGACAGGCAAGCGGTCGTGTTCAGGGTGAGCCCTGCAGGGTCCCCCGGTTCCCCGGGTGAAGACAGCCTGAGTGTATGCTGCTGGCTGCGGAAAAGTAGAGGTAGAAAGCCTGGAAGTTCTGAGATGCAAGCGGAATGGGTCAGACACCCCTTACACCTTGTACACTGGTCTCCAGAGCCCGTCATCAGAAACCCAGCCTTCTCTTCAATCTTCCACAGGGCACCCTTGAAAGCGGTGGCCCCCTCCAGCCTGCGGGGCCTCGGAGGATCTCCAGGAGAGATCATTTAGGGGCCAAGGGCAGCTCTCCGGTACTAAATAAAGCCCAGTTGCCTTGCAGAGGCTCCTCAGTACCCCCTGGGGCATCTCCTATGGGCTACCCAGCTACCACCCAGTTACAGAGCTGTGCTTCTCCCAACCCCCAAGCTAATACTTCGTGTTTGACCCCCAATTTAAGGGTGTGCTGCTAAAAGGAAGTGTTCCCTAAGCTCGCTCCTCCAGGTTCCAGGAAGCAGATCATTAGTTCAACATGCTTGTTAGAGACTTGAGTGGGGCCCGAGGAGCCGCCGGCACCCTGACCAGCGCTCCGTGGTTCAGCCTGGGGTTGGTCCCCAGTTTATTACCACGGATGCCAACACAAGTCACGTTTGAATCACAGTAGTGGGGAACGTGCTCATGGTGGTGGGATCAATAATCTCAGCGAGCTCGCTGAAGTGATACACAAGGGAGACCTTGGAGATGCAGATTGTGGGGGTGCTGGCCCGACAGCCACCAGCTCCTCTCGGTCTTCGTGAAAACCTCATCCTGAACCGGAAATTCCCTCTCCCCGTCGCACCCTCCCCCGGAGGGGGGGGCCCACTCAGGGTGCTCATGCACTTGGGGGCTCTTAGAGCAGGGTCACAGGGGAAAGTGAAGTCCCCTCCCCAGCAGGTGGGTGGTGCTCAGAGAAGAGAGAAAACGTGTGTGTGAAAAGGAGGAGGGGGGGACCCTCAAAGTCCCCTCCCCCACCCCTCCAGTGCAGAAAGTATTAAATACAACAAACAAGACCCACAATTTCCTCTTTCCTGGGCCAGCTGGGTTTCAGATAAAAGGTAGCCGCCACAGGCTGTGGTGTTTGTAGCAAAAGCCTATGCCAAGTAATGCTGGGTGAGGACAGCAGCAGGGGAGTGCTCAGCATGCTCATGAAACTGCTCTGCCACCAGGCCGCCTGGCAGCCCTCGGGACGCGCGTCAGCGCGCCCTGACGCGTCCTTCACCGGCTCTCAGGCAGTGGCGGTGGCTTCCTTGCAATAACTCCACTCTCAACAGGAACTGGCATTTAGCGACCCAAAGAGAAGGGGGCATGGTTCTTCCATCCACCGCTAACCAAGCAGAAATCACCAAAGCACCCCAGCTGGTGAGCCATGAGCCTTAAGACAGGTCACGTCCTCTGCCTACACACACAGGTATATTAGAGGTCCCTGCCAAGGGCAGCGTGGGCCTTCCATGTCTAAGACACGCCCCCGTAGCCTTGAGTCAGCTTATTACTACAGCCAGTCCCATGTGCTCTACACGGTATTTTTAAAAAATCAGCAAAAAAGGCTTAAGCACATGCTTCCGGGGCCTATTTACAGTTCACAGGTTTGTGAGTTCACACGTTACAGTAGTAGCTCCATCAAAAACAGGCTCAGCTAAACATTCAAGTAACAAAAGCACTACGGGGTTGTGAGCCCCAGCAAGGTCAGGCCTGCCCACTGCCTGCAATGGGCAGTCCCACCAGGAGGCCAGGGGGAGGCCCAGGGCCACCGTGTTCTGGCTAAGGACAGCCAAGATCTCGGGAGTCCGTGCAGGCGGTGATGAAGCCCAGCGAGGCCATGCTGGCAAGTGTCAAGCCTTCCTTAGCAAGCGCATCTGTGGTTTTGCCCCTCCCCTGCCTCTCAGGGGGCTGCACACAGGCCTCGGGGTCGGGGCCCCGGCATCCCAGCTCAGCCGTGGACTTCTGGACCATTCGGGGTCAGCTTGGCCTTCCGCTCCACGCACGGTCCCTTGGCGGAGTATTGCACCAGCAGGAAGGGCTCCTTGGTCTCGCCATCCCCCACGATGCTCTCCTCGTCTTCCGACTGGCTGATGCGCTGCAGCCGCAGGTAGCACCAGCAGCCCAGGATCAAGGCCCCCAGGGCCGCAATGGCGATGAGGATGACGATGACCGTGACCACACCCGTGGTGGGGCTGTGGTCCATTATAGACATGGTCAGCGCCTGAGGGGGCTTCCGCAGGAGGAAGCTCGTGGGGCAGTCTGCTCAGCGAGGCTGGAACTCAGGCTGGACACGAGAGCCCTGAAAGACAAAGCAGCGTGAGGCGCCCCTGGGGACCCCACAGGGCCCTGACAGCTCACCGCCTCGGGGGTGGCCGGGGGCAGGCGATGGCCTCGCCCGAAGGGTCTGTTTTTAATCAGGTCTTAAGCCTGACCATCCCGCCCTCATCCTGGTGGAAAGCACACTGGTGGGCTCTCGCTGTTCGTAGCTTGTGACGTCATGAGCGTTGTCTTCGCTCACACTACCCCCTTCCACGTCCTACCCTGGACACCATCAGTGCTCCTGCTGCCAGACGGGAGCCCCTCTCCCCACTCAACCAAGAAGCAGGGAAGGGGGCCCATGCCCTGCACCCCACTGGAAGCTGGAAGAGGGTCTGTTTAAGGTGAATGTTCTGAAGGCCCTGTGTTGGTAGGTGTTCGGTAACCACTCAGGGACCGAGAGGAGCCAGTACTTTGTGACGGCCAGACACAAAGGGACAGGAAGCAGGGAAATGACTGAGTCCCTTTCTCAACCACGCGACAGATGCAACTCAGCTGGGTCCTCCGGAACACCTGGGAGAGGGTGCAGCAGAAGACAGCCTTTGTCCACAAGGGAACGGTGACCAGCCTGCAAAGAGTGCTCAGCAGCCCCGGTCCTGGAACGTGGAGGTGCTCAGGACAGCCTCAGGGAGGACAAGCATGAGGGGACAGACCTACCCTCCCGCAGCGAGCTCAGCCCCCAGGTCCAGGACCCAGACTGCAGACAGCTCCCCGCACCAGCGCCTCTCACTACAAATGCATGAGGGCCGTGCCAGGAACACGGGACTGGGTGCCAGGATGCTACGTCGGGCAGGGCAGGCAATGCCCAGGGAGGTAAGGCCGACGCTGAGCCAGCAGGAAGAGCCAGGCCCCAGGGAGAAGCATTCTGGCTGGGGAATGGCAGGAGAGGGCCTGCTGGCAAGTGCAGGGGCGGAGGGCGGTGGGTGGCCGGAGCATCAGCTGGTGGGTGGGGGCCAGGAGGGCACGCTGGACCACCACCTCCTGGCCGCTGCCAACCTCACACAAGCCCCTGCAGCTCGCTGAGCCTCAGAGCCCTCCTCTGTTGCTGCTGAGGGGTGAAGGCGAGCCAGCCAGCGGTGGGAAGCGCAGCAGGGAGAAGAAACCCCGACTCTCTAGGTGACCACTCGCTGAGGCTGGAGGTGCCCAAGCTAGCAGGCTCCCCGGGTCCCAAGACCCTGCCCCTTGCAACGTCTCCTCTCCAAAAATGAAGCAAATAACAGTAACGAGCCCCCGCGTGTTGGAGAAGCCGAGGCCCCCCGCGTGTTGGAGAATCCGGTGCCACCCTCGGCGCTCAGTAAGGGCTGGCCGCTGTATTCAGCTCCCCGGAAAGGTGGACGTTAACACAGGGAGGCAGCGTTGGAAGGGAAGGTTTTCCCTCCCGACAGGATGGAACCTGCCGTCCTTGAGCAATAACGGCCTTAATTAGAAGTGATTCTTACCCACACCGAGGAGACTCGAGGAGACTCCCGGCCCATCCAAGTCCAGGCGTGCCTGAAGGTCAAAGGCAGCTACGTCCACGCCCCTGGAGTCTGTCCAGGGACCAGCGCCACTCCCCCCAGGATGGCCCTGCCACCCGTGCCCACATCCGCAGAGGTGCCCTGGGCAGGAGGGGGGGCGATCCCCCTTCTTTCCAACTGCAGGGTCAGGCTGCCGCTGCCACTCTCGGCAGGCTCCCTGGCCCCCCTGTGTGGGTCCACTGCAGCCGATGCCCCCGTCACCCAGAGGAGAAGCCCAAGTCCTCCCGGGGACCTACAGGGCCTGACCGAGGCGTCCCCAGGCCCGGCTTCTCCCCAGCCACACTGACCCTGCCGCCTCTGACCTCCAGGCCTTTCGCCAGGCAGGTCTCTCTGCCCCGCCGCTCTGCTCCCCTCACCCTGCTCAAGGGTTCCCAGCCAGGGTGACTAAGCCTCCCAGGGGACATCTGGTAATGTATGGAGACATTTTTGTTGTCACGGCTGACAGTGAGAGGTTCTGCTGGTATGGAGTGGACAGAGACCAAGGATGTGCTAAACATCCCGTGGTGCAGGGGACAGCCCCCACTAACAGGGATCCGGCCCCAAATATCAACAGTGTGGAGGGTGGTCAGTCCAGCTCAGGGAGGGATGCCTTCCAGGCCCCGCAGCCCAGGAAGGTCTCGTCCTGCAATTGCACCTGCGCCCTCAGGGCCCTTGCCTCAGTGCAACCCTGGCTTCCACAGCACGGCCATCTGGTTGGCACCTGCCTCCCCCATCAGGCTCCAGGAAGGGCCCTGCACACTTGCGTGCTGCCAAGTGCACAGCCTATCCTGGCCTCTTCCCTGGCACCTCCAGGGCTGCCATCAACTCCCCCCACCCCTCTTGGCCTGTCCCCTCGGGCCTCCAGACAGGACAGGTCTCCTCTCTACCCCTCGATGGCCCACAAGCTGTGTGGGGTGAACCTGTCCCCAACCCCCTGCTCTCCGCACGAGGGAGAACACTCGCCTGCCTTGTCCCTCCCCCTGGACTTCTTGGGTCCAGTGCCTGCTGGGGTGCCTGCCCTCCTACCAGGCCCCTGGATAGGAAGGAAACGCAGTATCAATTCAGAACGGGAAGTATGTGTGTGTTTGGGGGCAGGAAGTAGGAAATCAAACAATGCAAGCAAGCCCTGAGGGGGGGGTGTCCCCGGGGGACAAACCTGCCTGGGAGCCTCACCAGTCCGGGAGGGAGCCGAGTGGTCCTGATGGGGAAACTCAGGCAGGGGCCGCTCTAGCTCAAAGGGACCCTTTGAGAGGACTGGTGACCTCAAAACCCTGTCTGCTGTCCCGGGGCCAGGCCAGGAGGACCCCCCCACCAAGTGCACAGAGCCAGGTGACCAAGCCATGGGCATGCCTGGCTGTGCTCGCTGGCGCCCTCCCCCCCCCCCCCCCCCCCCCCCCCCGCCCCCAGTGCATTTGTTTGTCCCTGCATTCACGCAGCAGGTATTTCCTGAGAAATGACAGTTTAAAAACTCTGCTCACATCATCCACTGCTCAGAACCCTTCCTGGCATCAGCAGAGAATCAAAACTCCCAGCCTCCCCAGGCTTCTTCGCACCCTCCCCGCCTTCCCACCTCAAGGCCTCTGAACTTTCTGTTCCTTCTACCTGGAATGTTCTTCTCTGTCTCATGACTGGCTGGCTCCTTTCTGTTATTTGGGACTTTCTCTGTGGGTGCCTCTGGGAGGACACCTTCCCAGACCACCCCGGCTCCAGATGCGCCACCACCCCACACTTGCCACTGCCTTGCATTGCACGGCTTCATTTTATTCCCTAGTGCTCTCTGCTACCTGAAGTTCTCTCAGGTCGAGAACATGCTTCCTTGGCTGCTGTTGCCTTGGTGGACTCTGAATCTGTAAGAGGAGGGCACTGTCCCTCTGGCCCACCATGGATCCCCAGCCCTTTATCAGCACACAGCAGGTGCTCAATAAATGTGTTCCAAGCCCAGAGACCCTGCCCTCATGGGGATCATGGTCTGCAGCCCCCACCCCTGAGCCAGCTCTCCAACCCAAAGCCACTCCCGGGACCCTCCACGTGGGTCCCCCCACCTGCCCCAAGAGACCCCAGGAAGCTGGCATCCTGAGTGTGTGAGGGCAGGCGGATTCCCAGCAGGCCTGAGACCTGAAGGGGCAACTGTCTCCACATGCTGGGGGGCAGGGAGGGGAGGAAGCCACAGAGAATCAGAGCCCAAAGGGAATGTGAAGCGTGATGGCAACTGGCTGGTTTTCCCTGAGCCCCGGTGTCCTGGGCTGGACGCTACCTGCTTGCTTTGCCTCCCCTGGCTTCCCTCCTGCCCTTCTGAGCCAAGGTATCTCCTGCAGGTCAGCTGACCCTTCACCCTGATCCAGGAAGGGCCACACCTGGGCTGGGTTGACGCCCAGGATGGCACCTGGGAAACCTGCACCCTCACCCCCACCCCAGAACAATTACCTAAGTAGTTTAACACTCATTCCATACAATTGTTTCATCCTCCCAACAACCCTGCGGCTCACACTGCTCACAGCTCTGGGTTCCATATTAGCAACTGAGGCACGAGTTTGAGTGGACTGCCCGAGTGAGGAGCCAGCATGCAGGACCTGACCCTACCTGGGGCCCAGAGATCAAAAGAAGGGGTCTTCCAAGTGCAGAGGGCAGGCCCACCTGGTGGTCAGAGCCCAGCCAGGCGCCTGCAGGCTCTGGGTGCTCTGGGGGTGGGCGACAGGGCATCCTTCCCCAGCCCAACCTCTGTAGCATCACCTTGCCAGCTCCCTCAGTCAGGACAAGGGCTGGCATTGGGATCCCCCAAAACATATAGGACCAATCCTCCACCCTCCCGCTCCGTGGCCCTGGCCCTCAGATCTCACCCACAGCTCCTGGAAAAAACAAGCTCTAAAGCCTAGCTTCGCCAGTCCGTGGGCGCCCTCGGAGCTCCCCACTCCCTGCCCCCTTGCCCCCTGGTGGGTTCAAAAGGACAGTTGCGGGTAGACGCCTTCCACTGTCCTGCTGTCCCTCAGAGTTCATGGTTTAGGTCTTCCCCAGTGTAACGCTGGGTTCCAGTTACCTGCCTCTTTGTGAGGCCCCCAAAGTGAGCCCTAGTTAGCCCCAGGCCACGGGTGACTTTACACACTTGGGCCCAGGCGGACCACAGCTAGTGGCAGAGCAGATTCAAATCCCCGCCATCCTCCCGCCCCTACTGGGAGCTGTTCTGACCTAGCCAACCAAGCAAACTGCTCCTAAACGGCAGAGTCGCAGTGTGCAAAACGGGAATGAGGTCCTGACCTCAGCAGCCAGACCGTGGGGAGGATGAGCAGTGATAAGAAATGTGGAAACGGAAAGGCCAAGGGGCCACTGGGTTTGCACCATCACCAGGCACTACGCCTTTCTTGGTGCCCGAGGGAGGACAGTGAGCCCTCAGTATCACCTCCGCCTTCCACCAAGGACCCACCTCCCAGGAGGGTAGGCAGCCTGGTCCGGGCTGACACCACAAATAGCCTCTCCCTCAAGGACACCTGCCACCTTCTTCTCGCTTAACTGAGCATATCATGGGTGTCACCACGCCCAGCAGGACACCAGCTTGCCACCCCCACCCTCCTGCTTATCGGGGGCCAACCCCTCCACCTGGGGTGGGATGGGGCAGGGGGCTTGCAGGAGCGCCGCTAGGGGTTAAGCCATGCCCTTGGGCAACAAAGCCACCTGCAAGGTGTGCCAACAAGCCGGACTCAGCCTCTTCAGGGGACTGCAGTTCACAAACCAGAAACGTCTGCTGCCTAGTTTCTGATTAGGAACGTAGGATGGTATATGGAGGACAGGGCACTGGTGGCCACAGTTGGGACACAGGTGAAACATCTACTCTGCGCCAGGCCCAAGCAGGCACTGGGACCCAGGGACGCATGTCACAAGGCTCCTGCCCTCCAAAAACCAGGACCAAGAACAGCAGGGCAGGGATGCCAATGGGAAACTAAGCGTTCCACGTAGCTGGTGCCATCTCAGCCTCCCCTCGCCCACCCAATCACACCCCATCCTCTAGAAGAGGAAGCTTGCACCAGAACTCCCTGGGTTCCCTGGGGGCAGAAGAGGAAGCTGGTGCACTTAGCCCAGGGACTGCCCCAAGCTCAGGCTGGGTCTCTTGGGGCCCCAGCCTGAGGCTCATGACCCACCCTGTGAATCAACCACTGGTCACTCTCACAGGGTCAGCCCCACTTGGCCAAACAACTTTGGTAATAACAGTAGATGCCTGACGAAAGTTGCGGAGGATTCCAGACACCCGGCAGCTCAACACTTCCCACAGGCCCTCTCTCCTTTCCGCCTCAAAGCAACCCTAGTGTCATTACTACGCCCACTCTGCAGATAAGGGATCTGCGGCTCAGAGAAGTCGAGCCAACTGCCCAAGGTCGCACAGCTCAAAAGTAGCCGCAGCAGGAATCCAACCCAAAGCAGCCCGGATCCCGCATCCCAGATGTCAACCCTGGCACAGAAGTGTCACATTCTCGACCCCGCAGCGCCCCACTCCCCTGCCTGAGGCTCAGGGGCCAGGTGAACCCCAGGGCGGCCCCGCAGGGACAAGGGCTCATGCTGGGGACACACGGATGACAGGCGCCGGGCAGCTACCGCGTGCCGAGCGCGGGCGACGAGCAGGCGCGGCGCCAGGCGAGCTCCAGCGCCCTCTCCTCTCACCCTCTGCCAGGCGACGCCGTCTCCCCCACTCTGACGCTGGAGGGCGGGAGGAAGGGGCCCGGCCCCCCGGGGCGGCAGCTGGAAGAGCAACTCCAGTCGGCCCGACTGGGGCGGGCGGGGGGACGGGGAACCGCGACACCCAGTCGTGCCCACGCCGCGCAGTCACCGCCGACGGAACTCGGCGGCCCGTCCTCAGTCTCCGCACCTGCGAGATGGGCGCAGGCCCCGCACTCCCACCCGGAGCCCGCGGAGCCCTCGGCGGCGGGGCGGGGGGCGGACCGCCCCGGAGGAAGCTAGGACGCCCGCCTCCTCCGTTAATTTAAACATCCCGAGGCGCCCCGAGGAACCCGGCGGCCGGCCGGGGGCGCGGAACTGCGGGCTGCGGCGTGCGGAGGCCCGGGGAGGGGGGACGCCCGCCCCCCGCCAAGCGGCCGCCGCCCGCCGCCGCCCGCCGCCGCCCGCCGCCGCCTCCTTTGTCCCGATCTCGCCGCAGCGCAGCGGACAAAGAACCCCCGCCCGCGGGCGCGGCCCCCGCGCGACCTGCCCCCGCCGCGCCCCCGCCCGGGCCGCCCCTCCCCCGCCGCGGGGAGCACCCCCTCCGCGCCGCCCCCAGCCCGGCCGCGCCGCCCCGCGCCGCCCCGCGCGCCCCCCGCCCCTCCCGCCGGCCCGGCCCCGCTCACCATGGCGCCGCCCGCAGCCCGGCCGATCGCCCCGCAGCAGCCCCGGGCCCGGCTCCGCCCGCCCGCCCGCCCGGTCCGGCCGCCGCGCACCGTCGGGACGCAGCAGCCCCGCTCTGCGGCGGGCGGGGCACCCAGGCTCCGCCCCTCGGGGGCGTGGCCCGCGCGGGGAGCCAATGGGAGCCCGCGCTGGGACGGCGGGGCGGGGCCGGCCGAGGCGGGTCACGTGCGCGCGGGGCCGGGGCGGCTCCGGCGGGGCGGGGGCTGCGCGCAGCTGGCGGCCCCGGGGGCGAGGGGCCCCTGCAGCCCTCCCTCCCACGCCCCGAGGCACAGGGGAAACTGAGGCAGGCATAGAGCGCCGTGCACCCTGGGGCCAGGAGGGAGGCGAGACCTTGCCGTTGAACCTCCTGGTTTGGGGAAGGAGCAGATCATTCACTCACTCTCTCATTCATTCATGCATCATCCGTGCGTCGGTTCCCTTCACCCTGCGGAGCACCCCCCCCCCCACGGGTGCCGGGTTCGCGGGGGGCTGTGCAAACAGCCCCGAGCAAGACCCACACGGCCCCTGCCCCGCGGAGCTCTCCTTCGGGGGCCAGCGGAGGCTGCAGGCACTTCGCACGCCTTGGCCCATCGCAGTCAGGGTGCTCACTCCTTGATTCGGCTCCCACCCAGGCCGCGCCCCGTGTTAATGGCTCAACACATTGTACAGACTGGACCCCGCGGAGGAGGGACTCACCCATTTTACGGATGGGGAACCCGAGGCCCCGAAGTGCTGAAGCACCGCAGTCCCCTTGTGATGGAGGCCGAATTCGGGGCCAGGCCTGTCTGCCTGCCTGCACACACGGAGGTGCCTGCTAGTGCGCTCATCTGCACTGGTCCACCCAAGAAGGCAGTGCAGCCAGAGGACAGTCCCTTGGTGGCCAGCTGGGGGCAACAGGAGGGGTGACAGAGGGTCCTTCAAGTCCTCAGGGCGCTCACGGCTTGGAAGGCAGGAGGGATGCAGGTAGGGAGCCCCTCCTCTTGGGAGCTGGAGTGTGTGTCTGCTTGTAAATGTTTTTCTCAGGCCCAAGCAAAGGCTCTGGGAGAAGATGGAGGGCCCAGCTCACAGGCCAGGGGCCAGGCCCTGCTCACAGTCCCCACTCCAGCGTGGCTGGTGGCTGGCCTCTCCCTGCAGGCACCCCCTGCCCTGAGGCCTTGGCCAGTGCCATTTCGTCCTGCTGCAACATTCTTGCCTTCATCTTTCAGGTATCCACCCAAGAGCAGGCCCCTTCATTATTCTCCCTCCCCGTGCATTGTGAAATGGTACGTTTTTGAGGGTGTGTGATTCACTTTTGGTCGGTCTCTCCCACCAGGCCTGGGTCTGTGCTGTTCACTGCCATGTCTGCTGAACAGAACACACAGTAGGTCCTGAATACATGGCTGATGAGTGAGTGAGTAAACTCCAGGCCTGGCACAGCTACACCCTAGCCAAGGGAGTCAGGTGCAAACGGTGAACCAGAGGTGAAGCAGGAATGGGGGACAGAGAAGCAGAGAGAAGCCCAGCTCCAGGTTAGCTATCCTCGAGGCCAGATCAAGCATCTCAGAACAGCTCCCGTTCCTGGCTCTGCCTCGCGCGCTGCCTTCAAAGGCTCCTGCCGGGTCACACACCTAGGAGCTCAGAGCAGGAGGAAGCAGGTTCTTCCCACAAAGCCAGTTCCAGAAGACTCTGAAGTCCCAGCCTTGAGTTGGCAGAGAGCTCATTAGCAGGCTCAGAACCCCAGAGCCAGGACTGGCAGATGACGGGAGAGGTAGGGACACTTTGGGGGGAAAGACTGGGTTGGGAATTAGTGAGGGGAATGGCACAGGACATAGAAGTTGAAAGACCAGCCTTTCCTGCTGGGCAGCTTTGAAAAAGCACCCTACCCCTCTCTATCCTTCAATATCTGAAAATCATCTGAAAATGGGTGTGGAAGTAAGGTCTCCATCACAGCGTGAGTGTGAGCCCATCAAGGGTTTAGCGCAGAGGAAGCAATCCTATGCATTCACTATTAACATTAGTAACAGGGTCAGACAGGTGTGGGGTGAACTTGGGCTTCCCCGTGGGAAATCAGACCTCTCTGGGCCACAGGCTTCTTGTCCCATCAAACCCACCTGTGGGATGCTGAGAGGTGGGGAGCTGGGAGCCGGTGACCTGGGACCAGCTTTTATCTTGCCCCGAGTGAGCGGTTTCAGTAACAACAGAGTGATAAGTCATAATAATAGCAGGAAACAGCAAGCACCACATATGCATAAGCACATTTTAATCCTATTTTACAGATGGGGAAACTGAGGTATAGAACTCGTCTGGAGGTCTTGTTGAAATGCAGGTTATGGCTCTGTAACTCTGGGCCTGAGGTTCTGCATTCCTCACAAGCTCTCAGGTGATGCTGAAGGTTTGTGAACCACACTCGGAGCAATGAGGGGCCACTCTCTAGACACTCACTAGGGTTCACACAAAGCCGTGAGCACTGAGCCTCATGTCACCCCACTGGGTAGGCTGCAGAGTCCAGCACTTAACCTCGGCTCCCACAGCCTGCCTGGCCCCAGCTCTATCCCCTGCAGAGCAGAAGCAGGAAGTATAGCTCCCCTCCCCAAGCCCGTTTCCTCTCTCAGGGCCCCTACCATCTCCCTGGGAGGTGACATCTGGCCCTTAGAACCTCCCAGCCCCCAGCATCCCAGGGGTCCTCCCTGTTGATGGCAGGAGCTTCTCAGTTGCTCATTAGCCAGGAAGATAATTACAGGCGGGGGATGAGTTCACCCTGGCTCCCTGGGGCTTGCCGGGGCCCAGCTGGGCCTGCCCCATGCTAGCCCTCCCCGTGCCTGCTTCCCTGGGGGGCTGGAACATGGGAGGGGCTTGCTGGGGGTAGAGCAGTCTCAGCCAGCCTCGGGGGCCTCTGGCTGGGCCTCTCTGCCTAGCTGGGGCTCTCAAGGCCTGGCAGGCTGAGTCTGCTCCTAAGGCATCCCCCCTACCCCCCCTTAAGGGTTCCAGGCCTAAAAACAAAATGAAAACTGCTTGGCCAGAGGGGAGTTTCCTGAAGGGTGAGAGGTGACCCACTGATGAGTTCTGCAGGGTGAGGTTAGGGTGGGTCACAGAGAAGGTGGCACCTAGCTCTGAATCACACAGCAATTCTCCTTCAAGGGGAAAAAGTTTCACTTACTGTTATGCTGCTTTCACATCCCCTGAGCCCTGGTGCAGCCCTGATAGGCAGTCAGGAGGGGGATGCCGGGTTGGATCAGCGGTTGAGCCTCTGCCTTTGGCTCAGGGCATGATCCCGGGGTCCTGGGATCGAGTCCCGCATCAGGCTCCCTGCATGGGGTCTGCTTCTCCCTCTGCCTGTGTCTCTGCCTCTCTCGAATAAATAAAAATATATATATATGAAAAAGACAGCCAGGAGGGAGCAGGCCTTGGGCTCACAATCTTGCTCCGTCTCCACTCTTGAGCCAGAATTTCACAGCCTGTTGTTTTCTGCCTATTTATGTTTACAGTCTCCTTCTATTTGTGGCACAGGTATCACTTTTCCATTTATCGTAGTGACATACTCATTCCTTTTTAAATTAATCTATTTGTGGAGGGGGGAGATGTGAGTCACCTTAAAGCAGAATGTAATAGAAGTAGCTGTAGAGGTGGCATGGGGACGTGGAAGCAGTGGGGATGGTGGCAGACGGTTGGATGAGGTGGGGAACCTGTTGGAGCTGAGCCACCCACAGCTCAGGCTCCCCGCCATCCCCGGACTGCTGTGCAGCTGAGCCCTGGCTGGGAGACTGAGATGTCCCCCGGGCTCCAGTGTCCACAAGAAAATTCTATCTGGGTGGTCATGGGTTGTGTAGGAGCTGGGTCGGCTCTGGTCTTCATTCCTGGGGTCTGTGGTGTCAGTGTGATGAGGAGCAGACCAAGGGAGGGGGGATCAGCATGCCTCACCACACCCCTACTTCCCTGGGGCTGCCCTATGTTTCCATCCATGTACTCCCCCTCCCCTCACCACACTTGACCGCCCATTAATCCACCCGGTCACTAAGTTATTCATCCAACCAGTCTTTATTGGGCACCTGCTATGTGCTGAGCCCTGTGCTGGGCACTGGGGAGATAGCCGTGAGCCAGACAGGTAGAACTCAGGTTATGAACTTCAGATACACAGAATTATGGGCACATCAGAATCCAGATCATGGTGTATTCTCTTTGGTCCTTGCATGACCCGCTCTTATTAAAAATTTCTGCGATTAAAAATAACCCCAATAGGGGGATGCCTGGGTGGCTCAGCGGTTGAGCATCTGCCTTTGACTCAGGGCGTGATCCTGGCATCCCAGGATCGAGTCCCACATCGGGCTCTCCTTGGGGAGCCTGCTTCTCCCTCTGCCTGTGTCTCTGCCTCTCTCTGAATGTCTCTCATGAATAAGTAAATACAATCTTTAACAAATAAAATAAAATGACCCCAATCATGTAATGCACACCCACCAGCCCGTCGATCAAGAGCTAGGACCCTAACAAAGGCCAACATCTGATCCAGAGGTACCCCCATCCCATCCCTGCCCTGAATCCTGTCCTCTTCACTCCCTGCTTTCATGTTTGTCCAGCTTATTCATATCTACATCCTAAAAGTACACAGGCACACCTCGGAGATACTGTCGGTTTTGTTCCAGACCAACGCAGTAAAGCGAATATCACAATAAAGCAAGTCGGATGAATTTTTTTAAATTTCCCAGTGCATGTCAGAGTTATGTCCATGCTGTAATGAAGTCTATTAAGTGTGCAATAACATTATGTCTTAAAAAAAAACAATGCACATGCCTTAATTGAAAAAATTTCTTTATTGCTAAGAAACACTAGCCATCATCTGAGCTTTCAGCGAGTCATAATCCTTTGGCTGATGTAGAGTCTTGCCTCAGTGTTGAAGGGTGCGGACCGATCCGGCTGGTGGGTGCTGAAGGTGAGGGTGGCCGTGGCAGTTTCCTAAAATAAAATCATGAAGTCTGCTGCACCTATGGATTCCTCTTTTCCTAAACAATCTCTCTGTAGCATGTGATGCTCCCTCATCGCATTTCACCCAGAGTAGAACATCCTTCCAAGGGCAGCCCGGGTGGCTCAGTGGTTTAGCGCCTGCCTTCGGCCCAGGGTGTGATCCTGGAGACCCGGGATTGAGTCCCACGTCGGGCTCCCTGCATGGAGCCTGCTTCTCCCTCTGCCTGTGTCTCTGCCTCTCTCTCTGTGTTTCTCATAAATAAATTTTAAAAATCTTAAAAAACAAACAAACAAACCCATCTTTCTAAACTGGAGTCAATCCTCCAAACCCCATCGCTGCTACTTTATCCACTAAGTTTATGTCATATTTGCAATCCTCTGTTGTCATTTCAACAGTCTGCCCGGCTTCTTCTCCAGGAGTAGATTCCATCTCCAGAAACCGCTTTCTTTGCTCATCTGCGAGAAGCAAGTCCTCATCCCTCCCCGTTGTATCATGAGATTTGCAGGAATTCAAATATAACAATAATGAAAAAGTTTGAAATATTGTGAGAATTAACCAAAATGTGGCACGGGGACTCGAGGTGACCAAATGCTGTTCGGAAAATGTCACCCGTAGACTTGCCAGACACAAGATCGCTGCAGAAAACATAGTATCCGGGAAGCACAATGAAGCAAAGTGCAATGAAACAAGTTATCCCTGTGTTTTTAGTTTTAGTCTCTTCCTACTAACCTTATTAAAAGAGTATGTTAGTCTCCCAGGGCTGCTGGGACAAATGACCACAAACTGGGTGGCTTAACACAAGAGAAGTATCTTCTTTCCCTGTCCTGGAGGCCAGAGGCCCGCTGTCAAGGTGTCAGCAGGGCCACATTCCCTCCGAAGGCTCCAGGGAAGGATCTGTTCCCTGCCTCTCCTGGCTGCTGGTGGCTGGCAGCCGTCCTTGGCTACCCTTGGCTCGTGGATGCTTCACTCCAGTCTCGGCCACTGCTGTCACATGAGTTCTCCTCTGTGTGTCATCACCTCCCCGCCCCAACCCAACGTTACTGAGGAATAATTGACAAATATAATTGTATATATTTAAAATGTACCACGTGATGATTTGATACACATTATGGAATGATTACCCAGATCTGGATCATTAATCCATCCCCTCCCACGCTTACCTGTGTGTGTGTGTGTGTGTGTGTGTGTGTGTGTGTACACCACATTTTCTTTATCCATTCATCCATTGAAGGACAATTAGGTTGTCGCCATGTCTTGGCTATTGTAAATAATGCTGCAATGACCTAGGGGCACAGATACTGCTTCAAGATAGTGTCTTAATTTCCTTCAGATCTATACTCAGAAGTGGGATTACGGGATCTTATGGTAGTTCTATTTTTTTATTTTTTGAGGAACCCCTGTAACTGTTTTCCGTACTGGCTGCGCCTACATTCCCACCAACGGTGCACCAAAGTGTGTTTTCTCTATGTCTTTACCGACGCTTTGACAGCCGTCCTAACAGACATGAGGCGGTATCACACTGTGGTTTTGATTTGCATTTCACCGATGATGAGGGATGTTGGGCACCTTTTCGTCTACCTGTTGGCCCTTCATATATCTTCTTTGGAAAAATGTCTGTTCAGGTCCTTTGCCCATTTTTCAATTGGATTGTTTGATTTCTTGCTATTGGATTGCACGAGTCCTTTTTCTTTTTTTAAGGTTTTATTTATTTGAGAGAGAGAATGAGCAGAGGGAGGGATGAGGGAGGAGCAGCAGACTCCCTGCTGCGTGGGGACACTAGTCCTTTATGTATTTGGGATCCCATTCTGTGGATTGCCTTTCCACTGTACTGATTATTTCCTTTGGACCCTATAAGCTCTTTAGTTTGATACAATCTCCCTTGTTTATGTTAGCTTTTGTTGCGTGTGCTTTTGGTATCTTAGACAAAAAATCATTGCCAAGGCTAATGGCTTGGCATTTCCCCCTACGTTTTCTTCTAGAAGTAGTTATGGTTTTAGATCTTACATTTAAGTCTTTGATCCATTTTGAGTTGATTTTTGTGAGTGGTATAAGACAGCGGTCTGGTTTCATTCTTTTGCATGCAGATATCCAGTTTTCCAAATACCATTTATTTATTTAAGAGTTATTTATTTATTTTAGAGAGAGAAAGAGAGAGGAGCACAAGTAAGCCAGCCGAGGGGCAGAGGGAGAGAAACAGGCTCCCTGCTGAGCCTAGAGCCCAAGGATACAAGGCTCAATCCCAGGACGCTGAGATCATGATCTGAGCTGAAATCAAGAGTCGGATACTCAACCAACTGAACCACCTGCTCGTCCCCCAATACCATTTATTGAAGAGACTTTTTTTCACTACTGGGTGTTTTTGTCACCCTTGTCGAAAAACTTAATTGGCCATGGGTGGGTTAGTCCCAATGTAACCCACTATGACCTCATCTAAACTTAATTCATCACATCTGCAAAGACTCTATTTCCAAATAAGGTCAGATTTATAGGTTATGAAAATTAGGACTTTAGTGTATATGTGGGGGAGGGACACAATTCAATCCATAACAAGGGCGTCCAGACAACCAAGAAAGGGTATCAAGCGGTATGAATCTTCTGGGGCTTAATTTCTTCACTTAATAGTATATAGCTAAGACTGACCCGTAGTAGTTCACTTGTTTTAACTGTTCTATCATATTCCACTAGGTCAGTGTACCACTGTTCTCCACTGATCCGTCTGCTCTCCTGTGGGTGGCCTTTTGGGTGGTGACCAGGTGTCTGCTACTTTGAAGTATGGTTTGGACATTATTGTGAATGGTCTTGGTACATGCATGCAGGAGTTCCTCTGGGGTGTTTACCTAGAAATGGAACCACCAAGACTCAGAATACGTGAACTTTCAACTTTAGGAGAGAATAGCAAACTGCCTTTTAAAGAGGTTGTGCTATTTATGCTCCCACCAGCAATGTGTATGATCCATGTCCTCTCTGACACTTGGTATTATTAGATTTGAACATGTTTGCCTATTGAGTAGAAAGCTGTTTCCAGTTGAGGTCTTGATTTGCATTTCCTTGATAACAAATGGTGCTGAACATCTTTCTCAACCTTCTGGTCTAAAATAGATTCACCTATACTTTCTACTAAGGTTCTGAAGCTTTGTTTAGACATTTGAGTTAAAAATCTATCATCTTTCCCAACATCCAGTTCTAAAGGATATTTACCTATAATTTCTACAAAAGATTTTTAAGTGGTTTTGGGCATTTAAGTCTTCAATCTAGAGTTCATTTTTTGTATATATGGTGTAAGGTAGGGATTGATCATATAACCTTAGGAGCTTTTGTAGGGTGACAGGTGTATTTGGGGAACAGTGGGACAGAACATTTGACTCAGGCTCTTGAGTATGCTAGAAATCATTCACTGGGTTTTGAGTTCAAATTCTGCTTCTCTGATGGATTGCTTCATGTCTGTGAGCCTCAGTTTCCTCATCTATAAAATAGGAATTCCAGTGGATATGGCCCTTGGTTGGTGTGGAGATTACATGATTTAAAGTATGCAGACTGCTCCTGATATTGCTTGGAACATAGCATAGGAACACCGACTAGCATTTATCGAGCACTTACTGTGTGCCAGGTAGCTTGCCAAGCACTTTTTATGTGTTATTAACTCATCGAACCCCTGGCAACTCCGTGAAATAGATGTTTTTATTTTTAAGATTTTATTTATCTATTTACTTATGAGAGACACACAGAGAAAGGCAGAGACATAGCAAAGGGAGAAGCAGGCTCCCTATGGGGAGCCCTATACGGGACTTGATCCCAGGACCCGGGGATCACGACTTGAGCCAAAAGCAGATGCTCAACCACTGAGCCACCCTGGGTGCCCCAAAATAGATGTTTTTTTCCCCACCATTTACAGATGAGGAAACTGAGTCTCAATAGGAGTGAGTAAATCCTCTAAGGGCACACATCGAGCACGTAGCAGAGGATGTGAACCTTGGCATCACCATCACACATCAAAGCCATCTCCTTTCCCTTCCTCCAGCTTCCAGAATCCAGTCTCTAGGGAATGGAATGGCTGCCTTTCCCAGAGGAAGTATCTAGAGGCTGAAATGGAGGAGGGGTAAGCAGTACGGTTGACCACCTTGGCCCCCCGATTCCCTGGTGGCTCCTGTCTTTCACTCTAAAGCTGGCAAGAGGCTGGTGGCAAAGTTCATCCATCCTTCCCTCTACAGTTGGAGGCCACACAGATGAATCACTGGCCATAATTTTTCCCCGGTGTCATCCATTATTCATAGCTACCATCCTGAGCCTGGGGTTGCTTTGGGGTCAGGCAGGAATTACTCCCAAGGCCCAACTCTCAGGGGGTTTTATCCACAGCTGAGCCTCTTCTCTTGATCTGAGGGCAGTCAGGGCCACTCTTTCAGGTTTTTAACCTGCTGGTGCTTATGTGCGATTCACCTTTCCTGCCAGCCTCTATGGGATCACCATGGCCCTCTTCTGTCATCACTGAACTTGTAGATTTGAAAGCACATTATTAGCCAAGTGGCACATTCTCCATTACATGGGGATAAAGACAGGACTTTTAAAAAACCAACCCACCCATAAGCCCAGTATTCTTGGAGTGTATTGTCCATAACTGTCTAGTGTCTTTTACTGAGACATTGACAAGGCGAGGTTGAACGACGCTTCTAACAGAGCCAAGGATAAATGTCTCTGCTGGAGAATGACCGAGGGTTCAGGAGCTTCCTGCCCTAGCTGGCTCAGCCTCCCTGCCCCTGGGGACATCTCCTTAGTGTGGCTGCCCACCAAGAGGGGATGCAGACTCCAGCATGTGCTACAGGGATGTGGCCTGCCAGTAGACAAAGGGCTTTGAGCTACATTTGAGCCCATCTTCATCACTTCCCAGCTACCTTTCCTGAGCGCTAATTTCTTTATTTATAAGATGGGAATAACTAGCTCATCCTTGCTGAAAGATGTAGAAATAATCAGCACAAGAGGCATGAGTAGCCCTCACCTGGGCTTGTTCACTGGAGTTACTATTATTACATTCACTCCTCCAGGGGTTGTGTCCCAGCCCTGCTGAGGGTAGAAAGATGTGTCTCCTGCAGGAGACAGACCTTCAGATCCTCAGTGTACTGCCTGCAGAAAAGGCTTCTAATCAGCCAACATATTCCCGCAGAGGAGCTGGTGCAGGGTGGTGAGTCATGGAGTAGCTGTTTACTGAATACCTACTATGTGCCCTGCAAGCTTCCATGGTGCCCGACAGTCATGTCCCTGCATCCATGGCACTTACTGTCTAGTGCCCCAGGAAACACGGAGTCCTGATAGGAGGAAACCTCCCGAGGGGGTCAGTCTGCAGCCAGGCTGGGGCACAGGCTGGGAGCAGAGGTCTCCCAGGTCTGCCCCTGGGCGGGGTGGGAGCTCATGTACACCTATCCCTGAAACTGTGCAAAGCTCACATCCCCAAGACCTGCCTGTTGGGGTAAGAGCGAAGCCCCTGGGATCATGCAGACTTGAGTTTGTCTTATAGCACTTATTAGTTTATTGCTACCTCACAAACTACCCCAACCTCAGCAGACACGTTTCTCTTCATAGGTTCCTTGGGTCCAGAGTTCAGGAGTGGCTCTGCTGGTTGGTTCTGGCTCAGAGTCTCTTATGAGGTTGCAGATGAGATGCCAGACAAGGGCAGTGGTCACGGGAAAGCCTGACAGGCTGGAGGACCCACTTCTCCGTGGCTCACTCACTTGGCTGTACGCAGGCGGCCTCTGTTCTTCATGGCATGGGCCTCTCCGCAGGGCTGCTCGGGTGCCCTCACAACATGGCAGCTGGCTTCCCCCGGCTGGAGGGAATCCAGATAGGGAGCAAGAAGGATGCCATGGATGAGCACGTCACATAAGTCACCCTCCCTCATTCCCACCATATTGGGTTCACTGGAAGTGGGTCACCAAGTCCAGCCCATGCCCAAGGCGAGGCTCCACTTTTTGACGGAAGGGATGTCAAGGAATTTGTGGGGATATTTGAAAATCTCCATGCTGGGTAACCTTAGGCAAGTCCCTTCTGTATGAGCCTCAGTCTCCTCATCTGTGAGATGGGGGTAATGAGTCATAGCCCCTGCCTCCAGGGTGATTGGGAAGTTGAGACAAGAAGATACAAATGCAGAGCCTGTCATGTTAGTGACACCCCGGTAAACCCTGGTTGTTGATACCACTGTGGGTATTTAAAGGGATTTATCCAGGGCCAGCCTCTGTTCTCCTAGCCCAGTGGGTCTCAACCCTGGCTGCACGGGAGGGATCACAGCAGAGCTTTAAAACATACCTCCAGGGACTCCTGGGTGGCTCAGTCATTTAAGCATCTGCCTTCAGCTCAGGTCATGATCTCAGGGTCTTGGGATCAAGTTCTGTGTTGAGCTCCCTGCTCAGCGAGGAGTCTGCTTCTCCCTCTCCCTCTGCCCCTGCCCCCCTATTCACACAATCTCTCTTACACTCTCTCTCAAATAAATAAAATCTTAAAAAAAAAAACCTCCAGAACCTCCTACCCCATTTTCTGATTTAGTAGGTCTTGAATGGGACCTCTAAGCATATTGTTTTTTTTCTTTAAAGCTTGCCAAATAATTCTTATTCACAGCCAGGGTTGAAATCAGGGTCCTTGCTTGGGAATTCTTAAGTGTCCCATCAACAGATAAAATATAATGAGGAAATTAAAAATGAAGGAGAGGAGGTCCCTATAGTTCAGTAGTTCTCAAAGTGTGGTCCTCAGTATCATCTGGGAACTTGTTAGAAATGTTAGGCCCCTTCTGGGCCTAACTGAATCAGGCACTCTAGGCTTCGGGGGGAGCCCATCAGGCTGTGTTTTTGCAGCTCCTCCAGGTGCATCTGATGCACACATGCATGAGACCCATGGCTTGCTGGCTCATTGTATCTCCTTTGCTCACTGTGATGAAACAAGTTGCCATGTTGTGAGCTGCCACATTGGAGGGACAGCAAGGAACTGAATGCTGCCAACATCTACTATGTGAGCTCAGAAGCAGACTCTTCCCCAGCCGAGTCTACAGATGAGACCACAGCCCTAGCAGACACCCCAGGGGGCAGCCCACAAGACCCAGGGGTTAGCCACACCCAGATTCCTGCCCCACAACAACTGTAGGATAATATTTGTTGTTTTAAACCACTAAGTGTTGTGGTCATTTGTTTTGCAGCAGACAGATAATAGGTAGATATTGACAGGAAGGGAAGAGCCGGGAGGATAGAAAGAACTGCTGGAGTGATCTAGAATCTATGTTAAAAAGAGATTTGAGGGAGCACCTGGGTGGCTCAGTGGTTGAGCACCTGCCTTCAGCTCAGGTCGTGAACCTAGGGTCCTGGGATCAAATCCTGCATCAGGCTCCCCTCATGGAGCTTGCTTCTCCTTCTGCCTATGTCTTTGCCTCTCTCTGTGTCTCTCAGGAATAAATAAATTAAGTCTTTAAAAAAAGAGAGAGAGAGAAATTTGAGAAACATTGAAACACAATTCAATGCTGGGATCCTGATTTGAACATATTAACTTGTACAGTATATTAACTGGTGTGGGTTTTTTTGGTTGTTGATATTCTGGGAAATGTGAACACCACGGGGATCCTGGATGATATTAAGATGTGATTATTCACTTTTATTTGATATAATAGTGCCATAATGATATTGTGGTTCTATTTTGGAAAATAGACTGTATCTTTTAGAGAAATGTGGGGCTCGATCTCATGACCCCAAGATCATGACCTGAGCTGAAATCAACAGTTGGACACATAGCCAACTGAGCCAGCCAGGCGCACCTGGAGGCATCTTTTATGTGTATGAGTGTTGATATTATTTGTCTTAATATATTAAATCATCACAAGGGGCATATTTTATTATATTTTATTTTAGATTTTTTTTAAAGATTTTATTTATTTACTCATGAGAGACACACACAGAGAGAGGCAGAGACATAGGCAGAGGGAGAAGCAGGCTCCCCTGTGAGGAGCCTGATGTGGGACTCGATCCCAGGACCCCGTGATCACAACCTGAGCCAAAGGCAGATGCTCAACCACTGAGCCACCCAGATGTTCCTAGATCTTTGTTTTTGTTTTTGTTTTAAGGAGATACTTGCTCATGTAAAATCAAAGGGACAAGCCAGGCTCCCTCCCTTCTATCCTCCAGTCACTCCCCACAGACAACTATTTAATTCATTTATCCAACAGATATTTGTTGAGCACCTGCTATGTGCCAGACACCATGCTAGGCCGTGATGTCCACTAGAAATATGATAGATGTGAGCCTCGAATGAGAGCCGCACATGAAATTTTAATTTTTCCAGAAGCTACATGTGAAAAGAGAAAGAAACAGGTGAAATTAATTTTAATCATGTATTTTCTGCAGCTTAATATATCCAAACCCAGGATGTGGAACCAGTATAAAAATTATTAATGACGTACCTTACATTGTTTTTTCATATTGAACTAGTCTGCTCAGGTCTCTGTAACAAAATCCTGCAGGCTGGGGGCTCAGACAACAGACACGGACATTCTCACAGCTCTGGAGATGGGAAGTCTGAGCCTGGGGTGCCCAGGGGGACAGGGCTCCCTGTCCTTGACTTGCAGATTGTCTGCTTCTGGCTGTGTCCTCACACTGTTTTCCGTGTGTGTGTGTGTGTGTCTGGTTTCTCTCCTGGTTCCCTAATCTCTTCTTACCAGGACACCAGTCAGATCAGGGCCCATCTTAACTGCCTCATTTTACCTTGATCACCTCTTTAAAGGTGTTTCCAAACACAGTCGCTTTCTGAGAAACTGAGGGTTAGGGCTTGAAGCTGTGAATTCAGGAGAGAGACAGTGGAGTCGTAACACACACTCAGTCTTCAAAACCCAGTGTGTATTTCACTCACGTCCCATCTCTGTTCCGAGCAGCCCCGTTTCAAGTGCTGGGTCACCACGGGGGCCTGCTGGTCCCCATCCCCGACTTCCCCCAGGGCCAGCGCATTTCTGGTGTAGGAGGCACAGCAGCAAACACGGCAGACAAAACCCCCTGCCCGCCTGGCATTCTGTTGGAGGAGACAGACAATAAAGAAGATAATTAACGTATAGGATGCCACCTGTGTTCTAGGGCAAAGGAGAGGGAAGTGTGGGAGGTGGGGGTCCATGGATACATTATCCATCCCCTGTGCATCCTTCCAAAGATATGGTCCTTCCATCAACACAGGAGATGGATGGGTCGATGGACCACTGAGATATAGCCCTATATTTTCAGTCTTTTTGGTTTTTTAAGATGTATTTATTTATTTGAGAAACAGAGAGAGAGTACAAGTGGGACAAGGAGCAGAAGAAGGAGGGCGAGAATCTCAAGCAGGCTCCACGCTGAGTGCAGAGCCCGATCCAGGGCTCGATCCCACAACCCCATGACCACAACCTGAGCCAAAGCCACGAGTCAGACGCCCGACTGACTGGGCCATCCTTGCGTCCCTTGGTCTTTTTTTTTTTTTTTGAGACATAATTGACATATAACACATTTTTCAGAGGTTTTATTAAGTAATCTCCATACTCAACATGAGGCTCGAGCCCTCTGGGATCAAGAGTTGCATGCTCCAGTGACTGAGCCAGCCAGGTGCCCCGACAGAGAACATATTAATCTCAGGTATGCAACGTAATAATTTGATAATTGCATGTATTGCAAGATGATCACCGTAGTAGGACTCCTTTGCACCGTCGCCACATGCAGTTACAGATTGGCTTTTCTTGTGATGAGAACTTTAAGATCTATTCTCTTAGCAACTTTCAAATATACGGTACAGTGTTATTAACTGTAGTCCCCATGCTGTACGTGACACCCCCAGGACTTCATTTACCTTATAACCAGAAATTTGTACCTGTTGACCACCTTCACGCATTTATTCTCCCAGCTTCTGGCAGCCACCAGTCTGTTCTTTGTTTCTGTGATTCAGCTTTTTTAGACTGCACGTGTAAGCGAGGTCACAAAGCATTTGTCTTTCTCTGCCTGACTTATTTCACTTACGTAATGCCCTCAAAGTTCCATCCACATTGTCACAAACAGCAGAATTTCCTTCTTCTTCTCCTTCCCCTCCTCCTCCTCCTCCTCCTCCTCCTCCTCCTCTTCCTCCTCCTCCTCCTTCTTCTTCTTCTTCTTCTTCTTCGATTTTATTTATGGAGCACCTGGCTGGGTCAGTTGTTGAGTATCTGCCTTCGGCTCAGGGCGTGATCCCAGGATCCTGGGATCGAGTACTGCATCGGGCTCCCTGCATGGAGCCTGCTTCTCCCTCTGCCTGTCTCTGCCTCTCTCTCTGTGTCTCTCATGAATAAATACAATAAAATCTTAGAAAAAAGGGATTTTATTTTATTTATTTGACAGAAAGAGAGAGAGAAAGCACAAGTAGGTGGAGAGGCAGGCAGAAGGAGAGGAAGAAGCAGACTCCTGGAGGAGAAGGGACCTACACTTAACCGACTGCGCCACCCAGGTGCTCTTTTTCTCTTTCTTCTTTCTTTCTTCTTTCTTTCTTTCTTTCTTTCTTTCTTTCTTTCTTTCTTTCTTTCTTTCTTTCTTTCTTTCTCTTTCTTTCTTCTTTCTTTCTTTCTCTCTTTTTTAAAGTTTGTTACATTTATTTTTTTTTAAGATTTTTTTATTTATTTATTCATAGAGACACAGAGAGAGAGAGAGGCAGAGACACAGGCAGAGGGAGAACCAGGCTCCATGCAGGGAACCTGACATGGGACTCAATCCCAAGTCTCCAGGATCACTCCCCGGGCCGCAGGCAGCGCTAAACCGCTGCGCCACTGGGGCTGCCCTCTTTCTTTCTTTCTTTCTTTCTTTCTTTCTTTCTTTCTTTCTTTCTTTCTTTCTTTCTTCTTTCTTCTTCTTTCTTTTTTCTCCTTATGTCGTTGTCTTCTTCTTCTTCTTCTTCTTCTTCTTCTTCTTCTTCTTCTTCTTCTTCTTCTTCTTCTTCTTCCTCTTTATGACTGAATATTATTCCACTGTATACATACACATCACATTTTCTTTATCCATTAATCCATCAATAGACACTGAGTTTGTTTCCACATCTTGACTGTTGGAAATAATGCTGCCATGAATCCATATCTTTTCAAGATAATGATTTCATTTCCGTTGGATCTATACTCAGAAGTGGAATTGCTGGATCATATGGTAGTTCTATTTTAATTTTTTTGAGAAACCTCCGTACTGTTTTCCACAGTGGCTGCACCAATTTACATTCCACCAACAGTGCAAGAGGATTCCTTTTTTCTCCACATCCTCGCCAACACCTGTGTCCTGTCTTTTTGGTAATAGCCATTCTGCAGGTGTAAGGTGATACTCCATCGTGGTTTTGGCTTGCATTTCCCTGGTGATATGGGATACTGAGCACCTTTTAATGCACCTTGTACTTGTATGCATGCTTGGCAAGGACTTTCACATACTTGGCCATCTGTATGTCTTCTTTGCAAAAATGTCTATTCAGATCCTCTGCCCATTTTTAAATCAGATTTTTTTTTTTGCTATTCAGTTGTATGAATGAGATAGCCCCATTTTTAAAAGTACAGATGGTAATATTCCATACGTGCTGTTCTTTGCTTTGCTTTTTTCACCTGAAAATATATCTCAAAACTCGCTTCCCCTCATCACACATAGATATGCCTTATTCTTTTTTGATTTCTTGATTTTAAAAAATAATTTGAAACATATAAAAGCATGGTGCTGCTGAGCTGGAATAACAGACCCCAGCATTTGTTGAGCACTGACTGCTCCAAGTGATGGTCACCTCACCCGATGGCCCCCACAACCCCACAGGGTGGGTGCTGTTCCCCCAAAACAATTCAAGTTCATGAGCAGCTTTTATAAACAGGTGGAAAAGAAATACCACTAACTTTTAGGGAAATGTCAAGTCCTGGATCACAGTACAGACAGACGGTGGGGTCTGAGAGAGCTCCCTGTCTAGAGGAACAGAATAATAAAATACTAATGTATAGCATTATCATATTTCATTAATATGGAATAATATTACAATATAGCAATATATTAACAAGAATAGAATGTTGCCAGGGAGAGCTCAGTTACCCCGCAGGAACTGAGACCAGGGCCAGCACCCCCAGGGCTGGTTCTGGGGCCGTGCGTGGGGATGAGGCTGTGGACACGGTACTAGAGCACAAGGATGCAGATGTGCCCCCTCAGATCTCACTCCAGCAAGGAAGAAGCTTCCAGAAGGAAAAGTGGTGCCAGGACTTCTTTGCCCTCGGCAGCTGCTCCTTCCCGTTCAGGGGGAATAGGCTCCATCAGGACATCCTCAGGGCCTCTGCAAAGGCTGGGATTCCGGGCAGTGTACCTGCCCTGTCAGGGGATCCCTGGAATTCTGGAATGGGCTGATAGGATGACCAGAACGCCTGCCTCTGAGGCAGCTAGATGCCCTCGTATGCATGGGGTGCTCAGGGCAGAGCTGAGCAGCTGCTTACTTAGATGGGGAGCCAAGGCTGTTGGGAGCAGCGTGAGCCCCGGCCAGCCCCATGTCACTCAGGGAGGGCCTTGCTCAGAACCAGACTGCCCTCCGTGGGATGGGCCCTTCAGGGAACATGGTTCTGGGCTCCAGGCCACGTGGGCTGTGGGTTCAGGCCTGACTGTGCCTCATCCCAGCTCTGAGAGCCCCCCGCCTCTTGGCGCCCCAGCTTCTCCATCTGTTTGTAGCTTGGGCTTGGTCCAGGGGCAGCCTGAGCCCTTGGTAAGAACTCTGGCCAACTAGGGTGTGCAAGAAAATGAGACTCGTTGCTGAGCTGAGCTGGTGGCCCACAGGGGCCCACCCGTGCCCTGGGCCCCGCCCCCCAGGCCCTGTCCTGATGAGCGGGTCTCCAGCAGGCCCTGAACTGCCAGGCTGGGAGGCCAGAGGGAAGCAGCAGCTGAGGCAGGAGCGGGGCTCCAGGCCTCTGAGTTTCCCCCTGAGTTTCTGCTCCAAGTCTCCTGGGGTCTCTGCCTTCCAGCTGCCCCGTTCCCTCCGTTTCCTTCCTCCCTCCCTGCATTGCAGCCTTGCACAGCCACAGCCGCTCCTGTCATCTCCCATCTCCAGCTCTTTGCACGGGCCATTTCCACAACCTGCGGGTCCCTCCAACCCTCCCCAGGCCTTTCAGACCCCCTACGCACAGCCTAAGACTCTGCCCAGGAAGCCCTCCCTGAGCTCTGCTCTCCGGGCCCCAGAGGGCTGGGATCAGGGCTGGGCCAACTTGGTAGCCCAGCAACAGTGGATTCTCAGTAAGTGCTCAATGCAAGCACATGCATGAATGCATGAACACGTCTCCCTGGCCCCCAAACTTTAAGATACCAGGTGTGGTCCTGGGAGAAGCAGGGATGAGAGGGTTTGTACCCCCAGGGCGCTCGAGGTCTAAGGAGCGGCAGATGTGAAATGAATAGTTATATAATTACCCCCATACAGTCCCTGAAGGCAAATACGGTGCCATGAGGATGTGTAACAGGGGGGTGTGGCCCCGCCATGGGTCTGAGAAAGTCTCCTTGGAGAAGTGATGTTTAAGCCTAATCTAAAGCTGAGAAGGAACAACTAACCAGGCAGAGGGAACCACAGGTGCAAAGGCCCAGTGGTCAAGGAGAATGCAGAGGGGAACGTGTGAGAGACACCACAGCACAGAGATCAGGGTGGGAGGGTGGGGGCAGAGGGGAGAGGGTGTCTGAACTTTACTCTCAGAAATGCGAGGATGTTAAAGCATTTGCCATCCCTGGAAAGATGGGACCCCAGTCAAGTTTTTAAAAGCTGACTATGTCAGCCTTCCTTGTGGAAAACAGATCAGAGGGGCTGGGACAACAGGGAGGAGGCTCCTACAGCCCCTGAGTCATTTGGACTGAGGTGGAGATGAAAGACACAAGGAGTTTGGAGAATTTTTGGCAAAGAGCTAGTGTCACCTCCTCTCCCACCCCGGGGGCCAGGTGTGGACTGGCTCTGTGAAGAGAGGAATAGGAGGGCCCAGGGTGAGGCCTGGTCCTGCCTAAGCAGAGGCCGGGTCAGCCAGGAACAAGGTGTGACAAGCCTAAAGTCCCTGGCCGCCCACCCGTCATCAACCAGACAAGAGACCTGGGACCAGAGCCACAGGCCTGGGGCCATAACGGGTGCTGACCCTGTCCCCACAGAAGACACATTCCAGGAGCCAACACCCTTCTCCCTCCCAGAAACAGGTACCCTTGGGAGGAGACTTTTGAGCCCCGCCCCGCCTGGGAGCTGCTGGGTGGCCCTCTCTGGGCAGGGAACCTGGCCTGCCTTCTGGGCTGAGAGCCCACCACTGTCCCCTGGCTTCCTTGGGGACCTGGGGCTCCTTCTCAGGAAGGCCCTGCTCTGCTCGGCCCAGCCCGGCCTGAGAACGTCCCTTTCAGGAATCACAAGCCACGTCCTGGGGACTGGTCACCAACAGGAAGAGCTGACATTCCAGAGGAGGAGCAGGGAACATGAACATTAATAAACCAGTTGCGATAGATTTCAGAGAGGCATAAATGCTCGAAGGGGTGATGTGACAGGGAACATAGGGTGGGGAGTGGGCTGGAGGCCACGTCAGGGAAGGGTCGGGGTGTGACCCCTGAGGACGTAGAGCTGCAGAGAAGAGCATTCCAGGCAGGGGATCAGCCAGGGCAAAGTCTGGGGGTGGGAATGGGAGGCCAGGGGGTGAGGAGGGTGGAGGCTGTGGTGACCGTGACTTTGGGGGCGTGGGGGGTTTCCACCCCCTTTAAGCCACCAGAATCTCCCTTCCCCTTCAGCCTGGAAACCCCCTCACCCTGTTTCAGCCCTGCTCAGGGTCTTTCCAGAGTCTGCCCTTTCCCCCCTATTCCGGGCCCTCCCTGGAGCGGGATTTCACCGGGACCTGAGCAGGAGAGGGGAACAGATGCTCACGGTGATGGTCACATGCATGGACCTCCCACCGCGGGCCAGGCCTGAGCCCCTCAGACTCTCACAACCGGCGCATCTAACAGATCAGGAGACCCCGGGGAAACGGTAGGACTTGCTCAGGGCCACGTGGCTCAGAAGGCAGGAGTCAGGATTTGTTTTTATTTATTTATTTATTTATTTATTTATTTATTTATTTATTTATTTATAGAGACACAGAGAGAGGCAGAGACACAGGCAGAGGGAGAAGCAGGCTCCATGCAGGGAGCTGGACGTGGGACTCGATCCAGGGTCTCCAGGATCCCACCCTAGGCTGCAGGCAGCGCTAAACCGCTGCGCCACCGGGGCTGCCCAGGAGTCAGGATTTGAACCCAGCTCAGAGTCCTCTCTGACCCACTCTATGCCAAATCTCGTCAGAGCCTTGGGGACAGTTTTGCAACACAGGAGTTTCAGATTCTTGTGCGTCTTTCCTGTCCCTCCTTTCACTTCCTCCGTTATGGTAAATGTCATCACCAGCTCCCCAGTGGCGGAGCCGGACACCCCAGAGCCGGTCTGAATATTCCTTCACCGCCCCTTCTCCGGGGGCTGGTCCCTGAACGCCCCTCGATGGGTCTGGTAGCGGTATTAACACCCACAATGTAGGTAGTGGTTCTCTCTCCCTCCCTCTTGAGAGAAAGGGAGGAAATTAAATTGTGGCAGGTTATCATTGATCTAGAGAAAGCCACATTGAGGTCTGTGGGCACTTCTCTCTGAAGATAGACCTCACATGATTGCGGTACCTGCAATGTGTCTACGAGCCTGGTGTCCCCAAGGAACCCCGCAGGTCCGGCCAGAGAGCAAGCCGTTCTGTGGGGACAGAAGCTGCTGGAGGTGGAGGTCCTCCAACCCCACCCCTTCTGCCAGAAGAGAAGTCATAAGAGGGCTCAGAGCCACTACCCTACCTTCCTTGGAGCAGTGCCCTGATTTGGGTTATATTCTAAAAAAATAAAAAAAAAATTTTTTTAAAGATATTATCTATTTATTCATGAGACACAGAGAATGAGAGAGGCAGAGACACAGGCAGAAGGAGAAGCAGGCTCCATGCAGGGAGTCCGATGTGGACTCGATCCCAGGACTCCAGGATCATGCTCTGAGCCAAAGGCAGACGCTCAACTGCTGAGCCACCCAGGCATCCCAAGTAATACCCTAAAATTGATTGTGGTGATGGATACATAACTCCACGGAGAGGCTAAAATCCATGGAACTGTACTCTTTAATAAACGGGTGAGTTGCATGGCATATGAAGTACATCTCAATCTGTTTAAAAAAATAAAAAACAACAAAAACCTGGGGCGCCTGGGTGGCCCAGTGGTTGAGCACCTGCCTTTGGCTCAGGGCGTGATCCCAGGGTCCTGGGATCGAGTCCCGCATTGGGCTCCCGGCATGGAGCCTGCTTCTCCCTCTGCCTGTGTCTCTGCCTCTCTCTCTGTATCTGTCATAAAAGAAAAAAAAAAAAAACCCTCAGGTATCTTGGGTCCTGAGGCCACCAAAGGCTGGGGCCAGGTCCAGATCTGTTCGGACAGATGGGAAGTAAACAATGTACCATGTGAAAGCTCAGATACTCAGATATTTCCTAATAGCAGTAATCGCAGTTAACATTTCTTCTTGACTGGTGACGTGCTGGGCTCTGTTCTGAACGTTAACTCCTGTGGCTCACAACAACCCGGGTCAGGCTGACGTTATATCTCCTGTTTGGTGGATGGGGAGGCTGAGGCACACACTGGAGATGTGACTTGCCAAGGTCAAAGTGTCAGAGGTGGGGTTTGAACTGCACAGTGTCGCCCAAACCCTTATTCCCACCCCTCCCCCGATCCACACAAAAGTAAAGAGGATAATAGTACAATAACTAACAGGTGTCACCACCGCCCGGTGGGCCAGCGGGCAGGTCCTGCCACGTTCCCCTCGGTGCTGGTAAACCGCCAGGCTGGCTCAGTTCCAAACACAGCACATTTATTGCAGCTTGTGAAGCATGTCTTTTGGGAAGGATACAACTTCCTTTATGTTTCTTTCCTTTTTTTTTTTTTCCTTTTAGGTGCAGCTTCCTCGGATGACCTTGGTTCCGCAGCACCGCTCCCATCCCCTTGCCTGCCTTCCCCCTTCCTGCTGGATTATCCTCTTGGAAATCATATCATTAGGTCATTTCATCCATAAATTCTTCAGAACCCGTTTCTCTCTAAGTGATAAGAACTCACCCTTAAATATCCACATTTTCATTTAATGACCATTCTCACACCTACGCAGAGTTAATGATTCTATAATACCCTCTAAAATCCCATCTTCCCGCCGTGGTCTCCTAAATGTATTTTTATGGGTGGTTGGTTCGCATCGGGAGACCAAGTCCATACATTGCATTTGGCTGGTAGATCTCTTAAAGCCCTTTTAAGCTGTCATGATTCTCTCTTCTTTATTTCCTGGCGTTTTGATCATTGCAGACAGTGTGGAGCACTTGCTTGTAATCATTGATTTGCTGCCTCTTTAATGGCCTCCAGCAGAAGTGGGGAGGGCGTCGAGGATTGGGGTGGGGTGCGTGTTGGCCCAGCCTCCAGGTCTTGTGGAGAGGCTGGGATTTCCACCTTGCTGGTTGTCTGAAAAGAAAGAAAATTAGGTCTGGGTAGAAAACAGAGGCGCGTTGATATTGGCAGCGGCTAAATCTATTCATTGGTGCATTTTGTCACGATGCTGTCAGTCCCACCTTCAAAGCATAGCTGGAACCTGCCAGCTTCTCAGAGAGAGCTGGGGGTGGTCTGGGCCAGGCAGACTTGGTTGGGTGCTGTATGGATGCGGAGGAGGGTGGGAGTCCTCCAGGGGGCTTTGCACAGCGGGGCTCCTTTCTTTGTTGGGAAAAGCAGCCTTCTTGCCTCCAGCTCATCTGCGCAGACCCCTCGCCCCAGCTCACAGCTGCAACTAGGGAGGTGACACACACAGAAAATGAAGGTGACTCACTCCTCGGCATGGGCCACCAGCACCCACGCTCAGCCTTCCAAAGACGATTAGCCAACGACAGGAAAGAGGGGTGAGCAAGGGGGAACGACACCAGGCTCAGCTGCTTCCCAGGGGCCTGGCCTCAGTGCAGTACCTTTCTGAGCCTCAGTTTCCCCAACTGTGCAGTGAGAATGCACCTCGGTTGGGCATCATGAGGAATTACATGGTGACCCCTGCTCTTCAGTGGCGGTCTTGGAGAGAGCCTCAGGGGCCCCTATCAGGTTCCGGAGGATGTGAGGAGTGGCCAGGAGGGATGCTGGCAGCTTGGCCTGCAGGTGACCAAGATACGGGGCCAAGCACATCCCAGCTGCTCCTTGACCCAAGCCTGAGCCCCCTGGTTATGACACAGCTGAACTCATGGGGGTGGGGACGGGGTGGGGAAACACTGGAGGTGCTGTCCCAGGTTCTGAACTGCCCCGCCCCACTGGCCTCCGCCAAGCTTCTGGCTGTTTTATTTTCCCCTTCTTGTTCTCCTCCTTCTCCTCCCTCCTCTCCTTCCTCTCCTTTGTCCTTCCTCTCCTTCCTTTCCTTCCTCTCTTACTCCTCCTCCTTCTCCTCCTCCTCTTTCCTCTTCTCCTCCTCCTTCTTCTCTTCCTTCTTCTCCTCCTCCTTCCTCTCCTCCTCCTCCTTCTCCTTCTTCTCCTTCCTCTCCTCCTCCTCCTCCTCCTTCTTCTTCAAGATTTTATTTATTTATTTGAGAGAGAGACAGAGTGAAAGAATGAGAGCACGAATGGGGTGAGGGGCAAATGGAGCAGGACTCCACTGAGCAGGGAGCCTGATGCGGGGCTTGATGCCAGGACCCTGAGATCCTGACCTGATCCAAAACCAAGGGGCACCACCCAGGTGCCCCTTTATTTTCCTTTTCTACTTTGATGCTGACATCTAACATTAATGAAGAGGCAGCTGAGAAGATGGCTAAGGGCATGGACTCCAGGGTCAGATGGCCTGGGTTTAAATCCTCACTCACCCACTGCCTGACCTTGGGCAACTCACTTAATCTCCCCAGGATTTAGTTTCCTCATCTGTAAGATGAGCATAGTCATACAACCCTTTCGTAAGGCTTGTTGTAAGGACTAAATGAGATGAAGTAATTTTCCTAAGGGTAAGCTAATACTTATAAACACATGCTTAGAACCATGACCAGCACAACTAAATGGGAGCCCCTTAGCACCATGTCCTGCATCCTTTTAACATCACCTCCATAGCTTTTGATGGTTTCTCTGATTTCTGTGTGACAACACGTCCCAGGATCATCTTACATGCTTTCTACCTGGAATCAGCTGTTCTCACAAGAGTCCTGTTCCTTTTGGTGATCAATGGGAATTAGGGACCATAATCTAGTCATTCAGAGTGCTCACTGCCACTGGGTTATCATTGAATCTAGGCTTCAAGCTGCAGAAACTGAGAACTCAGTCACATTTAAGATTACAAGGTTTCATTTAACTTCTTTGATTTTGTTTTTGTATCTCTTTTTTTTTCTTATACAGGAAATCTTGGTTCCTAACACACTAACATGATTTCTTATCTTCTTTATCTTTTTAAAATTATTTATTTATTTATTTATTCATGAGAAACACGGAGAGGAGAGAGAGAGAGAAGCAGAGACACAGGCAGAGGGAGAAGCAGGCTCCGTGCAGGGAGCCCAACGTGGGACTCGATCCCGGGTTTCCAGGATCACACCTTGGGCTGAAGGCGGCACTAAACCCCTGAGCCACCCAGGCTGCCCTTTATCTTATATTCTAAAGCTAATAGTTTCAAAGCAATGATACCAATATAATTAGTGCCTATAAAATGATGGAGAGCAGTTGAAACTTGCCTTGCGGTTCTGATTCTTTGTGGTTCTGTGGTCCTTAGGATAAAGCCCATTAGGGATGTACAATCAAAGTGCTGTTTTAAAGACACTTCCAATAATCCTTAGTGTGGTTGCCAAGTTGACTTTCAGCCAGATTTATTCATTCTTGTTTTTTTTTTTTATTTTAAGAGATTTTTTTTTTTTTTTGGTCTTTGCTTTATACTTTTGTAAAGTGTTTACATTTATAAAATAAGAACTATGGAGCAAGATACACTCAGAGAAGTCTAACTTTCACTCCTGTTCCCTTTACTTGTTGCCTCCTTCCTTCATTTGTTAGTTTATTTATTGTTTATTTTTGAAAAAAGAAAATGTGTATATACCCCACACATATTCAGAAGATAGCAAACCCTGCATACACGTTTCTGCTCTGTGGATTTTGTTTTTATCTTTTCACATGAGTTGCATATCCTGGAGATCACTCCAGTGCAATATCAGGAGAGCTTCTCTGCTCCTTCTCACAGCTCCTATGTGCCACTCCTATGTGGCAGTCCACAGTTTGTTCAACCAGTTCCCTCTTGGTGCATGTTTGGATTGTTTCCAGTTCTACTAGTTACTATTACTAATTACTAGTAGTGCTGCAACAAAAACCTGTGCATACATGATTTCATATTTTGGTCAGTGCATTTTTTTTTTTTTTAGAGAGAGAGTGTGTGTGCATATGCGTGGGCACAGTGGGTGGGGGGAGATGGAGAGAAAGAATCCCAAGTAGGCTCCACACTCAGCATGGAGCCCAACATAGAGCTTGATGTAGGGCTCAATCCCATGACCCCGAGATCATGACCTGAGCTGAAATCAAGAGTTGGACACTTAACTGACTGAGCCACTCAGGTTCCCTGATCTCTCTTTTTTTTTTTAACTTTTCCTTAAGACTCTTTTTATGGAATAGTTTTAGGTTCACAGCAAAATCTAGAGGACCTCATGGGGTTTTTAATTATAACTGTGGTACATAGGAGTTCATGGTGCTATGGAGGCGTGTAATAGGGACTCTCCCCCAGAAAGAGCAGTCTGAAGGCTTCCTGGAAGAAGTGGTGGTCATGCTGAGATCTGAAGGAAAAGTGGGAGATGGCTGGATGGTGAGAGGAGAAAAAATTGTTCTAGGTGGTAGCATGTGTTAAGGTCCTGTGGCAGGAGTGAGCATGATACAGTCGGGTAATTGATGGAAGGCCCATGAGGCTGGAACTCAGAAAGTGAGGGGAATGAGGAGGGCATGCCTTTGTCTGGGGTGAAGTTGGTGGAGATTTGAAAGAAGTAGATAAACATGGGTAATAATTAGGAGGTAAAATGCACAGAACTTGGTGATTCTATTAGTTGGAATATAGGTTCAGCTGCCACTTCAGAGACACAAAGCACTGGTTTAAATACTGGTTTAGAAAGAGGAGAAGAGCTCTCTTCTCTTCTCTTCTCCCTCTCACATGCAGTGCTGGTATAAGTGTTCTGGTTCTGGGTTGGCTGCTCCAAGGCCTCAAGGACCCAGGCACCTTCTGCCTTATTGCTCTGCTATTCTTACGCCATTGCCTTTGTTCTTATGTCCAAAGACATCGTTCCATGTCCTGCTCTATGACTTGTGGGAAGGGAAGGCAGTGAGGGAGGGAGTTCTACCCTTTCCTGTAAGGGCAGAACCAAGAACTTGCACACTTTTGCTCACATCCTATTTGCCAGATTTTTTTTTTTTTTTGAGAGAGAGAGAGCACGTGCGAACATGTGCAAGCATGGGAAGAGGGAGGGGCAGAGGGAGAGAGAGAGAATCCTAAGCTCCACACCTACCGCAGAGCCCAATGTGGGGCTTGATCCCACAACCCAAGATCATGCCTCGAGCTGAAATCAAGAGTCAGACGCTCAACCAAATGAGCCACCCAGGTGCCATCCCCCCCATATGCCAGAATTTAATCACTTGGACACACCTTGCTACAAAGGAGGCTGGGAAATGTGGTCTTAATTCTGAGTGGCCTTGCCCAGCTAGTCCCTGGTGGTTCTATCACTTTGGGAGAAGGGCAGGTGGAGGTTGGGGCACAGCCAGCAAGCAGCCTCTGCCACTGTGAGCGTTTGGATATTGGGGGTGGGGTGGGGAGGGGAGCAGAGGGAGGTGGTAAGGAGGCCTCTGCGCTCTCTGGCTTGTGCACATGTGTGGGTGGAGGTGCCATTTGCTGAGACAGGAAGCACCAGGGGGCGGCTCTTTCTAACTTTGTACCACATAGTTTAACACATGAGCTAGCCTTGTGCAGGGTGAGGGGAGCATGATCATGGTTGGGGGAATGGAGGCTGAGTGTGGAGGAGCATCCCTAGAGCAGCAATGCTCCAGGGGCAGGTGACTGGGAAGTCATGGTGACCCCAGACTGTTCTTGGAGAAGGGGGCAGGGGTGGGCCTGGTACACCTGACATTCCCACCTCCAGCCTCCCATGAAAGGGCCGCCTAGGGGCACCAGGGTGACTCAGTCAGTTAAGCATCCAACTTTTTTTTAAAGATTTTATTTATTTATTATTCATGAGAGACACACACACACACACACAGAGGGAGAGACACAGGCAGAGGGAGAAGCAGGCTCTATGCAGGGAGCCTGACATGGGACTCGATCCCGGGTCTTCAGGATCAGGCCCTGGGCTGAAGGCAGTGCTAAACCGCTGAGCCTCCCGGGGCTGCCCAAGCATCCGACTTTTAATTTCGGCTCAAGTTATGATGTCAGGGTCTTGAAGATCGAGCCCCGTGTTGGGCTCCGCGCTGGGCCTGGAGCCTATTTAGAATTCGCTCTCCCTCTCAAAAAAAAAAAAAAAAGAAAAAAAAAAAGAAAAAAAGAAAGGAAGGAAGGAAGGAAGGAAGGAAGGAAGGAAGGAAGGAAGGAAGGAAGAAAAGACTGCCTATATCTCCAGGCAGGAAGCAGGTGGGGGCAGGGGGACCAGTGCCCACTCCTGGCTGACCACTTGTGGTCAAGTAGGATGCCCTGACCCAGGCTATGGGACTGAGTCTGAGGGGGAAGTGTGGCTGGAGGGGAGACACAGAGCTCCCCTCACTCCCACTCAGGATGATCCCAGGTGCCCAGTTCCCAGATGTTGGCAGGAAAATCACTGTGTGCAAACAGGGTCCCTCACAAGCCTGATTCAGGTGAGACTCTTACTTGTAGAAATGGAGGAAACCACATGCACCGGTGTCAGGCTGCTGGGCTTCAAAGCTTGGCCTCACCACTTCCTCTCTAGCTGACGTTCTCACCCTCTCTGACACCCCCACCTCAACCCTCCCCATCTCCCAGTCTCCCCGCCTGCCAGGCTGGGGTAAGGAGACCACCTGCCTCACAGGAGCGTTGGAGGTCCCCAGCTCAGACATTTAAAGAGCTCGATCCAGAGCTGGGCAGGTGGAAAACACTGATTAACGTCCCATGGACCTCAGTGGGTCTGGACATCCCTGCCTGAGGGGGCTGTTGTGTGTGGTCAGCTGGTGGGGAACACGCGGGCAGAGGACTGGCAGGCCCGGAGAGGGCAGGCGCAGGAGCCCAGTTGAAGATCACCTTTTGACAAAGGCAAACCCATGAGTCTCGTGCAAATGTAAAAATCCTCAACAAGCACCAGAGATTTTATTTAACTCATCAATTAATGAGAGAACTAATAAGATGTAGCAGCCAAGTGAAAGGAGCAATATAGGGGCCTCTGGGTCGCTCAGCAGCTGAGCACCTGCCTTCGGCTCAGGTCGTGACCCCGGGATCCCAGGATTGAGTCCCACATCAGGATCCCTGTGAGGAGCCTGCTTCTCCCTCTGCCTGTGTCTCTGCCCCTCTCTCTGTGTCTCTCATGAGTAAATAAGTAAAATCTGTAAAAAAAAAAAAAAAAAAAAAAAAAAAAAAGAGAAAAGAAAATCAGGCTCTTGAGGGACCCTGTTTGCAGACAGTGAGTTTCCTGCCAACATCTGGGAACTGGGCACCTGGGATCATCCTGAGCGGAAGTGAGGGGAGTTCTGTGTCTCCTCTTTGTTTCTTCTTTACAAAGCATGTGTCCGCGCCCGGGAATGCTGGCCTGGATGTACACACAGGGGCAAAGCTGGTCGATATCCCCAGGGCAATACGCGGAGTATATCTGTGTCGTTTGTGTTTCTGGGACTGAGGCTAATTTGCATTACAATCAGTTTGCTCCAACTTAGCAGAGTTGTAAGACAGCTTGAAGATGAGACAGGCCAAGATAATCAAGAACGAAGCAAGACACCCAGGAAGTTCTTTTTGCCTGTTTCAAAACATCTTATCATTTGTCCGACGGCGTGCACACACACAGATGCACGTACACACGCATGTATGCACGCATGCACACATAGTCATGCGAATGCATGCTTGGGTCACATAGACAGGTCTCGCGCTGTGTGTGTGTGTGTGTGTGTGTGTGTGTGTGTGTGTGTATCCGGGTATCTCTCAGCCTCTCAGATGCTCTCTCTTTCAGAGAGTGACCTTGACATTGACTCCCACCTCCACAACTTGGCTCAGGCGGCCTCCCCTGCTAAGCACGCTCCCTCCCTCCCTCCCTCGTGGCTTCTCTGCCCGCTGACATCATCTTGCGCATATCAGAGCTCCCAGTGAATGCCTCTCTGAGCTGGAGTCCCTCCAAGCCTTGCCTTATTCCCTCCCTCCCTCCCTCTCTCTCTCCCTTCCTCCCTCTCTCTCTCCCTCCTTCCCTCCCTCTCCCTCTCCCTCCCTCCCCCACCAGGCTGGGAGCCTCTGGCAGGTAGAAGCAACTATAATGTGATCCCACTCAACTGGGAAACGTATCACTATCATCCCAAGTTTAGAAATCAAGGCTTGGATTGGGTGAAAGGAGCCAGGATGCATGTCAGGGAAAAGCCTTCCCCACATCCCACAAAGTACTCAGCAATCCTTCTATGCCCATCAACGCTGGCTCACTTATCCAGACTCAATCATTCCTTCATTCATTGGTTCACTCATTCATCTGTCCATCTACCAAACCCCAACTGGCTTTCTTCCTCCATGCCAGGCCCTGGCAAGGTGCGGGAGACACCTGCGTCCTCAGACACAGTCCCTGACCTCACAGAGCTCACAGTCCCCAAAGGCAGAGAGACCAAAAGCAGCCTGGTATATCCCAGCCTCAGCATGCCGAGTGCATGCAGGGACTAAAGGAAGGACCCTGGGGGTGTGGGGGTAGTCAGGAATGGCTTCCTGGGGGAGGTGGAGCCTGGCAAAGACTTGAAGGACAAGTTGAAGGAGGGGTCCACTCTTTTTCTGGGCAGCACACAGAGTAGGAAGGAGAGGTCTTTTCAGCAGTGGAGACATTTGAGCTGAATCCCAAAAGGCAAGTAGTGGACAGAGGTAAAGGTGAGGTCTTCCAGGCAGCGGGGGCAGCACGTGCAAGGGCCCAGATGTAAGAATCGCATAGGGTGAGAGGGTAGGTGTACGACATAATGATTTGATACGCCCATATCATGGGTGATTACAATGATTTGATCATTATAAAATGATCATTACAGCAAGTCTAGTTAATTTCCATTACCACACACATAGTTATAATTTGTTTTCTTGAGAACTCTTTATTTTGGGGACATAGAGAGAGAAAGAGTGGTGAACGTATGGGGGTGGGTTGGGGTAGGGGCAGAGGGAGAGAGAGAGAGAGAGAGAATCCTAAGCAGGATCCACACTCAGCACAGAGCCTGAAGTGGGGCTTGATCCCACGACCTGAGCTGAAATCAAGAATCGGGCACTTACCTAACTGAGCCACCCAGGTGCCCCGAGATGAGAACTCTTAAGATCTACTCTCTTAGCAACTTTAAAATATAGGATACAGTATTGTTAACTAGAGTCACCGTGCTGTGCATCAGATTCCTGGGAATGACTTAAAACTGGAAGTCTGTACCTGTTGACCACCTTCACCCATTTCGCTCCCTACCCGCACCCCAGCTTCTGGCAACCACCGACCTGTTCTCTGCATCTACGAGTTCAGCTTTTTTAGATTCCACATATAAGTGAGGTCATACAACATTTGTCTTTCTCTGACTTATCTCACTGAGCATAATGCCCTCAGGCACCCTCCATGTCGTCACAAAAGGCAGGGTTTTCTTCTTCTTCCTCTTCTTTTTTTTTTTTTAGAGTGGAATAGTATTTATATATATATATATATATTAAATATATATGGCATTTAATACTATATACTATATATAGTATTTAAAAATATATATATATAAAATTTTCTTTATCCATTCATCTGCTCTTGGACACAGGTTGTTTCCATGTGTTGGCTATTGGAATAAAATGCTGCGGTGAACATGGGGGTACAGATATCTTTTCAAGGTAGGGATTTTTTTTCTTTGGGATAAGTATCTAGAAGTAGGATTGCTGGATTATATGGTAATTCGATTTTTAATTTTTGAAGTAACCTCCATAGTATTTTCCACAACAGTGGCTCCAGTTTGCATTTCTACCAACTGTGTACTAGGGTCCCCTTTTCTGCACATCCTCATCCACACTTGTTGTGT